>NW_026622852.1:25191774-25497510 GCF_023065955.2 Ursus arctos | reverse complement strand
AAAAAATCTTGGTAGTTATGTAGGCAGTGAGAGCCTTCTGAAGACCATAAGATTAGGCTTTCGCAATCACTCAAGCAGGAGATTAAGAACCTGCATCCACACAGTGAAAATGGAAAAGAATGGATGAACTAGAAAAAGAAATCCAGATAAATGATAAAACATGGGGACAAATGGAAGGTAAAGGGAAAATGACACCTTGGCTTGCACATCAGACTACCTGGTAGATAATAATTCCACTAAAAGACAAGGGGGCACAAACATGTGGCTTTTACAAGCAACGAAGAATATTTGAACACTAGGTTCTAGACAACACTGTGGGTATAGCGGGGAGTGTGGGTAGACGATCTCATGAGTTTTTCCCTTTTGAGTTTAAGGCAATATGTGAACATAAGACAAGGAGAGTGATCAGAGCCTCAGGAGAGGAAGAATAAGAGGCTAGGGGCACCTGGGTGTCTCAGTAGGTTAAGAGTCTGCCCTTTGGCTCAGATCATGATCCCAGGGTCCTGGGATCAAACCCCACATCATCGGGCTCCCTGCTCAGGAGTCTGCTTCTCCCACCTCCTGCTCGTGCTCTCTTTCTCTCTCTCTCTCTCTGAAATAAACAAAATCTTAAAAAAAAAATACATAAGAGTATTAAAAAGAGAGAGAGACTAACCTTCAAGTGGTCAGGAAGGGTACTAGTCAAACAATAGGGGATGCAAAGCATTCTGCTCAGAAAGCATTCTGCTCACATATTAGGGGGAAAAAAAGACTTCAGGGGCATTGGTTTCAGATCTTGATGCATTTGTTATTCTGAACACTAGAAAGAAAGGATCAAGGGACAAAAACCAGTATGTCTTTCAGACTTAATTCTTTCTGAACCCACAAAAGGAGACAGTGTGAAGAAGTCAGATGGATTTTTCATGCATACAGATGAGAGGGCAGGGGCAACAAAGGAGACAAAGCCAAAAGTCTACTTAAACTCCAGCAGAAGTATTAACATATAACACAGAGAACTAAAGAGGGAGCAGCAATAGACAATTCCACTGATTATGAGCCCAGGAGAGAGTAGCTCAGCCAGAGTTAGGCGACCCCAATGCAGAGCCAGAAACTATGTTGGACAGACCCTTACTTTTCCACTGCATCTGACCTATTACTCCTAAATAATGCTCTCCTTTTTTATTTTGCTAGGCTAAGGGGACGAATACTCCAAAACTTTCCTAAAAGCTGACAATTCTATAATAAAGTAATAAAAGGCAAATATTAAGAAACAGAGTGCTTATGGAAAGAAGAGGTTAGAAGTAGAAGAGAATATGATAAGTAGGAGGGGACAGGAAAAAGGAAATACAAAAAAGTGAGGTGAGACAAAGAACAGAAAAAAGGCAGATGAGGGCAAAGACCAGAGTTTCAACCCTGACATCATCCCTGATCTCCCGAGAAAGAACCTCCTGGCACCACCAAGGCTGATTAGAAACTAACAAGGGAAATTAAGAAAAGCCTTGAATGAAAGAATTGTGCTTTCAGTGTGGCAGCGACAATTCCTTGCTGGCGCTACTGTACTCCACACCACTGCAGCTGAAACAGAAAACTCCTGGCTTCACTGAGAAAAAGAACCTAAGTGTAGGTTTGGTTACTTAGCCTAAGGAGGACTTGTGGGCTAGGTTGAGGGCAAAAATTGAAAAGCCCCTGGAAAACTAAAAGGCTGGGAAAATTAACTCATTCAAGTATTTACTGAGTGCCTTTAAGTACAAGGCTAAACAACACAGAAGATTCAGAGTATATAATCAGTCTAATAGGAGAGAGAAAATATGGATACAAATACAAGGAAGTAAATATCATGAGAACAGTACAACCCAAATGCTATACGAGTTGAAGGTAAGGTCACTTCCTGTTAGGGTGAGCAGGGAAAGCTTTATGAAGGAGACAACTTTGAAAGACTGGTAGGTTTTCAACAGGTGAAGTTCAGAGGGGGAGGGGAAATACCTCCTAAAATCTGGATAAAAACAATGGCATGAAAAAAGCCCAAAAGTGAGAAAGCCTATATATATTTTTGAGAAACACTTTGTAGCTCATTTGGCAGGTACATAAAAGGACATGGAAGGGAATGATAGAAAATAAACCTGGGGAGAGTAATCTAATCCAGGGCAGAAATGGGCCCAGGTACAGAGCAGGCACTCAAACAATACTGAATGAAATACTGAACAATGAGGCTTTCTGGTTATGTGGTGCTCCTGGATTGAATCCCTGTCTTTAAATCCAGAATACAGGTAGAAATTTATCAGCCTGAGAAAAAAGGAAAGAGAATTCAAACCATATTTTTTTCATAGCTTAGTTACTTTTTTCTTTGAAAACCTTAAATTATCTCACTTCTCTTAGGCTGCCTTTGAGCAATTCCCTAGTGGAAACACTAAGGATTCAAATCACAGAAAGTACATATTTATAAGAAATTCCAGTGACGGAACAAAAAAATTTGGTCCTTCTTAGCACCTGGTGGATACCTAAGCACTGGGACTCAACCAAACACCCTGTAAGATGTGTAACACAGCCAATAATATCAGCCTAAGGCTGTGGATCTTGCTGGAAAGAACTAACTGCCCACTCTCAAAGTTCTAGAATGAAGATGCCCTCTAGCCTACCTGGGCTGCTTCAAGCAAAGTCAAACCATGTCCTCAGTCTCTCGTTCACAAAAGTAAATTTCCAGAAGGAAACTTCTTCTAGTCACTGCACTCCTTAGCCAAGAGAACAAGGGAGAGGGTTTCCTACACTAGGTGTTGATGATATTACTTATCTCTGGGAAGGAAAAAATCTAGAGATAGTGTCAAGATTATAACTGGGACTTTGGTTTGAAATTTCCCTCTCTCAATCTCTCTCTCTCTCTCTCTCTCTCTCTCACACACACACACACACACACACACACACACACACACACAGAGTCTTCAAAAAACCCAGCAAGAAAGGGGATAACATTCCACTGCATGTAATGGTCTTTGAGATTTAAGTAGGGGAGGAGACGGGAGTGGAATTATATACACTTGTATGCATGAACATCCAGCTTCATAGTTCAGAGGGAGTGTGTTAAAGGGTAAAATCAAGAAAAGTATAAGGAATTCAATTTCTTACGTACTCTGCTGCTCTCCCCAGCCCAAATAGGTCCAGTGACCTAAGAAAACCGCAAATGGTAGCAAAAAAGAAGAGTGACAGAGACAATTTTAGGAATAATTCAAAGACCATTTCCCCATCCCACCAATGATTATACACCTTACCTTGCTTGAACCTGCCCTACTTGTATCACATTAATTTTACATAACACGTAAAGAGCCTTCTGCCTTCTGTCAAGCATGAGACAAATCTACAAAATACCCTTGCTCTAATTCACTGTATAGAGAATAACAAAAAACCGCTTCTACACTCTTTTTTTAAGTTTTATTTAGGGGCACCTGGGTGGCTCAGTCGGTTGAGCAACTGCCTTCAGCTCAGGTCATGATCCCAGGGTCCTGGAATTGAGCCCCCTGTCAGACTCCCTGCTCAGCGGGGAGTCTGCTTCTCCCTCTCCCTCTGCCCCTCCTCCAGCTTGTGCTCTCTTTCGCTCACTCTCGGATAAATAAAATCTTTAAAAAAATAAAACAAAAATAAAAATAAACAAAAAGTTTTATTTATTTAAGTAATTTCTACACCCAACGTGGGGCCCGAACTCATGACCCTGAGATCAAGAGTCACACACTCCTCTGATAGCCAGCCAGGTGCCCCTGCTTTTATACTCTTTTAAAACTCCTTCTGGCCTAGGTCCCAGAACATCATCATTTAAGAGCTAATATACTCTTCCTTATTCAAAATGACAAAAATTCAACCTCTCTCTAAGAAATCCTTCCTGTCTCTTTGTTCACCAAACCTGAGCCTACCATAGTATTTCCATGAGAATCTCAGACCATACAGTGGAAAAGAGAGTGATTCCCTTGTCTGGGAGTGATGATGTCTAACTTTGATGCTCTCTACTGAAAATTAAAAGGCCAAAGAATGGCATTAACATCTAATCTTCCAATAGGTAATAAAACACTGTAGCCTTCTGCTCAGAGAGAATCATTTTTTCAACTGCCTACAAAATTTAATAAAATCCATTAAAATACAGAAGCTTTGAAAGATGAGAGAAAACTGAACAAAAAATTTCTACTCATTTTTCAAAATAAAAAATTCAATGTTAATTATATTTAAATTCTATTCCATACCCAAAACTGAATTTGAAGCAATGTCACACACACACACACACACACACACACACACACACACACACACACACAATCACTAAAAATAGGTCTTTATCCCAAGAAACAAGGAATAATTTAGGTTCGTAATTAAGAATATGAATACTCAAGCCAAAGCTAAGTTCTTCTAGCTCTGCCACTACTAGCCATATGGTCTTAAAAAAATTATTATAGATATTTCTTCAACTGTAATATAAGAATATTATGAATCTCATTGGTTACCGAAGGATTGTAAGAGAAAATGCATGTAAAGTACCTAGTACAGGTCCCTGGAACAGGGCAAACAATTGGTATTTCTTGTTGTTTTGTCATGTTGCCAAGGTTTTGCTTGCCTTATCGGTTCCTAATAAATAGGTAACAGGAAGATCCACACATTGACAGCCCTAGTATCTGCTGAGGGATTGTCTATGTTTGGGTTAGAAAGTCCTCAGAGTTCTGAGGGTGCAGTTCCCTTGAAAATTTGCGGTTAAGACTCAAAATTCTGGAAGCACTAAATGATGCCAACAGAAGCTGGTTTCATTACCTGAGCTAACTCCCAATCCTGGAGATATAGGACTACTAATCAGTCACAGTCCACTTAATGTAACTATATACTGAGAGTCAGTTTTCTTCCTATACTTACCTTTTTCCTACTACCTCCATCTCTTCTCCTCATCCCTCAGAAAGAATATGTTAGCTTACTGTGCCATTTTTTAAATTTTAATAATTTATCTAACTTTCTAACCATAGGGAGAGAAAGTGTTTAAAAGAAAATTCTCCTAGATTACATCATGGTTGCCATAACAACTCTGAGACGGTAATTACCTTGCTTCTTTAAAAAAGAGAGAGAGAGAGAGAGAGAATCCCCGAGAACTTCAGAACATGCCTATTAACCTAGCAAGTGACAATTCTCACTGAAACTCTCGACCCAAAGGAGCCTCTCATTGCTGGACACTGCCTCCCCTTGAATGCACCACAGCACTGCACAGCAGTTTCTTGTACATAGTAGGTGCTCAATACATATCTATTATATGATTAAATCAAATGATTTGATGCCATCTACTAGGTCCAATCCTAAGCCATGAAAATAATAGTTATGTTCTCTGACCAACCAGTTCCCTATTTTCACTTCAATGTGGTACCATTATAAGAGAAACAACACCAGTTTAATTAAGCAAGTTTCCTTCCCCACTTCAAAAACACACGAAAACATCTCACTAGCCAGTAGGACAATTACTGAGGATAGTTAGGTTTTGCTAGGCATAAGTACCAATAAAGGGGTTGAGAGATGTTCCAGGAAATGTAAATTATACATGCAGAAGCACATTCAGCGAACTTAAAATAGTTCTACCACATCTGTATAGGACACTGCAGGATTATTAAAGAAACTAATCAAAGGAGGTGCCAAGCAACGTTTAGAAATTTAGTAATGTTAGGAATTTGGAATTATCTGGAGGTTAATGCAGAGCCATCCGGTTTTTCTTTTTGTTTTTTAATTCCAGTACAGTAAACATACAATGTTGTATTGGCTTCAGGTATAGAATATAGTGATTCAATAATTCTATACATTACTCAGTGCTCATCACAGTAAGTGTACTTTTAATACCCTTCACTTATTTCACCCATCCCCCCCCATCTTCCCTCTGGTAATCACCTCTTTGTTCTCTATAGTTAAGAGTCTGTTTTTTAGTAGTGCCTAGGTGGCTCAGTCAGTTACGAGTCTGACTTTGGCTCAGGTCATGATCCCGGGGTCCTGGGATCGAGGCCCACATAGGGCTCCCTGCTCAGTGGGGAGTCTGCTTCTCCCTCTGCCCCCCCTCCACTTGTGCTCTCTTACTTGCTCTCAAATAAAATCTTTTAAGTTTGTTTTTTAGGCTATCTCTTTATTTTTCCTTTGTTCATTTGTTTTGTTTCTTAAATTCCACATATGAGTGAAATCATATGGTATTAAGCATGGGAGAGAAGAATCAGATTTGTCATTTTAGAAAGAGAATGGTGGTACAGTGTGGCCAAAAGTTTGTAGGGTAGATGGACTGCAGACTGGTGTCAGGGAGGCTGGTAAGGAAGTTACTGCACTCACCTAATGATGGTCTGAACTAGGAAAGTGGCAGAGGGAGTTGAGAGATACATTCGTGAGGTAAAATCAATAGGGTTTAATAAGTAATTAAATGCGGGAGGTGAGGAGAATAAAGCCTAAATAATATTGCCTAGGTTTTTAGCTTGAGCTCCTAAGTGGATATGACATCATTCATTAAGAAGAGAAATACGAGAGGGGCAGATTGCAGGAAATGATGAATTCAGTGTTAGATTACTGGCTTTGCGGTATCTATGAGGTATTTCAAATGATATGTCTGAGAAGACAGCTGGATATATGTTTGTGGAGCTGAGGAAAGATAAGTGGAGTTGTAAGTTTTCAGAATAAAAGCTGCCATGAAGACAGAGATTTTTCTGCTTTGTTCCTTGCTGTATCCTTAGTGCCTAAACAGTACTTGGCACAAAATAGCAACTCAACAAATATTTGTAAATTAATGGATAAAAATTACAATGCAAGTTAAGAAAAAACAATGAGGCAGGTGTGCCTGGGTGGCTCAGTCGGTTAAGCGGCCAACGCTTGATTTCAGCTCAGGTCATGTTCTAAGGGTCCTGAGCTCGCGCCCTGCATCAGCCTCCACCATCAGCAGGGAGTCTGTTTTGGATTCTCTCTCTCCTTCTACCTCTGCCCCTCCGCCCCCACTCTGTCTCTCTCTCCTTTTTGTGAGAATGCAAAGTGGTAGGGCACTTTGGAAAATAAACTGGGCATTTCTTATTAAGTTATATATAAAACCATAAAACCCAGCAATCCCTCTCATATGTATTTACCCAAGAAAAATAAAAACATGTTCACATAAAACCCTAAACATGAATGCTCACAGTTGCTTAATTCATACTCACTAATAACTGTAAACATAAACGTCCATCTGCTGAATAAACAAACCATATATCCATATAGTAGACTGCCATTCAGGAATAAAAAGGAATGAACAGACACACAGAGATGAATCTCGAATGCAATATGATTAGTGAAACAAGCCAGATTCAAAAAGCTACATACAATATGATTCTACTTACATGACTTTCTGGAAAAGACAATACCATAGGGACAGAAAACAAATTAGGGTTTTCATGGGCCAGGAGTGGGAGAGGTTGACTACAAAAGGGTCTAGAAAACTTTTAGGGTTGATGGAACTGCTCTATCTCTTTTTTTTTTTTTTTTAAAGATTTTATTTATTTATTTGACAGAGATAGAGACAGCCAGCGAGAGAGGGAACACAGGCAGGGGGAGTGGGAGAGGAAGAAGCAGGCTCCCAGCAGAGGAGCCTGATGTGGGGCTCGATCCCAGAACGCCGGGATCACGCCCTGAGCCGAAGGCAGACGCTTAACCGCTGTGCCACCCAGGCGCCCCTGCTCTATATCTTAACTATGGTCGTGGTTAAAAAACTCATGTGTTTGTCAAAACTCATAGGACTGTACACTAAAAGGGAGAATTTTACTGTATGTAAGTTGTACCTTAATAAATCTGACTTAAAAAAAAAAAAAAAAAAAGGAAGAGTCCATGAAGAAGCCTGGGAAGAAACCAAGAAAACCATGGTGGTGTGGTCTCTGAATCAGAAAAAAAACCAACGTTTCAAGGAGGCAGCGGTTAGTAAGTGTTAAGTGCTGCAGCGTAGTCAAACAAAATAAAACTGAAAAAGGCCTACTGGATTTAGAAATAAAAAGGTTACTAAAAACTTCAATAGAAATTTTAATGAATCAAAGTTGGAGTATAGACTGTTAAGAAGCAAATGGAATCAGGCAACATGATGCTCCCAGCTTTGTTTTTCTTTTTCAACATTTCCTTGGTGATTCAGGGTCTTTTCTGGTTCCACACAAATTTTAGGATTGTTTGTTCCAGCACTTTGAAAAATGGCATGGGTAGTTTGATCGGGATGGCGTTGAAAGTATAGATTGCTCTGGGTAGCATAGACATTTTAACTATGTTTTTTCTTCCGATCCATGAGCATGGAATGTTTTCCCATCTTTTTGTGTCTTCTTCAATGTCTTTCATCAGAGTTCTGTAGTTTCTAGAGTATAGATCATTTAACCCTTTGGTTAGATTTATTCCAAGGTATCTTGTGGTTTTTGGTGTTATTGTAAATGGAATTGATTCCCTAATTTCTCTTTTTTCAGTCTCATTGTTAGTGTATAGAAATGCAACTGACTGCTGTGCATTGATTTTATATCCTGCCACATTACTGAATTGCTGTATGAGTTCTAGTATTTTGGGGGTGGAATCTTTTAGGTTTTCTACATATCATGTCATCTGTGAAGAGAGACAGTTTGACTTCTTCTTTGTCAATCTGAATACCTTTATTCTTTTTTGTTGTCTGATTACTATTGCTAGGACTTCTAGTGCTATGTTGAACAATAATGGCCAGAGTGGGCATCTTGTCGTGTTCCTGATCTCAAGGGAAAGGCTCTCAGCTTTTCCCCATTGAGAATGATATTTGCTGTGGGCTTTTCATAGATGGTTTTTATGAAATTGAGGAATGTACCCTCTATCCCTACACTCTGAAGGGTTTCAAACTATACTACAAAGCTATGATCACCAAGACAGCATGGTACTGGCACAAAAACAGGCACATAGAACAGAATAGAGAGCCCAGATATGGACCCTCAACTCTACGGTCAACTAATCTTCGACAAAGCAGGAAAAAATATCCAATGGAAAAAAGACAGTTTCTTCAACAAATGGTGTTGCGAAAATTGGACAGCTATACACAGAGGAATGAAACTCGACCATTCTCTTACACCATACACAAAGATAAACTCTAAATGGATGAAAGACCTCGATATGAGACAGGAATCCATCAAAATCATAGAGGAGAACATAGGCAGTAACCTCTTCGACATCAGCCACAGCAACTTCTTTCAAAGGCAAGGGAAACAAAAGCAAAAATGAACTTTTGGGACTTCATCAAGATAAAAAGCTTCTGCACAGCAAAGGAAACAGTCAACAAAACAAAGAGGCAACACACGGAATGGGAGAAGATATTTGCAAATGACATTACAGATAAAGGGCCGCTATCCAAGATCTACAAAGAACTTCTCAAACTCAACACCCAAAAAACAAATAATCAAGTCAAAAAATGGGCAGAAGACATAAACAGACACTTCTCCAAAGAAGACGTATGAATGGCTAACAGACACATGAGAAAATGTTCAATATCATTAGCCATCAGAGAAATTCAAATCAAAACCACATTGAGATACAACCTTACACCAGTTAGAATGGCAAAAATTAACAAGGCAGGAAACAACAAATGTTGGAGAGGATGTGGAGAAAGGGGAACCCTCTTACACTGTTGGTGGGAATGCAAGTTGGTACAGCCACTTTGGAAAACAGTGTGGAGGCCCCTCAAAAAGTTAAAAATAGAGCTACCCTATGACCCAGCAATTGTACTACTGGGTGTTTACCCCAGAGATACAGACGTAGTGAAAAGAAGGAACATATGCACCCCAATGTTCCTAGCAGCAATGTCGACAGTAGCCAAACTGTGGAAGGAGCCGAGATACCCTTCAACAGACAAATGGATAAAGAAGATGTGGTCCATATATACAATGGAATATTACTCAGCCATCAGAAAGGATGAATACCCACCACTTGCATCAATGTGGATGGAACTGGAGGGGATTATGCTAAGTGAAATAAGTCAAGCAGAGAAAGACAATTATCATATAGTTTCACTTATTTGTGGAACACAGGACTAGCAGGGAGATCATTAGGAGAAGGAAGGGAAAAATGAAGGGAGGGAAAACAGAGGGGGAGATGAACCATGAGAGACTATGGACTCCGAGAAACAAACTGAGGGTTTTGGGGGGGGGGGTGGGCTAGCCCAGTGAAGGGTGTTAAGGAGGGCACATATTGCAGGGAGCACTGGGTATTATATGCAAACAATGAATCATGGAACACTACATCAAAAGCTAATGATATAATGTATGGTGACTAACATATCATAATAAGAAAAAATAATAAAATTTTTAAAAATAACAAATATGCACCCCCCCCAAAAAAGCAGCAAATGGAAGCACATACAACGCAATAAGGAGACATCAAAAGATTCCACAATTCATACAGTAAAACACTGAATGTGAGCAAGGTGGTAGACATTGCTTATCACAGATGCCCCAAAAAAAGCAAGCAAGGAACAATGGCCAAATGTGTTACAGAAAAAACTGAGTACACAAGAGCTTCTTACAGAACCAGCAACAAATTGGGCATTCACACATACAAAATGTGTGTCAAACTGACAATTATAATGAGCATGCTAATGTTTCCCACTTCCCTAGAGCCTCAAACCTCTTCAGTTCACATATTTAACAAGTGAATAACCAATTACCCTGTAGCTCAGTGGCACCTGATGCTGAGAGTCAGGCAGTCTAGAAAACTAGAGCCTCCACTGGCAAGGACATTGTATTTACAATGTTATGAGCTCCATGCAGATTAGCTTTACCAAGTGTACCTTAAGCCCAAAACCACTGAACTCCCAACACTTCAAAACCAGAAACCATAAGACCATTTCAAAATTCCTCTCTACTTTATCTCCCATATCCGATTTGTCAACAAGCTTAATAGTTAATTCCACTCAAGTCTCCTTCCTACTGTCCCTCTTCCTAGGTTTCACAGTCCTTATCGAGGAACTCATTACCTCATGCCTGAATTATTACAGATTTTGGCTGAACTTATGGCCTTCTAATCTGTCCCATTCAATCTACTGAGCAGACGGCAACTAATTTTCCTAAATCCAGCTTCTAATCACATCATTGACCTTTTAATAATTTATAACCTCTCACTATGTATAAAAGAGTATATTTATCTTCCTGGCTTTCAAGTCCTCTATAATCTAATACCAAATAAATATCAAATCATACTGTCAACCACTCACCCAAAACAAAGTCATTATTGGCAAACAATACCTATACAGGCATTGTCACAGTTCCAATGCTTGCCACACTTGGGAGATAGAGGAATGAGCCTGATTTCCCCTATTTGTCCTTCAACTTCTGAAGCTGGAATGTCCTTCATTTCCACAGCTTGTTGGTGTAATGGAAGTGGTTTTGAGTTTTGGAACCAGATAAACCTAGGTTCAAAGCCATCACTTAGTAGCTGTATGACCTTAGGTGGGTTAACTTCTCTGCCCTTGCATTCACCATCTATAAAAAATGAAGAGTAATACCACTTACTTCTCAAATTTGCATATTGAAAATCATGTATGTAGCATTTAACTCCATGTGCTAGACAAATGATAATTACTCAGTAAATGTTCCCTATTCTCCCTTATTTGGTTGGTACTCATTCTTAAGTGCCTTTTAAACATTTTTCCTTAAACAATGCTCAATGGCTCTAGTACATTCTTATCAAAACAAAAACGATCTCCCCATTTCTTAAAGTGTTAAACACACATCTACCCATGTGATCCAGCCATTCCACTTCCAGGTATTTAACCAAGAGAAATGAAAGCATACAATCATGCCAATGTTCTTATTATTCATAATAATGAGAAACAACCCAAGTGCCTATCAACAGGTGAGTTGATAAACAAAATGTGGTATATCCATAATAGAATACTACTCAGTAATAAAAAGAAATGATTTACTGATAAACACAACGAAATGGATGAATTTCAAAATCCTTAAGCTGAGTAAAGGAAGCTAGATACAAAAGAGTATATAGGATATGGTCCCATTTATACAAAACTCTAGGAAACCAAATTTAATCCACAGTGACAGAAAACCTATCAGTGGTTGTCTCGAGCCAGAAGTGGGGAGGAGGATGAACTACAAAAGGCATGAGAAAACATTTAGAAGTAACAGAAATGTTCTGCATCTTGATGGTTGTGGTAGTTTCACTGGTATATACATCTATCAAAACTAACCAAACTGGACACTTCAAACGGGTGTTTTTTTTTTTAAATATATCTCAATAACGTTGATTTTTAAATTTTTTAAAGATTTTATTTATTTATTTGAGAGAGAGTGAACGAGAGAGTGCGTACACAAGTAGGGGGAGAGGGGTAGAAAGAGAGGGAGAAGCAGACTCCCTGCTGAGCCAGGAGCCCGATGTGGGGCTTAATCCCAGGACCCTGGGATCATGACCTGAGTTGAAGGCAGATGCTTAACTGACTGAGCCACCCAGGCACCCCTCAATAAAGTTGATTTTAAAACAAACAAACATTTTTCTTCTTAAAAAAAAAGAAAATTCAGAAGTTTAAAAAAAATTAAAATAAAAAAATTAAAATAAAAAACCCTACTTTAGAACTTCTCTTATCGCTTGCCTTTGTCCAATCCATCCATCCCTAGCCTAGGTTGTAAATTCCTAGAGTGTAAGATTTAAGTTTTATACTTCCTTTATATTCCTCCTAATGGTTGGCACAGAAATCCTATACTGAAGGAGAAACAACTGCATAAAAGCAGGTTCCTCTTGGTACCTTGGTGGCTCAGTCAGTTAAGTGTCCGCCTTCAGCTCAGGTCATAATCCCAGAGTCCCAGGATTGAACCCACATCAGGCTCCCCCACTCAGCAGAGCCTGCTTCTCCCTCCCCCATCTCGTGTGTGCACATGCGCTCTCTAATAAATAAATAAAATCATTAAAAAAAAAGTAGGTTCCTCTTAATCAAAGCACGGTCTTTAAACTTTAATAGTTTTTATGAGTCTTTTTATTGTGTTATGTTAGTCACCATGAAGCACATGATTAGTTTTTGATGTAGTGTTCCATGATTCATTGTTTGCGTATAACACCCAGTGCTCCCTGCAATACGTGTCCTCCTTAATACCCATCACCCCCCTCCCCTCTGAAACCCTCAGATTGTTCCCTGGTGTCCATAATCTCTCATGGTTTGTCCCCCTCTCTGATTCCCTCCTCTTCAGTTTTCCCTTCTTTCCCCTAATGTTCTCCGTGCTATTACTTACGTTCCACAAATAAGTGAAAGCATATGATAATTGTCTTTCTCTGCTTGACTTATTTCACTTAGCATAATCCCCTCCAGTTCCATCCACGTTGATGTAAATGGTGGGTATTCATCCTTTCTGATGGCTGAGTAATATTCCATTATATATATGGACCACATCTTCTTTATCCATTCGTCTGTTGAAGGGCATCTCGGCTCCCTCCACAGTTTGGCTACTGTCGACATTGCTGCTAGGAACATTGGGGTGCATATGTTCCTTCTTTTCACTACGTCTGTATCTCTGGGGTAAACACCCAGTAGTGCAATTGCTGGGTCATAGGGTAGCTCTATTTTTAACTTTTTGAGGGGCCTCCACACTGTTTTCCAAAGTGGCTGTACCAACTTGCATTCCTATCAACAGTGTAAGAGGGTTCCCCTTTCTCCACATCCTCTCCAACATTTGTTGTTGCCATTCTAACTGCTGTAAGGTTGTATCTCAATGTGGTTTTGATTTGAATTTCCCTGATGGCTAATGATATTGAACATTTTCTCATGCGTCTGTTAGCCATTCATACGTCTTCTTTGGAGAAGTGCCTGTTTATGTCTTCTGCCCATTTTTTGACTTGATTATTTGTTTTTTGGGTGTTGAGTTTGAGAAGTTCTTTGTAGATCTTGGAAAGCGGCCCTTTATCTGTAATGTCATTTGCAAATATCTTCTCCCATTCCGTGTGTTGCCTCTTTGTTTTGTTGACTGTTTCCTTTGCTGTGCAGAAGCTTTTTATCTTGATGAAGTCCCAAAAGTTCATTTTTGCTTTTGTTTCCCTTGCCTTTGGAGATGTGTCATGAAAGAAGTTGCTATGGCCGATGTCAAAGAGGTTACTGCCTATGTTCTCCTCTATGATTTTGATGGATTCCTGTCTCACATCGAGGTCTTTCATCCATTTAATCTTTGTGTATGGTGTAAGAGAATGGTCGAGTTTCATTCCTCTGTGTATAGCTGTCCAATTTTCGCAACACCATTTATTGAAGAAACTGTCTTTTTTCCATTGGATATTTTTTCCTGCTTTGTCGAAGATTAGTTGACCATAGAGTTGAGAGTCCATATCTGGGCTCTCTATTCTGTTCCATTCATCCATGTGCCTGTTTTTGTGCCAGTACCATGCTGTCTTGGTGATCACAGCTTACAGCATGAAATCAGACAATGTGATGCCCCCAGCTTTGTTTTTCTTTTTCAACATTTCCTTGGTGATTCAGGGTCTTTTCTGGTTCCATACAAATTTTAGGATTGTTTGTTCCAGCTCTTTGAAAAATGCCAATGGTATTTTGATCGGGATGGCATTGAAAGTATAGATTGCTCTGGGCAGCACAGACACATTAATAAAAGAAAAGACAAGAACCATATGATCCTCTCAATTGATGCAGAAAAAGCATCTGACAAAATACAGCTTCTTTTCCAGATTAAAACCTCCAGAGTGTAGGGACAGAGGGAATATTCCTCAATTTCATAAGGGTCTTTAAATTTTAATAAAAATTATTCGACAGTACGCATGGATGGCTCAGTCTGTGGAACATGTAACTCTTGATCTTGGGGGTTGTAGCCTGAAGATCCACCTTGAAAATAAAATCTTTAAAAACAAAACATAACAAAATGGAGTGCCTGGGGGGCTCAGTCAGTTGAGTGTTCAAATCTCGATTTTGGCCCAGGTCATGGATCTTGGGGTTGTGAATTGAGCCCTGCCTCAGGGTCCATGCTGGGCGTGGAGCCTGCTTGGGATTCTCTCTCTCCTTCTCCTCCCCCCCACTCATGCGCTCACTCTCTCTCTCTCTCTCTCTCTCAAATAAATAAATAAATACAAACAACACATTTAAAAAATAATTGATACTCATGTTATAAAATGCAGATACCTAGACCCTACTCCCAGAGATTCTAATTCAAAACCCCTGAAATGGCTTAAGAATCTATATTTGTTGTTGTTGTTGGAATCTGCCTTTTCAGTAAGAAGCTGGGGACTCTCATGCCAACTATTTTAAATTGCAATTTGAAAAATGCAACTGTAGAATTTCCTATATGAAAAAAGCCAGTCTCTCAGTCAAAAGCATAGTCCTCCTGCACTGATGGAAGAAGAGGCAGCTAGACGCACTATCCTATTAAGCTCAAAGACCAGTTCAATGCGAGCATACAGGTAAGTGAATAAATTCTAGCAGGTCCAGGACCCAATTAAAAATGAATCCTCTTTCGGGGCGCCTGGGTGGCACAGCGGTTAAGCGTCTGCCTTCGGCTCAGGGTGTGATCCCAGCGTTATGGGATCGAGCCCCACATCAGGCTCCTCCGCTATGGGCCTGCTTCTTCCTCTCCCACTCCCCCTGCTTGTGTTCCCTCTCTCGCTGGCTGTCTCTCTCTCTCTGTCAAATAAATAAAAATAAAATCTTTAAAAAAAAAAATGAATCCTCTTTCATAGAAGGCAAAGCTTCTTCACTTATCCCTGTTGACTAGGCTACAGCAACATCCGCACAGGCTTCTTGTTCTTGTTTCTAGTGGAAAATGTAAGAAATCAGAAATAGTCACATTAAAAAATAAGGTCTATAATTACCAAGCAAAACACCCCCAGGCAACTGTTACATCACCAATTAGTAGTCCAGTGTTGGTCAATTTTTCCAAGATAATGAAATGACAGGATATTTGACTTCAAGTGCACAGCCATCTGTCTCAGCAATGTCAGGACTCAGCTATTATTACTAAATTATAGTACTTACTGGGTACCTCACTAAGGACAATAAAGTCAACCATTAGAAATTATTCCCTTCTCCCTTTCAAGACAGATTAAATAAGTACCATGGAACTTTTCCTTCCATTGAAAATAGTTTTCAAAAAAATCTGTAATAAAATGTACTTCAAACTTAACATAAGAAAAAAAAAACCATTAACCAACCTTCTTTGTGAATATGTATTAAAATACAAGCAAATTTAACATAACATTATAGTAAAATAATAATTTACCATAATCAAATAGGGTATCCTACAGGAAAACAAAGATGATTTATTAATAGAAACTGATTAATGAATTCATCACATTAATAAGTCAAAGGAAAATACCCATGAACAACTGGGTAAGTACTACTGAACAATTTCGAAATGTTCAAAATCCACTCCTTATTTTTAATATAGAAGCTCTATTGAAGTATAAGATCAGAGAAGTACACAAATCATAAGTGTATTGTTTAATGAATACTGTGAACACACTCATGTAACCAGCACACAGATGAAGAAACAGAATAGACCAACATCCAGCAGACCTCTTCCTACCCCTTTTCAGTCATTCAACTAGCCTTTTTTTTTTTTTTTAAGTAGGTTCCACAACCAGCGTGAAGCCCAATGCAGGGCTTGAACTCACAACCATACATCAAGACCTGAGCTGAGATCAAGAGTTGGACGCTTAACCTACTGAGCCACCCATGTGCCCCTCAACTAGCTTTTGAACCAGCTATTTCCACTTTCCCCGGAGAGCCACATCACTAATTTCCTCACCTCCAAGTTTTATTCAAAGTCATCTTCTCACTGTGGCTTAAACACTAACTACCTTATTTATAATTACAACCCAATTTCAATTCCAGCATTCTCAACTGCCCTTCACCATCTACTCTTTTATTGATCTACTCTCTAAATTCCTATATGATTTCCTTATTCATTATATTTACTGTCTGCTTCCTCCCACCCAGGATCTTGGTGTGTTTTGCTTCCTGGTATATTCCAAGCACCTAGAACAGAACCAAGAACGTATCAAAAAATGTTTGTAAGGCACTTGGCTGGCTCAGTCAGAAGAGCACCCAACTCTGGATCTTGGGGTCATGAGTTTGAACATAACAGTGGGTATAGAGATGACTAAAAATAAATAAACTTCAAAAAAAATGTTTGTAGAAGGAAAGGATCAAGAGCTAGAGGGAAAAGGGGAGGAGAGGGCAAACGGGGCAGTGTGGCTAGATGTGAGAAAATCAGTATCAGCAGTACAAATACAGATACAATCTTTCTAGAGCGTAATTTGACAATATCTAACAAAACTTAAAATGTGTATATTCCTTAACTCAGTAATTCTGCTTAATATAAATCCACTAATTCAACTAATATTATTGAACAAAGGCACTAGGAATACACAAATAAGCATTTTCCTTACTTACGAAATTTATAGCCTAGAGAAGAAAAATATTAATCAAATAATCATACATACTAAGTACTATGAAGGAAAGGTACATAAAACTATGTAAAAGAATATATAATAAGGAAGGGGAGATTCATTTGCATGTTTATAAAAAGCATATTTATACAAAGTTGCTCACTATAGCACCATTTTAGTAGCAAAAATTTGGGAAAAATCCAAATATCTACCAATAGGGGAGGAGGAGTGTTAAGTTATACATTTCAACTGGAATACATAGAGTTTGAATTTCATCAATCTTCTGGTGCAACACCAATTTATAAAAAAATAGAAAGGCCAGAAAACGTAAATTATGCTATGGGAATATAGAGAGCAAAATTCACAATATGGGAAACTGTGAATCAAACAAAGACATGTAGTTAAATGGCTTCATTGCCTCAATAAAAAATTGCAAGGAAAATTAAGAGATGGAGGAGGAACCTACAGATTAAAAAAGAATTATATCAAAAAGATAAAATAAGGGGCGCCTGGGTGGCACAGCGGTTAAGCGTCTGCCTTCGGCTCAGGGCGTGATCCCGGCGTTCCGGGATCGAGCCCCACATCAGGCTCTTCTGCTATGGGCCTGCTTCCTCCTCTCCCACTCCCCCTGCTTGTGTTCCCTCTCTCGCTGGCTGTCTCTATCTCTGTCGAATAAATAAATAAAATCTTTAAAAAAAAAAAAAAGATGAAATAGGCAAAAATATATTCTAATGTTTAGTGATGCACACTAGAGTGATAAAACATAAAGCAAGGAAGTCATTGTCATAAAGGTTGGTAGTTACTTTTAGGGAGAAGGAGATCAGGATTGGGAAGGGGCATGTGGAGAGCTTTCTAGGGTGCCTGACAAAGGTTATTTTTTCCCTATCTTATATGAATTCATTAAACATTTGTTTTATGAAGTTGTGTATCTGTGTTACATTCTACAATAGATTTTTTTGATGCATCAAACAAACTGGGTATATCATTACAATTACCACGATCTGATTATTTCATTCCCCTGAAGTCTTCCAAAGTTTCTCACTATCTTCAAGATAAAATATAAATAGCTTGCTTTGGCTTTCAAACCCAGCATCATATGAAGACTCTACGCCTCATCCCTGACCCTGCCCCACATTTATCCCCTGCCCTCAAGTCATCCGGAATTTTCAACATGCTTATAAATCATGCTTTTTCATGTTAGTGTCCTAGTACCATAAACTCTTTTCTCCTTTACTTGACTGACTCCTACTCATCTTTCAAAACTCAATTTATGCCAGAGGTTTTGGAGAAAGGAAGGATGAATAGGTAGGGCACAGGGAAATTTTAGGGAAGAGAAACTATTCTGTGTCATATTACTAGGGTGAATACATTTGCCAGAATCCAGAGAACATACAATGCAAAGAGTGAACTATAATGTAACCTATGGATTTTTGTTGACTTTTAAATTCTTTTTAATTTAAATATCATTTTCTCTTGGAAGACTTTCCTAACCATCTAAAAATTGGATTAAGTTTTCTTCCTCTACTATTCACTTAATCACATGGTAGTAAACTTCTTTTCCTCTCTGGACCTGAGCTCACTAAGGTCAAGGACTTTCATCTTTATACCCCCAGTGCCTAGCATGGTTCTTGTTATGAGGAAGAGGTGTCTAATAATTACTTGTGCAATGAATAATTCTAATAATTGTTGATCTCTACAGTATTTGTTAATCATGTTTTACTAATCAAATTCATTTCTTACCACCCCAAACCAATTAAACAAATAATAACAAACCAAAGATGACCATGTTTTTATGGGAATAACAGACTGTTCTATATGTACAACAAATCCTGTGCCCAAGTTAGGCAGTTAAGTGCCGTCATCAAATGAAACTTTATTTTTTTTTAAGATTCTATTTTTTAAGTAATCTCTACACCCAACGTGGGGCTCAAACTCACAGCCCCAAGACCAATAGTCACTTGTTCCACCAACTGATCCAGGCAGGCACCCCTCAAACTTTATTACATTAATCTGACATTTTTAACATACATAATTGTGTGCCATAGTAATTGAACAGAAATGATAATAAGTTGATGTAATAACTACAATTAGCCACCTCAAATTCTTTCTGAAAAAGACAGGATAGAAATAAATGAGTCAGAAGACTACAATTAACATTATTTTTATCAGGCAAACCATATTGTTACAATTTCTCTCTTTTCTTTGTTAGTTTGCCAACACCTATAATCATCATCAATATCAACTGCTTATACAGATACCACATGTACAGGGTAAAACTCATCACCCACTCTTACTGACAGAAGTCCCAGACTCACTGCACTGCCCTATTACTAAAATAAGACTCCCTGTACACTCTGTGGAGTCTACAACCAGTATATTTTCCTGACTCTGAGAGTCCTAGCCCTGGAATAAATGTTGCAAAACCATGAGCTGACTGATCCTTTACTCCCACTACCCAGGGAAGATGTTCCAGCCAGTTATTGGCCAGGACTAAGGGAGTGGAGTGGTCTGTCTTTTGAATTCTCCCTTCATACTTTTCTTTTATCCTACTATGAATGTCTTTCTCTTAAATCAATACATTCCAATTAGCTTCTTCAAAAGCCATCTCTAAACTCATGTCTTCTGGAAAGCCTTCCTGAACAAACTACATAACATTCTTAACCATCTGCTTCTTCCTCAGCCACCTCAGGAAGACAGGTGCCCAAATTAACTCTAAAATAAATGTACTTCCCTGGCTCCTGGGTGGCTCCGTCAGTTAAGAGTCTGCCTTTGTCTCAGGTCATGATCCCAGGATCCTGGGATCAAGCCCTGCATTGGGCTCCCTGCTCAGCGGGGAATCTGCTTCTCCCTCTCCCTCTGCCCCTCTCCCTGCTTGTGCTCTCAGTCTCTCTAAATAAATAAAATCTTAAAAAATAAAATGGTTAGTTTTATGTAAATTAATTCCATCTCAATTTTTAAAATGCCCATTAATAGGGACTGGTTCCCTACATGTAGTGTATATTAAATATATTAAGTGAAAAAAAAAAGCAAGGCATGTTAACATTGTGCAAAGCATACTATCACTTGTGAGGGGGGCTTTAAGTATATTATTTATGTTTGTGAATGCATAAACTCTTTCTAGAGAAATCCACAATAAACGGCAATAGTGGCTGCCTCAAGGCAGAAACTGAATGGCTAAAGGATAGGGTAGAGAAAAAATATTGTTTTTCATAGCATACACTGTATCTTTTGATATAAAAATGAAATTAATACATGAGGTTCCTTTAAAAAATAATAATAAAAGGGCAACGAGGGGGTCCTAGGTTCAAGGTAACCAAGAATCAGCTATCTAGGGAACGCCAACATGATTAGGATACTTTAATGCAAAAGCCAGAGTACAAATAAAAGTGGTAAATGGTGGAAGAAAGATGGCAAAGAAAGAATATGAGTTCTGAGATTTTAGAAATGAGAAGGGGAAAGGGGCGCCTGGGTGGCTCAGTGGCTAAGCGTCTGCCTTTGGCTCAGGGCGTGATCCTGGCGTTCTGGGATCGAGCCCTGCATCAGGCTCCTCTGCTGGGAGCCTGCTTCTTCCTCTCCCACTCCCCCTGCTTGTGTTCCCTCTCTCGCTGGCTGTCTCTCTCTCTCTGTCAAATGAATAAATAAAATCTTAAAAAAAAAAAAAAGAAAAGAAAGAAAGAAATGAGAAGGGGAAAATAGAGGAAACTGATGAGGTGGGAGAATCTGCAGGACAGAGGCCAGTTGGTCAAGCAATCCCCTTTTCCTAAGGGCTTGTGGTTCTACATAAATAAGTGGAAGTAACTAGTGACATAACACCTGCTCTTCTGCTTCCCACTACTCACAGTAATACGTTGTCAGTCATAAGCCACGAAAATTTTAAGTGGCACAAAGCTTTCAATCCTCTAACAAATTAAAAAGGAGAAAGGGTAACAGGTGACAAGGACACTGGGTTCCTAAAGTAAGAAAGGGTTCCCCTCCAACAAAAAAGAAAAGAAAAAAGGAAGGGCTCCCAAAGGAGTGAATTTGCCAAATTGGGCCAGCCCTGTATATCTTCACTCTTTGAAGAAAATGATGTACAAAAGAGGGACTCATTTCCTTCTGCAGAGTAGCAAGTACAACTTTGGTATCACTCTATTCTCTCCAAGCCAATATGGTCAGCATATAATTTGTCATCTTTGTAATCCTCTCTCCATACTTTCCATGTATCCCACCATGAATAATCTTTCCTTTCAATTAGCTCCTTAAATATCATCTCTAAACTCATCTCTCCGGAAAGACTTCTTAAACAAACTTTACGCTATTCTTAACCATTTCTTATTCCTCTGCCACCCGAGCACTTTCCTCTCTATTTCCAGGGTACTGCTTTGCACCTGAGGATCATCACATAAATAACATACTCAAGTTGCTGCATCTGTGTATTTGTCCTCTTCTGACCTATAAATAGGTTATGAGCTAAATCTTCTGATTCTTTTTCCATTCTCCCACCCTTCTTCCTTGAACCCCACAAATATATTCTCTTGTCTATGTATCTGCTCATTAAAAACAAGAATACTCCATGAAAATATAGAAGCCTTTGGAGAGGAGGAAACAAAAATATGTAATGGATAAACTTGTATCTAGAAGCTTTGAGTTTCTTCTCTGTAATGCTTGTCTGGAGTTTCCAAGTTTCACAAGAGAAGTTAAGAAAAGTATGACAATTCTCTTTCTGTCTGGCATCTGCTAAAAAGTCTTTATTTCTACCAAGAATAAACAGGAACAATTTAATGCTTATAAATTATCTTACAATACAGTTGACAAAGCTTTAGTTATTGCCAATATCACCTATCAGTTACCTGATTATGAGTCTTAATATCAGTCCTATACCAGAAGCATCCTAGGAAATCCACACGTTCTGAACAAACTTAATTTTCAACCCAAAGGAAAAAGAATACTTCCTTCCAACAAATACTACAAATTACACTTTTTCAATAACAATCATTTTTCTTTTTTCTCCAGAAAAGCCCTTCTCCCAAAATCCACATGTGCTGATGTCTCTCAGAGGCCAACAAGCAGGCTTCACTCCCTGGTACCTAACACATCACAGAGTGAGACATAGCTGTGCAAATTCCAAAAAAAACAGAAGACTAAGTCCTTGCTCCTGCAATTCTCCAGTCTAGTAGAGAAAAAATCCTACCAACCAGGAAAGAAAGGAAAGTCTAAGAAAACATTTAGAGTACATCACACTAAACTCTACAACAAGATAATGATGGGTGGTGGGCTCATGAGTATTATTTCCATTATTCCTCTCCAAAACTTAAATATGTTACATGTATTCTCTCACATATTCAGATACTGCATAATTAAAATTTATTTAACTTTTTAAAATTTTATTTATTGATTTGAGAAAGAGAGTGGGTGAGATGGAGAGAGCACAAGCAGGGGGGAGGAGCAGAGGGAGAGGGAAAAGCAGACTCCCCACTGCAGGAAGCCCGACGTGGGGCTTGATCCCACGACTCTGGAATCATGACCTGAGCTGAATCAGGCAGACGCTTAACTGACTGAGCCACCCAGGTGCCCCATGCATAATTAAAATTTAACTTATTTCTTTAAAAAGAAAAATTAAGATGGAAGAGTATACTCCAAACTATGAAAAGTAGTTATCTTGGAGTGGACTGGAGAGGGAGTATTATAGAGAACTATAACTTTTTATATTACACATTTCTCAATCACTTAAAAATTTTTACAGTGAAGATGTTACGTATTTTGGGTTTTTAGGTTTAGATTAAAAAGGGGACTGATTTAGTATATTGGGGCAGGGGGACAATTCTTTGCAATACCCTGCAAAGTAACCACAAAGTTTCCACACAAAAACACATTAGCTGGACATGAACTGCCACAATTTCTTAACCCAGTAACAAACATGTGAAACTCATTCTAGCAGGGTGAATGAGGACAGAGGAAACATTCCTATTGTATTCAAGGCCAGGATTTCAGGGAAACAGATCTTTGCCATGGGAAACAACCCAAAAAATAAACAATCTATTCCCTATGGCTTCAAGAAATTTTTAAAACAGAGTAAGAACCCAAAAGGGACACTGATGAAGGCGTATTCAACTCACAGTTAGCTGTGAATGTTTTATTGTAACACAGGTACTCTTAAGATCAAGTCAAAGGATGGAAAAAATAATCAAAATGTATGTATGCACACATACATTTGGACATGTGTAAAATCTCTCAAACGATTCATAAGAAACCGCTAATGAGGACTACTTCAAGGGAGAAGACCCAAGTAGCTGGGTATAGGAATGGAAGGGAGACCTTTTTACTGTAGTCCCTTTAATATTTTAAAGTTTGTGTGCCATATGCATATTTCTTATTTAATAAATGAAGTAATTTTAAAATAATATAGAAGGCAAATAAGAAAAGCATATTTTTCTGAACAAATTATATCCCATGAGATTTTTGTCATCAAGGGGTGGTATAAGGGAAAGAACATGGACCTTAAGAGTCAAATAGACCAAGGTTTTAACCCCAGTTCACCCACTTCCTAGAAACAAGTGGCACAAAAGAAGATAACTGCTGAGAAGACCTGATAAAAAAAACTCTGGGCTGCTTTCTTCATGATACCACGCAAAATGGCCACCAAGATTCTTAACAAGGAAAGCAATATATTGCCCAACTTTTTATTACAAGTGACTTGAAATGAGACCAAATTTTAACATTGAGGAGACTGAACAGCACCCTCAAAATTCACGATACGTACTGAACACCACATTATGACAAAAAATGACTGGGAAAATTACAGAGCTAGAACCTAAGAGGTAGCACCACAATGGATGGAGCTAAAAGCCAGCTAGCATAGGGACTAAACAGCCCATTTGTCAGGCTTTGAATTTAAGTGAATAGCGTAAGTATTATGGCTTGGGGAAATGGATATATTTGTAATTAAATCCAAAGTGACAATGTCTGAGAGGAAACTGGGACACAGGAATTCAATAATTTCCCAGGTCTCCCAGGACTATCTTGGACCCAATTTCAGTGCAGGACATTGTTTAAGAAAGCTATCAGAAGTTCTAGTATACCGTGCTAATGTACTGAAGGAGCCTGCCATGCAATAGCAATATGGCATTGGAAACAGATGTAGAGGACAGGCTGAGTTCTGTCCGTTCAAAAGTTCTGATGAGGGGGGATTCTTGATCTCTTCAAGACACTGTCGGAAACATGGATTCACCCAGTATATGCTTTTAAAAGGATGTTACTCCTAGTTGAGACTGTAAGGCCACAAAGTTCTCCAGGAGTTAGATCTCCTGATAGGTAGGTGGCTACTGTCATCTGGAAATAGTAATGCAGAAAAGAAAAAATTACTGGAGAACAGGACACAGGATCTGATGCCAGCCAAGCTTCCTTTTTATCTGGAGCTGTGCAAGGTGGTTCGGTCTGACAGTAATGAAGTGCAAGGTCTTCTCAAGTTGGTGTCCTCTGGTATAGAATGTAGGAGTGACAACAGTCTCATGGTCTACTCCATATGATCATACCCTGATGCAGTACATACTTGCTAAGGGGGTCCACTCCTTCTGGTATGGGGTGGGTCCAGAATGGAAGAAAGAAATCCTGAATCAGAAACAGATAAAATTTCCTGCCTACTAGAATGCACCATCACCTGACTGGAAAAACAAGTCCTGGCCCCAATTGGGAGGCAACCAGAATACCCCACTAGCTTAAAGTTAATTTTTTTATGGTAGGGGGAGAAATGGGATTAAGAGCAGCATTGGCAGTATTAGCCCAGATTTTGTGTTTGGTTGATTTTGGTCAAGGAATTGTACTATCATCTGTATAGTACATCGGAATCTAATCTTCCAGATGGGGAATAACTGGTTATATGTATAGAATGGACCATTTCTCTGCCTCCCCAAGAAGGTATATTAGAAATAATATTAGAGGGGCGCCTGGGTGGCACAGCGGTTAAGCGTCTGCCTTCGGCTCAGGGCGTGATCCCGGCGTTGTGGGATCGAGCCCCACATCGGGCTCTTCCTCTATGGGCCTGCTTCTTCCTCTCCCACTCCCCCTGCTTGTGTTCCCTCTCTCACTGGCTGTCTCTCTCTGTCGAATAAATAAATTAAAAAATCTTAAAAAAAATAATAATAATATTAGAAATAAGTCATAGCATGACAGTGGACATTTTTAGATGGAAACCAAGAATAATAGCAGAATATTAGAGGACTGTTTGAACGTAGTACAGACGAGGGATACTGCGTGTCAGGCCTGATGGCTTAGTCCCATCGGTGGGAAGCACTGAACATCTCCAGCCTCCTATCAAAGAACCAACAATATCAGCATTATGGATCACCGGGAAATAAAACAAGAAGAGTTAAAAAGGTGGGGTAAGTCATTTTACACGAACATGTCTCTTTTGGGTATGTTGGCAAAAAAGATCCTTTTGAAGTTAGTGGTGACCAAATAAGATGTCACAACTTGGTAGCCAACCTGTGTATTACTGACAATACTTCTCAGTGTTTGGTCACTAATATTATTCATGTATGTGACTCACAACCAACTCTTCTGAACTGATTCATACTTTAAGAAAAATGTTAAACAATATGTTGAGTTATGCCCTATTTTACTAATTTAAAAGACTGATTCATACTTAGGAAATTTTGGTTTATGATCTGATGTCACTATTTATAAGCAATATTACAACAAAACCAGTGAAACACACCCTTCACAGACAATAAGAGAAATCTCTGAAACACAAATTATGGGCTGTATCTCAAAAGTTCAAGCTATCTCCAAGGCCATATTACAAATAGAAATAACATAAACCCCAAAACCTTTTTATTTCAGACATAGTAATTGATTAGGCGAGACCTTAGGGACATCACCAATAAAAGAGACACTGAAACTTTAAGAACTACTTAGAACTCTCAATCAAGGAATCACTAGTTATTATTAAACTAAACTGTGTCAACCTCAACAACCAACTATTGTTCAATTAAGTCTCAAATCCAAACTGAAAAAGTAAATCTACATGACCTGCCTCGACATTGTCAGGCCTGGGACCATTTTCTAATATTCAGGCTTTTTTTAAAATTGTCATACACAAAATGCATTTGGAGAAAAACTGCAAAGTATAAAAGAGTATAAAGAAAAAAATAAAACTTTCCTACAACCCTACAACTGAGAGCCACTATTAAAACTGTATTTCCAGGGCACCTGGGTGGCTCAGTTGGTTAAGCATTGATAAAGCTCCGCTTCAGGCTCCCTGCTCAACGAGGAGCCTGCTTCTTCCTCTCCCTCTGTCTGCCACTCTGCTTACTTGTGCTCTTTCTCTCTGTCAAATAAATAAATATAATCTTTAAAATAAGGAAGAAAGAAAGAAATCTTACCGGAAAGCCTGGAAGATCACCTAAGTAAGTTAAGCCCTCATTTGTAAAAAATTCATTATTCTCTATACCATAAAACAATGTGCTATTTTTAATAGATATCACTGAGTGTTTTTATAAGTGTCATGAATTGGGCACTAAACTTTTTAAGGAAATGTATGTTTTATTTCAATATTTAAAACATACAGGGAAAAACAAAAAAGATTATGACCACCCATGTACCTAACAGCCGGACAGGCCAGACCATTATCTTGCCATATTTGATTCAGATCTTTTTTCTCTCCAAGATTTCTCACAGATACAATGAAAATCCCGACTTAATCCCATTACTTCCCTCCCTTTAAGTATCCATTATCCTGACACTAACATGTATCATCCCAGTCCAAATTTTTATTTTTATATTTGTATTCATAAACAATATATGGTACTGTTTTTGAATGATTTTAAGTGTTAAATATATGGTGCGGGGGCGCCTGGGTGGCACAGGGTTTGTGCATGCTCACTTGTTCTCTGTCAAATAAATAATCTTTAGGAAAAAAAAGTATATTCCCTCTCTTTTATGTGACTCTATAAAATCAAATCTACTAAAAAGTCCTGGAACAAAAGTAATGGGCTATTGTGCTGGTAAGGAGAATGATTTCAAACAAAGACGTAAAGATATAAAGGCAATTCAATGAGGGAAAAAATAACAGCTTTCTTAACAAACGATGCTGGTACAATTGGATATCCATAAGCAAAAAGATGATCTTAGGCCCTTAACTCACACCACATACAAATGCAATGAGTGAACCTTAGTTGGATCCTAAATTAGGACAAAAAGGGCAAAAATATTTTTGGGAAAATTAGAGAATTTTGTATAGAGAGTAGATATCAGAAACCACTATGAAATTCTGTTAAAGTTTTAGGTGTGACAGTTTTGTAATCCTACATGAGTTACATCCTAAGGTAAAAAACTTTCAAAAACCTTGAACTTTAATTAGTAGGCTTGTTGTTAGTAATAGCATTGGCACATTAATCCTCAAATTTGCTTGTGCACATTATAGGATAGAACAAATGAGTACATAATTTGGTATTCTTGAGAACAAGGGTTCTCAATGAGAGAAAAAGGAACATATAAATATGGAATGGCAGAAGGTGAGGAAAAACCCTGTGGTGAGAGTGTTAATTGGTAATAACAGTATGAACATATGAGTTAGGTACGTATGTATGTTTTCCTAGCTCTGTCCATTCAAAAAGCCAAAAAGCAATAGTACTCCAGTAGCAATGAGTATGACCAGTTCCAAGATCTTGATTTCTAAATACCATTCCCCACTAAAATGAACCAGGGCTCATTGGAGAAGTGACTTATTCTAAGACTGAGGCAGTGAAAGGACAAGATGAGACTGGAACATCTAGCACCAGGAAAGGAAGGAAGTATTAAAGAATGATGGGGCCATGTGAAAAGGACACAGGATCTGGTTTAAAGGGAGTCCCATAGAACAAATTTGGGACAATTTGAGCAAAGACAGTAACAGAACTATATTATAAAGCACTGAGTTAAAAAAAGAATTCATGAGGGATGCCTGGGTGGTTCAGTCAGTTAAGCAACAGACTCTTGATTTCAGCTCAGGTCATGATCTCAGGGTTGTGAGATCAAGCCCCACATCAGGCTCTGTCCTAGGTGTGGAGCCTGCTTAATATTCTCTCTCTTCCTCTCCCTCTGCCCCTCCCCACCCCCGTGCACTCTCCCTCTCATTCCCTCACTTAAAAAAAAAAAAAAAAAAAAGAGTATATCCAAACAATTGGGGTCAAAGAAACCTTCAAATCAAAGCTAAGAGTAAGGGCTTCTTTAGAGGAGCAGTCCAGTCATTTGTGAAAACATTTTGAAGGCATCTCACAAGTAACTGCAGATGACTAACTCTAAAAAAAAGGGAATGGAGGGACCACCCCTGTGAAGGTATCTCAGGACTAGGAAGTTATAGGGTCATGTGATAATGACAGATTAAAGAAACCCAGAGAACACAGTCTGTAGGGGCAGGCGGGCTTTGGGGAACATCGCCATGCTGGACCTCACCCAAATTGCTGATGTGGACATGGATTCTTACGGCAAAGATGCCATCTATGACAAAGTATCGGGCAAGATGCAGAGGAAGGGCTATAGTTGTGAGTGCCTGGGAAGCGGGCCCATATCCCACCATGGACAGGACAAAAAAGATCCATGTGTGTGACTATTCCATGGGTTATGGTCGTGCCCAACACTCCATCTCCACTAAGAAGATCAAAACCATGTACCCTTGGGGCGCCTGGGTGGCTCAGTCGTTAAGCGCCTACCTTCGGCTCAGGGCATGATCCCAGGGTCCTGGGATCGAGCCCCACATCAGGCTCCCTGCTCCGCTGGGAGCCTGCTTCTTCCTCTCCCACTCCCCCTGCTTGTGTTCCCTCTCTCGCTGGCTGTCTCTCTCTGCCAAGTAAATAAATAAAATCTTTAAAAAAATAAAAAATCCTTGTACCCTAACTATGAGGTCACCTGAGCTGATGACAGCTACTGAGGCCTCCCCAAGGGGCCAGCTGTACCCCCTGGCTAGGTGTTGGAGACCAACACTAGCCCGGCCCAAGTCCCCGTGTTTACCTCACCCACAGGAATTAAAAATGTTGTCACTCCTGCTGTTCACCACCTCGCCCCAGCCAAAAAAAAAAAAAAAAGGAAAAGAAACCTGGAGACCATTTAGACTAACTCTCCCCTTTTATACATCAAGAAACTGAAGTAGACAGTAAGAAGACTTCCAAAGTCACTCAGAGAGATAGCAGCAAACCCAGATCTAGAACAAGGACTCAATTATTCCATTAATCTTCTTAAGTTTTAGCTATTTAAAGTAGTACATTGTTGGGAATGCCTGGCTGGCTCAGTCAGTAGAGCATGTGACCTTTGATCTCAGGATCATGAGCTCGAGCCCCACAGTGGGTGTAGAGATTACTTAAAAAAAAAAGTAGTACATCGTTAAGTATTTAGAAAATGTAAAATGCAAAAAGGGGGTTAAAAAGTCATAATGCCATAGATGAGTGGATAAAGATGTGGCATACATAATGGGATATTACTCAGCCATAAAGAAGAATGAAATCTTGCCATTTGCAATAACATGGATGGATCTAGAGGATAATTCTAAGTGAAATAAGTCTGAGAAAGACAAATAGCGTATTATTTCACTCATATGTGGAACTTAAGAAACAAAATGAACAAAGAAAAAAAGACAAACAAAAAAACAGACTCTTAAATATAGCGAACAAACTGGTGGTTACCAGAGAGGGGAGGTGGGTGGGGGAATAGGTGAAAGAGCTGAAGGGGATTAAGAGTACAGCTATCACGATGAGCAATGAGTAATGTATAGAATTGTTGAATCACTATACTGTATACCTGAAACTAATATAATACTCTATGTTAATTATACTGAATTAAAACAAGAGGAAAAAATAGGTAATACCATATAAAGGTTACAAGTTTTTAAGTCCTTCAAAATAACCTGCTGGAATTTCATTTGGAACTACTTATTGATTTCTTTTAGATTAAAATTGGAAGAACCAAAAAAATGTCAATCCCACATACCAGAGATAAATTTGATTAATATTTTGGCACTTCTATTTCCAGATATTTTCTCCCTAATTATATAAATACATTTATATACTTGTAATAATCTGCTTGGGCTGCCATAATAAAATGCCATAGAGTGACTGCTTAAACAGCAGAAATTTATTTTCTCACAGTTACCGGAGGCTGAAAAGTCAAAGATCAAGTTCTGGCAGGGTTCAATTTCTAGTGAGAGCTCTCCTACCTTGCAAATGGCAGCCTTCTTGCTGTGTCCTCACATGGTAGAGATAGCTCTGGTGTCTCTTCCTCTTTTTAAAGGGGTAACAGTCTTATTAGATTAGGGCCCCCCATGACCTCATTTAAACTTTAATACCTCCTCACAGGTTCTCTCTCCAAATCAATCACAGTAGGGGTTAAGGCTTCAACATATGAATTTTTGGGGAACACAATTCAGCCCACAGCATTTCACCTCTGGCCCCCTCAAAATTCTTGTCTTTATCACTTGCAAAATACATTTTTTCCATCCCATCAGTCCCACAAGTCTTAAATCCAGATCAACCCTAAAGTCTAAAGCCCAAAGTCTCACTTAAATAGCAATTAGGCATGAGTGAGACTCCAGGTATGATTCATCCTGAGGCAGAATTCCTCTCCAGCTGGGAACCTGTGAAACCAAACAAGTTATGTGCTCCCAAAATACAATGGTGGGAGGGACATGCATAAGAGAGTGGACTCCCATTCTACAAGAAAAAAAAGGGAAATAAGGAAGAGCTGATGAGTCCCAAGCAAGTCCAAAACCCAGCAAGGCAAATTATATTAGATCTTAAGGCTGTAGAATAATTCTCTTTGGTTGATGTCCCACCTTCCAGACCCAATGGGATGGCAGCATTTCCCCCACAGCTCTCCAGGATGGCCCTGCCCCCATGGCTGTCTTCAGTGGCCTCCCTCTGAAACAGAAGGAAACAGCATTGCCCACTGGGCCTGAGCTGGGGGTGGCAGCCCTGATATTCTCTGAATTACCTTCCAAGTCATTCTTCCCTTTCTTCAAGAAAAGCACACGTTCACAGCCAAATAACACCATGGTCTGATCCTGTAGAATCCAAGAAGTCCAATAGCCTTCATTTCCTCCCTCTTTCTTTGCCCTTTTAGTTGAAACTGGCATATATACACACATATATAGAAAGTTTTATATACTTTTCAAAAGATTTTATTTTTAAATAATCTCTACACCCAACATGGGGCTTGAATTTACAACCCCAAGATCGAGAGTCACACGTTTCTCTGACTAAGCCAGCCAGGCGCCCCAGTTCTATATACTTTTTAACTTAAGTTTCTTTTTTTTTTTTTTTTTAAGATTTTATTTTATTTTATTTTTAGAGGGAGAAAGACAGAGTGGGTGAGGGGGGAGGAACAGAGGGAGAGAATCCCAAGCAGGCTTGATCTCACTACCCTGAGATCATGACATGAACTGAAATCAAGAGTCTGATGCTTAACCAACTGACCCACCCAGGGGCCCCTTTAAAGTTTCATAAAAATGTCCCTTTTATTATTTAAGCATAATTTTAAATTAATGCATAATACTCAATCTTCTGATTATTATCATTTACTATTAACTATAGTCATTTTTTTTTAAAGATTTTATTTATTTATTTGACAGAGACAGAGACAGCCAGCGAGAAAGGGAACACAAGCAGGGAGAGTGGGAGAGGAAGAAGCAGGCTCATAGCGGAGGAGCCTGACGTGGGGCTCGATCCCACAACGCCGGGATCACGCCCTGAGCCGAAGGCAGACGCTTAACGGCTGTGCAACCCAGGCGCCCCAACTATAGTCATTTTTAAACTTTGTTATTTAAATACTCTATAATCAACATCTTTATACACAAATCTTTATCTGCTTTTTGATTATTTATAATAAACTCCCAAAAATTCAACTGCTGAATCGAATTATTTTCTAATTGGAAAAAATATATACCACTGTCCTAAATGACCAGAAAGGCAAGGATTTTTTTTTATGATTATTAAAGTATATTTAAAAATCAGGACAACCAAATAAAATGTGCGATCCCTAACGGGATCATACAGTGGGGAAAAAAAGAGCTATAAGAATATTTGGGGGACAATTGGGGAATTCTTAATATGCACTAATATTAAAGAATATTACTGTATCAGTGTTAAATTTCTCAATTCTGATTATGGTAGTTTGGTTATGTAGACTATCCTAACTCTAAGAAGATACATGCTGATGTGTCATGAAGTCTGAAGATTATATCCAAATGATTCAGAAAATATGTATATTTTTGTGTATGTATATACAGAAAAAGAGATAGAGGGGGCGCCTGGGTGGCTCAGTCGGTTAAGTGTCTGCATTTGGCTCAGGTCATGATCTCAGGGTCCTGGGACCAAGCCCCACATCAGGCTACTTGCTCAGCGGGGAGCCTGCTTCTCCCTCTCCCTCCGCCTGCCGTTCCCCCTGCTTGTACTCTCTCTCTCTGTAAAATAAATACATAAAATCTTAAAAAAAAAAGAAGAAGAAAGAAAGAAAAGAAAGAAAGAAAAAAGAGAGATGCAAGAGAGAGGAGGGGACAAGTGAGAGCAAATGTGGCAAAATGTTTACCACTGAATCTAGTAAAGGGTAAATGGGTACTCATTATACTGTGCTTTCAACTTTTCTGTTTTAAATTTTTCAAAATAAAAACATATGAGGGAATAATCAAAAGATAAGAACCATCTATTCACCTTCTATTCAAAAATAAATTAGCCAACAAACTTATGAAAATTATTAAACTTGTTGATTTTTTTAAAGATTTTATTTATTTTTTATTTGTCAGAGAGAGGGAGCAAGCACAAGCCAGGGGAGCAGTAGGCAGAAGGAGAAGCAGACTCCCCACTGAGCAAGGAGCCTGATGCAGGACCTGATCCCAGGATCCTGGGATCAGGACCTGAACCGAAGTCAGACACTTAACCAACTGAGCCACCCAGGCATCCCAAACCTACTAATTATTTATGGCCTTTTATTTCCACCCGCTCTCTTGGCATTTGATCTCTCATCACTTTAACTGCACTTCATCAAATGCACGCAGGAAAGAATGGGAAGTGAAATCTCAATCACTCCATTTCACATCTCATTAGCAGTCCTGGAGAAAGGTTTAAAAGACTGGAAAAGGTCAGTGGAACCTAGGTAGCTCTGTCAGTTAAGCAACTGACTCTTGATTTCGGCTTAGGTCATGATCTCAGAGTTGTGAGATCAAGCCCCACGCTGGCTCTGTGCTGGCCATGGAGCCTGCTTAAGATTCTCTCTCTCTCTCCCCCTCTGCCCCTCCCCATCACTCTCCCAAAAAAACATTTTTTTTTTTTTTTAAGATTTAAAAGGTCAAAATTAGCTCATTACAATGAGTTCTGGAAAGAACCTATAAACTTTAATTCACAACCTGGTTTTCAATGCAGATTCTTCTGGTCTCCTATGACCCTAAATGTTTGATAAATTTGAAGTCCTATATGGAAAAAAAAAGTTAGCAATAAGTCATGTGAAAAAAGAAAAATGTTGAGCTCTCCCATTGGTCTTACTTTATCAGGAAAGTAGCCTATAAAATGGAAGACAACCAATAGATTTATCAACCACGAACAGAGGTTTTCCTTCTCAGAAACACTACGAAGGTTATAATGGTTCCAAGCATAGGTTATGGAGTCATGTTGTCTGTGTTAGAATATTTACTTCACCACCTACTACCTATGTGATTTATGGCAAATTACTCAATCTCTTTATCCCTCAGTTTCCTCATCTGAAAAATGGGACAACAGTAAAAAACTATGTCTTAGGGTTATTGTGATGATTAAATAAAATTTAGTACATTTTAGTTCTGATAGCATTTGGCATACTGTAAGACCTCAAAATGTGTTAGTTACTATGGTTCTTATTATTACCACTATTGCTATAATAACTACTAAAACAACCACTTTCAACCAGCATTTGTTAAGAGTTTGGCATTTGGTTGAGAAAAACTATAGTAACACAAAAGCACAAAACACACACGCACACAAACACACACACAGAGGTTGAAAAAGTGAAAGACAATAGACTCCAAGTTAGTCCTTCAGTGTGTCCTCAGGCTATTTTGAGAGAAACTGAAAAGGCAAAACTATACCAACAATACATGGCTCATTTGAAGAATGAATCTTTGTAGTCTGGATAAATTAATCTCAAGAGAAATGACAAATTTTCTCACTCAGTCATTTATCAAACTTTATTGAGGCTTACTATACTATGTATCAGGTATTGAGAATCTAGAAATATAAAATAGAAGAATGTCTATGCCTATAAAAACTTTGTGTTCTTGTCAAAGAAATATACATAGATTACAATATATAATGGGTTATATGATGAATGTATGCATAGGGTACTATGGAAGCAGAAGAGAGACACCTAAACTAGACATGGGGGAAGGAGTCAACAGCAAGAAGATTTCCCAGGGGTGCTGACATTTAAACTGAGCGTTAAAGAATAGTAACAGGTAAACAGGATAAAATAGGAAAAATCATTCCTCCATGGTAAAAGCTTGCAAATGGAGATAAAAGATGACCACCATTGCCCTGCCTACAGCCACACAAAACCAAAAGAACTCTTCCTAAAGCTAATGATTAGATAACCACTGGAGATACGGGCCTGAATAGGTGTGCTTCCAGAACATCTTTTGTTCACATCTCCACCCTCCCCAACTAAAAAAAAACCCGTGTTTGGACAACTAACAGAACGCTGTGATTAATGACATTCAAAGATAAGTTTCTCACTTACAACACTGGGCGGCAGCAGTGGGTAATGGCTTCCTCCGGCTTTCTTCTTGACTAGAATACTGAAAGCAGAAAGGAGAAAGAAAGAAAGAAAAAAAAAAAAAACACAGATAAGAGGCCCAAATACAGGGGAAAAAACGAATCACAGCTACTTGCAAAAAGGTTTAGTGTTTGACTAGAACTAAATTTTTATTGAACAGAAACAAGTCATCCTGCTGATTGCCCTGTATGAGCCTGACATATAGGCCAGACTATGAAATATGGCCCTTGCCCAATATAATAGGCTAAAGCAGGATAGCAGAGACACTGTTTTGACCAAGGGCACCTGGGTATGTACCAGCTCTGCCAGGCAGCTGTAGAAGGCTTCGAGAAGCCTTGGAGAGCTTAGGAAACCCAGTCCTGAGTTTTCTTATGGGTAACATACAGATTTCCCCATTTGGGTGATGAAATTAAAAACCTCTCTGAAATAGAGTCTTCTCATCTTTAAAACATAATAGTGCTTCTTCCCTCACAAGGTCATGTGAAAAGTGAAATTACTTACTTAAGCATGTAATGCAACATCTAACACCTACTAGAGTCCCCTTCCCACTTATATTTTAGCCTCCCCAACCCAACACCACCATCACAACCAAAAAAACAAAAACAATTACTGAAGCCATTAAAAAAAAAAAAAAGTTTATAAAAGGAAGAACTAAATGCAAGTCTTGAGGATGGCCAAGATTTATAAAGACAAAACAAGAAGAGAAAGGCAAAAATATGTTAACACAGGTACACAGTCTGAAAAACAGAATAGTTTGATCAGAGCCTATTGGAGGATTCAAAAGACATAATATGGTCCAGCAATTTGTAAATATGAGGTCTGGAGTTCTCATCCTGACTCACCCACTTATTACTACGCTCTGATGTACTGGGCAAGACAGAGCTCTCTAACACTGCCTATGAGTGAGTCACTCAGCAGATAGTTCTTGAGTACCCATTATGTACAAAGGCCTTGATAGAGTTTGTATATCATGGTAAGGAGTTTGGATTTTATTCTAGTGTATTGGGAAGCATTTATAACTTTAAACACAAAAGGGATATGACTTGATTACACTTTAAAAGTCTTTCTGGCTGCTGTGTGAGGTGAACTATAGGGAACAAGAGGGAAATACTAATTACTGCAATAATCCAGACTAAAGTTTATGGCAAGTTACATAGGAGTACTAATGGTAAAGGGCATTTCAAGTAGTTGAATACAAAATACAAAACACTTTTTGTACGTAAATATACTTTTATATGTGAAGGACTTTACAAACAATAAATTATGATACAAATATCAGAGGGAGATACTGCTAATCACTAATTCCAATAGGGAATAATAACAAGTCAAGCACAACTTAAACAATAGTAATAGTGAATCTGCCAATCATAAAAATGCTCAAAAAGTTCTTGAAGGTTAAGCAACCCACCACTCCAAAGTAAAAAACAGACTTGGTTATAAATAATAACCATTACAAATGATGATTTTTGTAGGCAGTATACAGATCTAACCATGAGAAAATTCTGTAAATTTAATTTTTAATTGTTTTTAAGTAGGCTCCACACCCAACATGGGGCTTGAACTCACAACCCTGAGATTCAGTCACACCCTCTACCAACTGAGCCAGCCAGGAACCCCCAAAATTCTATAACTTTTTTTTTTTTTTAAAGATTTTATTTATTTATTCGACAGAGATAGAGACAGCCAGAGAGAGAGGGAACACAGTCAGGGGGAGTGGGAGAGGAAAAAGCAGGCTCATAGCGGAGGAGCCTGATGTGGGGCTCGATCCCACAACGCCGGGATCACGCCCTGAGCCGAAGGCAGACGCTTAACCGCTGTGCCACCCAGGCGCCCCCAAAATTCTGTAACTTTAAATATTAAACTAGAAGAATTCAGATTTAAGAGACAAGAGTAGAGGGATGCCTGGGTGGCTCAGTTAAGCATCTGCCTTCAGCTCGGGTCATGATCCTGGAGTCCTGGGATCGAGCTCCCTGCTCAGAGGGGAGCCTACTTCTCCCTCTGCCTGCCTCTCCCCACTTGTGCTCTCCCTCTGTAACAATAAATAAATAAAATATTTTCAAAAAGAAAAGAGAGACTAGAGTAGATATTTTCAGAAAACACATTTCATGTTTATCCTCCAGGCCCAAAGCAAAAAGATGAAAACCAACTAAAGCCTAATTAACAATATCAAGAGAGCTAAGGAAAAATCTATCATACATACGTACCAAAAAAAAAAAGAGAGGGGCACCTAGCTGGCTCAGTCAGTAGAACATACTCTTGATTTCAGGGCCGTGAGTTCGAGCCCCACGTTGGGGGTAGAGTTTACTTCATTAAAACAAACAAACAAAAAACCATACACACACACACACACACACACAAAACCCAGAGGAAAAAAATAGTCCTAGATAATTATATCCAATCTCATTATGAATATAAATGGAAAAATCCTAAATAGATTACTAAGCCAAATCCATCACATATTATTTATCCGTGATATATAAGTGTTGTAATGTTAATATGTAAAAAGATATGTATATGCATGCATATACATGTATATTGGTATATAAACAGCCATATAACATGACCAGTTGGTCTTTAAATGCAAGGATAGTTCAATATCAGAAAATCTGTTAATGTAATTCACCACAATACACAGATTAAAGAAAAACTTTGTGGTCTAATGGACACAGAAAGCCTTGATAAAATTCCTTTTTTCATGACAAAAATTCTTAGACAAGAAAATAGAATTTCCTTAATCTGATAAAGTACCTATCAAAATCTATAGCAAACATCATACTTTAGGACTTAAGAAGTATTCCCCTTATGGGCAGGAAAAAAAAAAAAAAGGTTCCCACTTTCACTCCAAGTATTAAAAATTACACTGAATGTTTTATGCAATTAATTATTTAAAATAAGGAAGCATCAAAAACAAGCAAAAAAAGTGAAAGTGACCCGCCAAGAGATGACAACTGAATGTAACACAATGTCCTGGATGAGATCCTGAGACAGAAAAAAGGCATGAAGTAAAAACTAAGGAAACTTGAAAAAACCATGACTTTTTCATTTTATTTGTAGTTGTTTTCATTTTATTTGTAGTTAATAAAATAAATATAATAAAACATTAACTTTTAAATTCATAATAACATATCAATATTTCCTCATTAATTGTAACAAATGTATCATACTAATGTATGATGTTAATAAGAGGGACAACTATAGGGAGGGGGTAAGGAAGAGGTAATAAGGAAACCCTGTAACATCTGTTCAGTATTTTTTTCTCTCTCTTTTTTTTTTTTAAGATTTTGTTTATTCATTTGACAGAGAGAGAGCACAAGCAGGGGGAGTGGGAGAAAGAGAAGCAGGCTCCCCGCTGAGCAGGAAGCCTAATGGGTGCTCGATCCCAGGACCCTGAGATCACAACTTGAGCCGAAGGCAGATGCTTAACCAACTGAGCCATCCAGGTGCCCCTGTTCGGTATTTCTATAAATCCACAATTGCTGTAAAAAATGAAGCCTGTCACTAAAAATATACGTATAAAAATTCAAATGCTTAAAAAAAATAAAGCATAAGGATTGAAAAGAGACTAAAAACTGTTATTATTCAAATATGCAGAAACTAGTTACATTAAAAAATCTAAGAGAATCTCTAAACTAGTAAAACTATTAAGAATTCCAGAAAAAATAAACTACTGGGACTACATCAAAATAAAAAGCTTCTGGGGCACCTGGCTGGCTCAGTTGGTAGAGCATGTGACTCTTGATCTCAGGGTCATGAGTTCAAAGAACTTACCTTAAAAAATTAAATATTTTTTAAAAATAAAAAGCTTCAGGACGCCTGGGTGGCTCAGTCGGTTAAGCACCTGCCTTCAGCTCAGATTATGATCCCAGGGTCCTGGGATCGAGTCCCACATCAGGCCCTTGCTCAGCAGGGAGCCTGCTTCCCCCTCTGCCTACCATTCCCCCTGTTTGTGTTGGCGCACACTCTCTCTCTCTGACAAAAAAATAAAATCTTTAAAAAAAAATTAAAAATAAATAAAGCGCTTCTGCACAGCAAAGGAAAGAATCAACAAAAAGAAAACCTACTGAATAGAAGATATTTGCAAATGACATATCCAATAAGAGGTTAGTATGCAAAACATATAAAGAACCTCTACAACTCAACACCAAAAAAATAACCCAATTAAAAAACAGGGAGAAGACATGAACAGACATTTCTTCAAAGAAGATATTCAGATGGCCAACAGACACATGAAAAGATGCTCAACATCACTTATCATCAGGGAAATGCAAATCAAAACCACAATGAGATGTCACTTCACACCTATCAGAATGGCTAAAATCGAAAACACAAGAAACAAGTGTTGGCAAGGATGTGGAGAAAAAGAAACCCTCGGGCACTGTTGGTGGAATGCAAACTGTGTAGCCACTCTGGAAAAGAGTACAGAGGTTCCCCAAAAAGTTAAAAATAGAACTACCGTATGATCCAGTAATTCCGCTATTGGGTATTTACCCAAAAAGTGTGAAAACACTAATTCAAAAGGATATATGCACCCTTATGTTTATAGCAGCATTATTTACAATAGCCAAATTATGGAAGTAACCCAAGTGTCCACTGACAGATGAACGGAGAAAGAAGATGTGGTGTATATATACACAACAGAATATTAATCAGCCACAAAAAAGAATGAAATCTTGCCATTTGCAACTACATGGACGGATCTAGAGAGTATAATGCTAAGTATAATGATAAGTCAAAAAAAGACATATACCATATGATTTCACTCAAATGTGGAATTTAAGAAACATATGAACAACAACAAAAAAAGAGAGAAACAAAAAAAGCAGACTCTTAAATATAGAGAACAAACTGATGGTTACCAGAGGACAGGTGGAGGGGGAGGGATAAACTAAGTGAAGGGGATTAAGAGTACACGTATCCTGATGAGCACAGTCATACACAGAATTGTTCAAGCACTATATTGTACACCTGAAACTAATATAATGTTGTGTGTTAATTAACCTGGAATTAAAATAAAATTTTAAAAGTTGCTGAATAAGATCAATAATAAAAATGAGGGGCGCCTGGGTGGCGCAGTTGTTAAAGCGTCTGCCTTCGGCTCAGGGTGTGATCCCGGCGTACCGGGATCGAGTCCCACATCGGGCTCCTCCGCTATGAGCCTGCTTCTTCCTCTCCTACTCCCCCTGCTGTGTTCCCTCTCTCACTGGCTGTCTCTCTGTCACATAAATAAATAAAATCTTTAAAAATACTACTACTACTAATAATAATAATAATAAAAATGAGCACCAAAGCATTGCCTTATAACAGCAATGAACTATTAGAAAATGTAATTTTTTTTAAAGATTTTATTTATTTATTTGACAGAGATAGAGAAAGCCAGTGAGAGAGGGAACACAAGCAGGAGGAGTGGGAGAGGAAGAAGCAGGCTCATAGCGGAGGAGCCTGATGTGGGGCTCGATCCCATAACGCCGGGATCACGCCCTGAGCTGAAGGCAGATGCTTAACGACTGCACCACCCAGGCACCCCAGAAAATGTAATTTTTTAAAAAACCATGATTAGGAATAAATATCTAACAAAAGAAATGCAAAACCTACATGGAGAAAACAGGTTTCCCCCCTATAGCCCTTCTCATACTTGAACACTTATATTTATTTCATTTCCTGCTTATTGTCTCTATCCTCCTATTTGATGTATGAGAACAGGGATCTTTGTTTAACCTCTGATGTTTACCAAGCATCTAAAACAATGCCTAGTGTTTAGTGTTTGGTAAGTTATTTGTGAATGAATGGATGTCACCAAAAACAGAGAAATACAAATTAAAAAAAAATGGTCTAAACCCATTAATTAGGGGCGCCTGGGTGGCTCAGTCGTTAGGCGTCTGCCTTTGGCTCAGGGCGTGATCCCGGAGTCCTGGGATCGAGCCCCACATCAGGTTCTTCCGCTGGAAGCCTGCTTCTTCCTCTCCCACTCCCCCTGCCTGTGTTCCCTCTCTCACTGGCTGTCTCTCTCTCTGTCAAATAAATAAATAAAATCTTTAAAAAAAATAAAAAATAAAAATAAACCCATTACTTAGCAAACACTTTTAATCTGGTAATATCAAGTATCAGCAAGTATACAGAGAAGCAGGAAAATGGAATATAAACTGGTACAATTATTTTGGAGAACAATTTATCAATATCTAGTAAGACTGAACAGAATATATCCCACTACCAAGCAATTCTACTTTCTGGGTACATATCCAGAGAATCCCTCATACATAAACATAGAGAAATAGACTCAAAGATGTTCACTGTAGCATACATTTGTAATAGTGGAAACCTAATTGCCCATGAGTTAGGAAAAATAAATGGTGGTACAATCCAACTCTATCAAATGGTAGATCCCTAACCCAATCCTGACTCAGTGCTTCTGACCCAAGGGGTTCCTGTGTATGGGAACTGTTACAAACATACCAGAGAATAAAAAGATAAGACTCTACATTGTGTTCTTTAAATGATTTTGCAGCCAAATAAGACAAGATCTTGATAATTACTGAATCACTTGGGAATAAGTGCATAGGTTTCATTTTATTATTCCCTCTACTTTTATGTCTCCTTAAAATTTTTACATGATAAAAACAAGAAAAAAGAAAAAGCATACACAATCCAGCTTGAAGAAGATCCCACTAACCAAGATGAGATGATTTTAGTATCAAAAAGAATAATGACTGCAATGGATTGAAACAAATCAGTATCAAAATCCATAAATTCAGGGGCGCCTGGGTGGCACAGCGGTTAAGCGTCTGCCTTCGGCTCAGGGCGTGATCCCAGCGTTATGGGATCGAGCCCCACATCAGGCTCCTCCGCTATGAGCCTGATTCTTCCTCTCCCACTCCCCCTGCTTGTGTTCCCTCTCTCGCTGGCTGTCTCTATCTCTGTCAAATAAATAATAAAATAAAATCTTAAAAAAAAAATCCATAAATTCATAGTGATACACCACTAAAAAAAGGAAAATGCATTTGTTGCCTTGAGAAGTTGCCTATTTGAAAATTGACAAAAAAACTATTTTTCTTGAACAGACTATTACAAGTGAATCAAAGAGTTTGTAAAAGAGAAAGTTCTTCTTCATAGACAAATCATAGTAAACAAAGGTTGGAGGAGTAATATAATTAGAAAATCAACATTTTGCAAGCCCTATGAAATAACAATTATTGCTACTAAAACCAGGTGGGAAAGTCTGGTGGGAAGGCTTTATTATGGATAAAACTGGCTGACACCAGTTGAATTCCCTGATCTACTGCTGAACTTTTTTCGCATGGATGATGTTTATTGTGAAAGTACCTGCAAGTAATACATGTATCTCCACTGTTGAATTTTTTTAATAATAATTTTTTATTATGTTATGTTAGTCACCATACAGTATAGCCTTAGTTTTTGATAATGTTCCATGATTCATTATTTGCATATTAACACCCAGTGCACCATGCAATATGTGCCCTCCTTAATACCCATCACCAGCCTATCCCAATCCCCCACCCCCTCTGAAGCCCTCAGTTTGTTTCCCAGAGTCCACAGTCTCTCATGGTTTATTCTCCCTTCTGTTTACCCCCACTTCATTCCACTGTTGAATTTTAACATCACTAAAAGTGAGATAAGACACTATCTCCCTACAAAAAAAAAAACAAAAAACAAAACAAAACTTCAATCTAAGTCTCAGTCTAATCCTCAAACTATTAGATACAATTTTCAGTTTGGTTTTTTTTAAGATTTTATTTATTTATTTGACAGAGAGAGAGCACAAATAGGCAGAGCGGCAGGCAGAGGGAGAGGGAGAAGCAGGCTCCCAGCTGAGCAGAGAGCCCAATGTGAGGCTTGATCCCAGGACACTGGGATCATGACCTGAGCTGAAGGCAGATGCCTAACTGACTGAGTCACCCAGGTGCCCCTACAATTTTCAGTTTAAAGGAAGAAACAGAGATAGAGGAAAATGGTAAATGAAACCTTAGGGATATAATCAGCCAGATCCAGAGTATGTAGAGCTCTATAAAACAAATGGGGGAAGGGGAAACAGTTACAGAGTAAAAATGATTTAAGAGACATAATAACCAAATATGAACACGTTGTTTGGATCCTGAATTGAACAAATCATCTGTGAAAATACATCTTTGAGACAATAAAGGAAATCTGAAGTAAGTATTGAATGACATTAAGAAATTATTGTTGGGGCACGTGTGGCTCAGTCGGTTAAGCATCTGACTCTTGATTTTGGCCCAGGTCATGATCTCAGAGTCCTGGGATGGAGCCCCACGTTGGGCTCTGGACTGGGCGTGGAGTCTGCTGGAGATTCTCTCTCTCCCTCTGCCCTTTCCCCTCCTCCACTTCATGCTCTCTCTCAAAAAAAAAGAAAAGAAAAGAAAAAAGGTAGGTAGGTAGGTAGGAAGGAAGGAAGGAAGGAAGGAAGGAAGGAAGGAAGAAATTGTTAAATGTGATGTGTTAAAGGCATGTGGGATTTTTTTTTAAGGCATTATCTAATAAAGATGTATACTAATGTATTTACGTATTTATGGGTGGGACATGATGATGTCTGGGATTGGTCTTAAAATACTCCAGCAGAAAAGAAGGAAGAGTAATTCTATATATTTTTCATGGTAGAAAATTTCAATAATAAAATTTTCAAATAAAGTGATAATCACAATGAGTTATACTTCACACTCAATAGGATGGCTATATTCAACAAGTGTTAGGAAGGATGTGGAGAAAATAGAACCCTTATACACAGCCGGTGGGTCTGTAAAATGGTACAGCCACTATGGAAAAAAAGTCTAGCATTTCTAAAACAGTTAAACATAGTTACCATCTGATCCAACAATTCCATTTCTGGGTGTATAACCAAGAGAAAACTTATGTCCACACAAAAAATTTGTACATCAATGTTAATAGCAACATTATCTGTAACAGCCAGAAAGTGGGAACAACTGGATTATGCACCAACTGATAAATGGATGAAATGCAGTGTAACCATACAATGGAATATTATTTGGCAATGAAAAAGAATGAAGTAGTGATGCATGCCACAACATAGAAGAAACTTTGAAAATATTATGGTAAGTGAAAGAAGACAATCATAAGAACCACATAGTGTATAATTCCATTATACGAAATGTCCGAAATAAGCCAATGTATAGAGACAGAAGGTAGATCAGTGTTTGCCTAGGACTTGGAAGGTGAGGGAATTAGCATATGATGGCTACGGGCACAGGATTTCTTTATGGGATAATGAAAATGTTCTAAGGATGTACAACTCTAAATATACTAGATTGTACACTTTAAGTGTGTGAAGTGTATGGTATGTGAACTCTATTTCAATAAAGCTATTAAAAACAACAAGAGGGTGGGGCGCCTGGGCGGCTCAGTCAGTTAAGTGGCTGACTCTTGATTTTGGCTCAGGTCATGATCTCAGGGTCCTGGGATCAAGATCTGCATCCAGCTCCACGCTCAGGAGGGAGTCGGCTGGAGGATTCTCTCTCTCTCTCTCTCTCTCTGCCTCTGCCCCCCACACACTTTCTTTTTCTTTCTCTCTCTTAAATAAACAAATCTTTAAAACAACAACAAGAGGACGATAAAGGAACAGACGGAAGAAGTAAACTTAGTGAACTTCGAACCCTAGAATAGAAACAAAGAGCAAAAATCCTAGAGGGAGTTGAGAACCACAGACCAAGAACGAGCATTTTTACAACTTGTAAAATTCTGCAATATTGGTATAAGTTACATTCGGTTTTTTATTGTTTTAACTTCTTCATTTGATTCTGCATAGTAACACATGGTAAGCCTATAAAATCAAAAGTAAAATGTTTCTTTATTTTTTTTTTAGATTTTATTTTTAAGTAATTTCTAACCCCAATGCAAGGCTCAAACTCAACCCCGAGATCAACAGTTGCATGTTCTACCAACTGAGCCAGCCATGTGTTTCTTACTAGGAAAAAAAAGAAGATGGAGTTTGGAAAACTGTATACCAGTCTATACCCAGGCTATGGGAAAACAAAAAGCACAAAGGGGAAAGTGGATACAAAGATGGAGTCGATCTGGCATTTATCAAGGGAAGAAGAAAGATCGGAGCTTTCAACAAACAAGGAAAGTTGAGGTGTGGGGCGCCTGGGTGGCTCAGTCGTTAAGCGTCTGCCTTCGGCTCAGGGCGTGATCCCGGCGTTATGGGATCAAGCCCCACATCAGGCTCCTCTACTAGGAGCCTGCTTCTTCCTCTCGCACTCCCCCTGCTTGTGTTCCCTCTCTCGCTGGCTGTCTCTCTCTGTCAAATGAATAAATAAAATCTTTAAAAAAAAAAAAGTTGAGGTGTTTACTTGGGCATGAGAACAGTTACGTAGTTTAATAATAGGAAGCCTACAGAGGATTCAGTTAAATTAAGAGAAAGCCCTGACAAGAGTAGTTTGCACTTGTCACAAATTCCATTTCTTCATCTTTGATTTAACTCATTGTGGGTTCAACCGTGTACCTCAAAAAAATATGATGAAGTCTTAATCCCCAGTACCTATGAATGTGACCTTATTTGTAAATGGGGTTCTATAGATGTAATCCAATTAATCCAATGACTGTTGCCCTTACAACATAAATGTAAATTTGGACAGACACACACCAAGAGAACACATTGTGAGGACAGACTGAGAGACATGTGATAACAGAGGCAGAGATTGGAACAATGTGTCTTCAAGCCTAGGAACAGCAAGGACTACTGAAAATCACCAGAACGCAGAAGAGAAACATAGGACAATTCCTTAGAACATCCAGAAGGAACTGACCCTGCCAATAGCTTAATTTCAGAATTCTAGCCTCCGGAATTCTGAGAAGATAAATTTCTGTTTTTGTCAGCCACCTAGCTAGTGGTACTTTGTTATGGCAGCCCTAGGAAACCAGTACACTCATCAAAACACTTCATTTTGGCTTCCTGCACTAATCCACAGACACTGGTCATTAACTGCCAAATGCAACAGCTCCATTTCATTACTCATCATCTTTGTTCTCAATAACATTTGACAGGATCAAGAATTTCTGCCTTAAAATCCTTTCTTCCTCTGTTCCATGAACCTTTTTCTCTTTCTCCTAATTGTTCTCTTCAGGCAACTCTTTCTCCAACTCTGGTTTTTTCCATATTCTATCTTTGATGTTCCCCCAAGGTTTTGTCCTTGTTCCTCTTCAATACTTTCTATATATTCTACCTGAGTAAGTTCTTCTATTCCTGGGACTCCAAATGCTATCATTATGTTCATGAATCCAAACTCTATGCCTATAGCTCCTCACCCTATCTAACCCTGAGTTTCATATTCTTTCATGAAGTTGCTTACCAGGCATTTCCATTGAAATATCCACTGGCACTCCAAATTCTACCTTATAATCAGACCGATTTTTCGAACAGCCCAACATGCCCAAAAATGAAAATCTTATCTTTTCCCAGATTTTGTATGTTTTAAGTATTATATACTGTATTCTTACAAGCTAGAAAAAAATGTTAATAAAATCATAAGAGTAAATATATTTACAGTGCTGTACTGTATTTACTAAAAAAAAAATCTGTATGGGATGCCTGGGTAGCTCAGTCAGTTAAGTGTCTGCTTTGGGCTCGGGTCATGATCCCAGGGTCCTGGGATCGAGTCCCACGTTGGACTCCTTGCTCAGCAGGGAGCCTACTACTCCCTCTGCCAGCTGCTCCCCATGCTTGTGCTCCTCTCTCTTTCCCTCTCTTTCTCTCTGACAAATAAATAAATAAAAATCTTAAAAAAAAATCTGCATACAAGTAGACCCACACAGTTCAAATTCCTGCTGTTCAAGGGTCAATTGTATATCCAAAAATCTGGGAATTAGCAGAAGAAATGCCTTCTGCTCATCTGTGTAACAAGAGGACAGTTTCCCTAGTATAAGCTCTCACTCAAGAGTCTAGAGCCAGATTAAATACCAACTCAGCCATTTATGGGGTACAATGAGAAAAACAGAAAAAGTAGCAAACTATAGTGTCCTAGAAAGAAATTTTCCCTATCTTTCTGTATTGGAAATAAGGCAGTTCCTACCTCACTGTCAGCTCCCAAGACATTGACTTGTTCCAGTTTGTAGGTCCAATATCTGGCTTCCTCCTCTGGGATATCTACCACGAGAAAGAAGAAACTACATTACTAGGTTATTAATTTAATCACAGGCCAGTAATCCTTTATTCCATCCAATAATCAAAGTTAGAAAGTGATGGACTAATTTTACTGGTGGGCTTGGATCTTGCCATGAACTTGATCTTCAATCTTCACAAGAAACAAAATAATGTACTATTATTCCCATTGGATCAGAAGACTTAATATTGTTAAAATGTCAACACTACCCAGTGTGATCTATATATTGAATACAATTGCTATCAAAATTTCAACGTTTCTTTGCAGAAACAGAAAACTTCATTGTATGGATAAATAAGATGTGGTATATATATATACAATGGAATATTACTCAGCCATCAAAGGAATGAAATCTTGGGGCACGTGGGTAGCTCAGTCGGTTAAGCATCCAACTCTTGGTTTCGGCTCAGGTCATGATATCAGGGTCACAAGATCGAGCCCCTTGTTGTGCTCCACACTCAGCACCGACTCTGCTTGACATTCTCTCTCCCTCTCCCTCTCCCTCTGCCCCTCTCCCCACACTCTCTCTTTCAAATAAATAAATAAATAAATATTTTTAAAAATTTTTTTGAAAATAAAAGAAACATCGACATGCATAAAACATCTCTAGTTGATGAGATCATAAGAAATTTTAATGTTCTTTTTGCATACCTATATTTTCTGAACTTTCAACATAATAAAAAAAAGTTACTATTTTTAAAAGATAATGGTATATAACTGAATAGAATATTTCACAGGTTTCTGAAATATCCAAAAGAAAATTCCATTGCCAAAATATGGCACACTGTAAGCTGAAATTCTTCCCTCAGAAGGACGCTTTATTAAGCCTTTTATTTTTAGTTTTTTTAAATATTTATTTATTTGAGAGAGAGAGAACACGCATGCATGTGAGCGGGAGGAGGGGCAGAGGGACAGAGAGAGAAGTAGACTCCCCACTGAGCAGGGAGCCCCACTTGGGGCTCAATATCATGACCCTGAGATCATGACCTGAGCTGAAATCAAGAGTCGGAGGCTTAACTGTCTGAGCCACCCAGGCGCCTCCCTTTAGTAAGCCTTTTAAAACTGTATCCCAAATTTGGTTATCACAGAGGCACAAGCTTAGCACACTCACGTTAACTCATATCAAAAACAGACTTCACTTATCTGAGGTTTTACCTTAACATTTATTCAAAAAATCATTTATCAGACACCTATTATGTGCCAAGCAAACTCTAAAGATACCAAAATGAAGTACACAGGAGCCCTCATGAAACTCAAAATCTAGATAGAAATGTATACTGCCACCAATGACATGATATAAGTGATGCAGTGTTGAAAGAGAGGAATGTCTTTTTAAAATGCCTTTGCGGGGGGCTAGCTAGCTCAGTTGGTGGAGCATTCGACTCTTGATCTCAGAGTCGTGAATTCAAGCCCCATGTTGGGCATGAAGCCTACTTAAAAATAAAAATAAATAAGTAAAATAAAATGCAATGAGGGATGGACTGACAGTGTGAGGAGCTCCACAGATCCACTCTTTAGCAAAACTATATATATACAAAAAACCTATTTTTGCCATGAACATGTATTTTTTGTTTTTAAAATTATTTTTTTAAAGTTTTTTAATTTAAATTCAATTTAGTTAACATATAGTGTATTATTAGTTTCAGGGATAGAATTTAGTGATTCATCAGTTGCATATAACACCCAGTGCTCATTGTATCGAGTGCCTTCCTTCACGCCCATCACCCAATTACCCCATCTCCCCACCCACCATCCTTCCAGCAATCCTCAGTTTGTTTTCTAGAGTTAAGAGTCTCTTACAGGAAAGAAAAAAAAAAAAGAAGGGAAAAAAAAAAAAAAGAGAGTCTCTTATAGTTTGCCTCCCTCTCTGCTTTTATCTTATTTTTCCTTCCCTTCCCCTATGTTCATCTACTTTGTTTCTGAAATTCCACATTAGTGAAATCATATGGTGTTTGTCTTTCTCTGAATTAAAAAGTATTTTTTAAATACTTTTCTATTTATTAATGCTACGACAATGTTTAAATTGACAAATCACAGGTATACATTCACTTCAAGACAATGAATGTTAAATTATCAAAAGAATAAATCACAGTTTTCTAACAAGCAAGTATTTCCTAAGTCACTGAAGCAGTCAGAGAAACCTATTGACTTGAAGAGAATGCACTTAAGTGTGGATTCTTTAATGAGTACCATTCTACAGTCTGCACCATTCCTGGGCTAGGTGTTATAGGGACTAGGGTAGAAGACAGAATGCCCTCAAAGCAGATAGCTCACAAGACAAAAAAAAAAAAAAAAGTGATGAGACTAGCAAACAGTTATTAACAATATGGTAAAAAGTGTTAAAAGGTCTTTAAAGTCTAATTCAATAGACTCACCAAAAGGCAACTCAAATCTTGTATCAAGCAAAATCTTATGAGGAGTTGGGTTTTTAGTTCCACAGATCTCATCATCTTTCATCAATGTCTCTGCCTCCAACGTGGACCACTCCCCGGGCCCTTCCTAGAAAACAGAGATCTAAGATTAAACTTTATTTCTTCATGACTCCCCTCCCCCTATCTTAAGAGCTGGTGTTTTATTCTGAATGTCATTGTTGGAGAGCTCCTGGGGACCACTCACAACCTGATGAGGCAAATACACCATTGTCACCACCTGCCTCTGCTATGTGGCTTCTGTTCTCCCTCTCTGGTGGAAGAGCAGCTTTCACCATGCTCAGCAATCTGCAAGCCCACTGAACATAGAATTCTGGAGTACCAAACTCAAAAAACCAAACATCTCTATAGATCAATATTTAATCTGCACATTTTTTAATGACTGTGTCACTTAATATGCGTTACTACTTCTAATCAGTAAAGAGCTGCTAACATTGCTACTTAAAGTAGACCTGAACTGGAGCCACAATAAAAATGAACTGCCCATCTGCCTGGGAAAGTAGAGGCAGCCAGAACTAAAAGAACTTAGGAAAGAGAGGCACACCTGCACTATCCCTACTCCCAGAGAAAACACAGTCAATGTTAAAGCCAAACAGGAATATAATACATTTTTTCCAAGTTCAAAGTGAGTGTCTATGAGGAAATGATGCTGAGTTATGTTTTAATCTAGGAAAATGGAGTAGAAAACCACTATTGGAAATAATGTATAGAGACAGGGTGAATAACACTGCCACCCATGGTAATTCCTTAAATTCTGTTAGGATTATATGTGGAAGATGGAAGACTGAAACCAGTTCCTTGGGAATTGGTGACAGAGAAATAAACCAGAGACGGGATCTAGGCTGAGGAAGTTTAATGGGACCTCTCCCAGATAGCATCTTAGAGGGGAATGCAGAAACCACAGGTATCCTAGATCACATACACACACCTACTCCTCCTCTTCTCTCCTTCTCCCTCTGATCCCTCTCTCCCTCTCCCACACACACAGTACTCAGAGGGGCTATCTACCTGATATGGCTAAAGAGATGTTCTGGCACCTCTGAGTTCAGTCCTAATGCAGAGAGAAGACAAGACTCAAAATCCATTGAACCTCTGTGTGAGGTTAGGAATAGGCTGGTTGCATGCTCACTAATTAGAAAGGGGGACAGAGCAATCTGAGATGCATGGTGAATATTAGCTGAAAGGAGCTAGGATGGGGACAAGCACAGGCTAGAACTGTACCTCCAAATGGGCAATGCATTGACTGACCTCATCCGACTGACGAACAGTCTTCAGTGCAATCCACACGGTCCCCACCATGGTGTCCCAGATCAGTCCTTTGTTCCATACCTCCACACTTAGACCCAGGTCCAGGCGACTAATCTCACTGAAGGAAAGAAGAAAACCCTTTAAAGAAAGCCAGAAAGGGGTGCCAGGCGGGCTCAGTAGGAAGAACATGTGACTCTTGATATCAGGGTTTTGAGTTTGAGCCCCATGCTGGGTGTAGACATTACTAAAAAAATAAATTAAAAAAAAAAAAGAAAGCCAAATAATATGATATATACATCTCTTACATCTGCATCTCCTGTTTGGCTAAACCTTGAATATTTTCTCACCAGGATCCTATTGTCAGGGAAAATCAAAATGTCCCAGAATGCTACAACCATTCTTTAGGTTCCTAGAAAATGATGTAAGTATCCATATAAAAATGCCTTTGTCCATCCATCCCCTCTCCTCTGGAACTAAAAACATGGTTAGATTAATGCATTTTCACAAAAAAATGGGGGTAAGTAATGAGGGCATTACTTCCAGGCTTGCAAGTCTACAATCTCTACCCTTACTAAACAGTTTTATATGTTTTATTATTAATAGTAACACTGTCCTCAACTTAGAATTATAAACTATATATAGGAAACTTAGAAAAAGGCAAGGCTTCTTTACAAGATTTATCAAAGGGAGTCCAAGCAGAAGTAAAAGGGCCCCTGAGAAGATCTAAGTCTGATAGGAACTTGTGGTCAGAGGCAGGAAAGGGACACTAGAGTATGCCACTTCACTCTACTCAGCCCCTGGAGAACCCAGTTAAAATAGACACTGTCACTTAGAAACACAAGTTTGTCAGAGGATAGTGATGAACACAATGATTTTCCTGTAGTAACAATTAGTAAAAATATTTTTGAAAAGAAATCACTCCAGAAAGAGCCACATAACCACTAAGCAAAAACAGCATCACACATGGTAGACTATCAGCTTGGAAGGGCCAACTCAAATGTAATTATAGTCTTAAAGTGGAACAAGCAAACACTTATATTATGCTAAAAACATCCTCTAGAAAGCATTTATTGAAATACAGAGTTATTTGAAAGGAAATGAAAGAAAGATGGAAAAAAGGCGAGTTCTAGCAGAAAAAGCAGAAAGGTATTCTCAGGGAGACAACAGCTATTCATCACATGAAGTTTCAAGTTCACACTTTAGAGAAAGCTTGGCTTCTCTGTTCTATTAAGATACATGTTCTCAGGCACCTGGGTGGCTCCGTCAATTGAGTGTCTACCTTCGGCCCAGGTCATGATCCCAGGGTCCTGGGATCAAGCCCTGCATCGGGCTCCTTGCTCAGTGGGGAGTGCCTCTCCCTCTCTCTCTGTCCCTCTGCCTGCTTATGCTCTCTCTCAAATAAATAAATAATCTTTAAAAAAAAAATACATGTTCTCAGATTCACAGTTTAGGATGTGGTATTACAGCCATAGACTTCTCATCAAGTGTGCTGAAAACAAGTGAAGCAAAGAAAATTCACCCCTTTTATATAAATACACTAGAAAAGAGAATGTACTGAGTTCATTTGTTCATTTAATGTTTCCTCAGCACATATAATATGTACGGTTTGGTACTTTGAGCAAGACACACAATATAGGACCTAATTCCTATCTCTAAAACTTTCTAGGCTATATTGAGAGCTGTTCAAAGCCACAAAATAGGTAACTAAACCCAGCCAGTACGTTAAGGTGTTCACAGTGTGGGGAAACTAAGCTTTTGTCACACAGTGTCTTTTAGCCTAATTAATCAATTAGGCTTGGAAAAGACATCTGACAACCCCAAATCTTTTGAATCTGGAAAAGAAAAATTGCTTGGGGATACATACATAATGTTCCTAAAGCAAGTCCTAAGCAATATTTCAAGCCAATAGATGAAAGAAATAGCCAGAGGTCTTTACAGCCTGACTTGGATAGAAAAGGGGAATAAAACTCAATGAGGATATCTCCTACAAGAAGCTTCTTATCTCATCTGTGTTCAGCAGACCCAACTTAAAAGAAGTCTGAGAGCTCTGGTTAGGCCTCATCCCCAGAGCTCTGGGGAGACTTTTTTTTTCTCTATTAATTAATCAATAGTATATGTGCATATACATATACAAGATTGGGGCTAGGCAAATTCACAGTAACTAAAGATGCTCTGCTTACCCTTAAATGAATAATCAAGTCCTGGAAATAAGATACAGAAATACTAAAGATAAATAATGAAAAATACAAAAATGAGTATTAGATATCACCACATAATACATTAGGAAGAAGGAAAAAGAAGAAAGGGAGACAAGAGACCAGCAATGGAGCTGCCAGTAACAAAAGAACAGGGTAGGAGGAATAAGGAGTAAGAGCAGAAAAGAGGAAAATGTAGCTAATAAAATCCATGTATAACAGAGGAGAGAGCAAAATTCACACAGCATCTCAAGGTGGGAGATGAAAATAAATTCACACCTATCACAGAAGGGTTTAAAGAGGAAGTGCTATGGGAAATTGGAAAATAAACACATAAGAATAAAGCTAATTATGCTGATAAGAGGCTACAGAAGATCGCTAGGTTTCACACAACGGGAACAGTTATAACAGTAAGTGATTATTACTGCCAATTGGAAGTCAGAGGAAGTAGGATTGCTGGATTTTATATGCCAAATAACCATGGGAAGAGACCTGAATAAACTACTCATAGCCAACTATGCCCAGTACAGGTATAGAGAAAGAAACACATAGTTTCACTCTCATGTCACTGTAACTGAGAAAGGGAATGAATGAGGTTTACAATCTTGAGAGAGAGGCAACCAGTGAGAAACGTGACGACAATGGCCCTCTTTCTCCCTGAAGCCCCAGTTTTCTCTCAGCTTCCTGCTTTTCCTTCTGTTTGTTCATTCCTTTTTAGCCCACTCTGTCCCACTTTAAATGCTGGTGCCCTTCCAGGCTTTACCCCAGGCCCTGTTCTCAATTTACTCACCATCTCCCTAAGCTTCCTCATCTACGCCTACAGCTCCAACTGACCAAAATAGTTCTCTAACCCTGACTTCTTTCCCGAGTGCCAGATTCAAGTTCCTAACTATCTTCTGTACCCCTCTTCCTACTAGTCCTGTAAGAACCTCAAATATAACCTTGTCCATAACTGATCTTATATTGTCCCCTATCCTAATGAGTAACATGATACCTACCCAATCATGCAAGACAAGTCTACCTCCTTAACACCTTCTTTCCATCCTTTTCTATCCCTTCTGCTACTGTCTTATTAGCCCAGCCACTCATAATCTTATCTTTAAACTATTTGTAATCTAGTTTCCTAAATGGTACTATAAGCAGCAATATATTAAAAGCCCGAAGGATTGAAATGTATCTACATGAAAATAATCATCCCTATCGCCTCTGAGATGCACTACAAAACTTGTAAAGCAATTTCACTTCCACTTCAAAACTCACAGCAATTTTAATACATTTTCTTGTTTGACCCTCCTGCCTAACTTTCCAGAAAACAAGCATAACCGTGTAAGAAAGATAGATCTTTACAGGTAAAGTAAATGACACTCAGAGAAGCTCAATGATTTGTATAGCCCTTCAAAATGACATTCTACATTTTCTCCCCTTTTCTAGAGCAGAAAAAAAAAAAGCCTGAAATTTTAGAGGAAAAAAAGAAAGTGTCAAATTTTTAAAGCCAGAGCTTACAATAATATACTACGTTTTATGTCATATGTAAGAAATTCTAATGGTTACTCATTTTTATGAATTAGAAGAAGGTAGGACATTTCACTCCATAAAGCAAAAGGATTTTAAGCACAGAAATCCTCATCTTCTATAGCAGGTAACCTGCTTATACACACACACATACACTCTCTCTCTACACACACACACACACACACACACACACACACACACACACGAGCCCACATAACACATTCCTTCAAGGAGCCTTCTGAGAATTGAAGCAAGATTTAAATTATATTTAATATCATGCTAAATACATTGTACTATATACTAATTCTGACCACTGGGAAAATCTGACTAGGCAGTATATTTACCACGTAAATGAACTGGGAGTTTACTTGCATTCATATTTCACATAATGTAGAATCAATTACAAATCCAGGAGAGAACAAAACTGCAGATGTACTTCACCCCTCCCTACCCCTCACTTGTTTCTGTAACTCTGTAGTTTTCATAAAGAATATTGTAGGCAGCTGCTGCTGCAAAGTACTTACAACATAAAATCTTGTTCCCAAGAAGGCTGATCACCACGAACTGCTACAGTTGTGCTCTTCACATTCTGCACTTTCAGGGTCACATATGTATTAAATTTATCTTTTAAAAAAATGCAAAAAAATGCAAAATGAAGATGCAATACTTAGTACTCAGATTGTTACTCAATCTCACAAAGTCTTTTGAACTGAGAAACCCAAAGTAAAGTATCATATGTTGAAGAAAAAACAAAACTATATATTGTACTATATGGCATCATTCTACGCATACAGAGCTGTAAAAAAAATTATAAAACACATCCTATTCTCAAAAGCATAAGCTATAATAGTTTTTCAAATTTTAGAAATACATATTTGACCCTATAGACACACATACACACAAATGAAAACAAAAGCTTCATGAAATACAGGATGTGATACATTGATATTTCCTGTTCTAATTTATTTAAACTATTAAAACATTAATCATAACCAACTGAATTGATTTTATAGCCTATCTTCACTTTGAAGAAAACAAATCTAATTGATCTAGTAGAAAAGATAAGATACATGAATTAACAAAATAAAGAAATGAGTACCATAACAGAAAGAGAAAAAATGGTAAAGGATTGCAGGAGAGGAAAGGGTTACCTCTAGCTGTTGACAGGGACAAAAATTGAGAAAAAATCCTCATAAAGGAAAGGGATTCCGAGCTTGATCTATTCAGGCTGGCCTAAACCACAACTTACATAAAAGCAATATTGGGGCACCTGGGTGGCTCAGTCTGTTGAGCATCCTACTCTTGATTTCAGCAGGTCAAATTGAGCCCCCCTCTCCACCCACAGGCTCCCCACTCAGCAGGAGTCCGCTTGGGATTCTCTCTCCCTCTCTCTCTCTGCCCCTCCCCCTCTGTGTGGTCACTCTCTCTCTCAAATCTTTTTTTTTTTAAGATTGATTGATTGATTTGAGAGAGAGAAAGAGAGCACAAGCAGGAGGGCCAGAGAGAGAGAGAGAATTTCGAACACACTCCATGCTGAGCACAGAGCCCAACACAGGGCTTGATCCCAGGACCCCAAGATCATGACCCCAGTCAAAACCAAGAGTTGGTGGCTTAACTGACTGAGCCACCCAGGCACCCCTCAAATAAATAAATCTTAAAAAAAAAAAAAAAAAAAAAAAAGGAATATTATCACAGAGTTGGGAAAAGAAGATTCTGTAACCTGAGAATATAAATTGAGTACTACTGCTTAAACACAGCACGTTTTTCATTCCCCCTACTACATTCACATGAACTATGATTAGAAGCACTGAACTGAGAATTCACTTTTCTATGTAAGAAATTAATCTTAACATTATAAAATGAAAAAAAGACTATCGGGGCGCCTGGGTGGCACAGCGGTTAAGCGTCTGCCTTCGGCTCAGGGCGTGATCCCGGCGTTCTGGGATTGAGCCCCACATCAGGCTCCTCCACTATGAGCCTGCTTCTTCCTCTCCCACTCCCCCTGCTTGTGTTCCCTCCCTTGCTGGCTGTCTCTATCTCTGTCAAATAAATAAATAAAATCTTTAAAAAAGAAAAAAAAAGACTATCATTTTGATTCATCAAATAGATAAAGATTGCTTAAAATGATTACCTAATGTTAGGGGTGTGAGAAAATAGGCCCCGACATGCACCTCTAGCAGAAGGTAAATCTTCTCTTAAGCATTGTTAAAAATTATGCAGTTTTACAAAAAGCAGAATCATGCGGCACCTGGGTGGCTCAGTCAGTTAAGCATCTGCCTTCGGCTCAGGTCATGATCTCAGGGTCCTGGGATCGAGTCCTTTGTTGGGCTCCCCGCTCAGCAGGGAGTCTGCTTCTCCCTCTGCCCCTCCCCTCACTTGCTCTCTCCCTCCCCCCCCATAAATAAATAAAATCTTAAAAAAAAAAAAAAAGGCAGAATCAGACCTATAAATACAGAGAACAAACTGTTGGTTGCCAGAGGGGTGGGGAAGGGTAAAATGGGGAGTGGCAGATAGAGGCTTCCAGTTATGGAATGATTAAGTCACAGGAATAAAAGGCAAAAGGAATATGGTCAATGATATTGTGATACTACTGTATGGTGAAAGATGGTAGCTACACTTGTGGTAACACAGCAAAATGTATAAACTTGTAGAATCACTATGTTGTACACCTAAAACTAGAACACTGTATGTCAACTATACTCATATAAAAAAATTTTTTAGGGGTGCCTGGGTGGCTCAACTCTGATTGCGTCTCAGGTCATGATCTCAGAGTTGTACTATTGAGCCCCGCGTTGGGCTCTGCACTGGTCATAGAGCCTGCTTAAGATTCTCTCTCCCTCTCCCTCTGTCCCTCCTCCCCCCAAAAAAATTTAAATAAAAGTGAGAATAATACAATCTTCTAAGTTTGTTGTGATAATAAAACATTTGTGAAAGTATTTAGGCAATGCCCTTATATAGCAAGTACTCAATAAATCATAGCCATTTTAACTATTAGGACTACTATTAAGTCCTATGAAATCATTTAAAAAAATTAGATAGTTTTATACTTAGACATGGAAAGTTTGCCAGAATTATACCTAAGATATATGAAAATACAAGCCTACCCACATGAGAGAATCCCCATCCATATCCGTAGCAGTGTAATAGACCACTGAGCTATGTTTCCTATCATGATTTTGTATTCCAAGGCCCACATCCAACCACAGCTGACCAGACCAGGTTTAGATGCCACCAAGAGCAGCCAATCCATGAAATGGCCAAAAAAAACAGAAGCCAATCCAATTCCCTCTCAAAAGATCTTAAATAGGGAAAACAAAGAAATAGTGACACAACTGATGGTTGGTGCTGAAGCTCAGAGAAGCATATATATGCCACTGGAGCAGCCATCATGGGCTGTGTACAAACCAGGTAAGCACAGAAAGCCAGCTAGAAGAGAAAAGAAAACAAAACCGATTCTCAGAAAGAAGAGAGACCTAGCTAGTGGAGAGAACAATAGGCTCAGTAACTGTTTTAGTTCCTGTTGTACCCAAGGTTTGGTTTTTTTCAGCATCCCATGGGTTCCCAATCAGATTCATTTTTTCCCCATTAATCCCCAGTACCTTCCCTTTTCCCCAGCAGTAACCAGAATAAGTCTCTGTAACTTGAAATTCACAATTAAGAAAATGTGTATTGAAACAAGTAAATACTATTTTCACCTTCTGATGGGCAAAGATTAAAAAGTTTCATACTACCTAATATTGATAAGGATTTGGATAAACACTCATATACTTTTAGCTTAAGTATAATCTCCTCAAAACTTTCAGAAGTGCAATGTGGCAGCAGCTATCAAATATTTTTAAAATGCATACCTTTGTTCCAGCAATTCTCTATTTCTGGATTCTACTGTATAGATATATTTGCAAAAGCAGACAATAATAAATGCATAAAAACATGTATTGCTTATAATAGTAGAAAACGGAAACAACTTAAATATTCATCAATCAGGAACCTAGGGTACAAATTTAAAACAAAATTCTGTACACTTAAAAAGAAAGAAACAGAGGGGCGCCTGCCTGGCTCAGTTGGTAGAGCATGCAACTCCTGATCTCGGGGTCATGAGTTCAAACCTCACACTGAGCACAAAGTTAACTTTTTTTTTTTTAAGATTTACGTATTTATTTATTTAGAGAGAGAAAGCACGCACATACGCACAGTGGGGAGGAGCAAAGGGAGAGCAGGGAGAAGCCCAAGCAGACTGCACTGAGCATGGAGCCTGATGTGGATGGGGCTCAATCTCATGACACTGAGATCACAACCTGAGCCCAAACCAAGAGTCGGACCCTTAACCAACTGTGCCACCCAGGAGCCCCTAAAGTTAACTTTAAATAAATAAATAAAAAGAGAAAGAAGAATCAGATATATGTATACACACACTCAAAGTGATGTGTTGTTGGAATAAAAGCAGGTTGAACAAGGTTAATCTATTTGTTTATACATGCATATACACAGAAGAAATCTGAGAAGGTATATATAAACCTCTAAATAGTTACTGGGGAGAAGTAGAATTGAGTTGGCCAAGAGGTAAGGGGACTTTAAGTTTTCACTAGATAGATTTCTTTAATGTTTTACAACACCATTGATTTTTTTCCAGCTTTACTGAGGTATAATTGACAATTTAAAGTTGTATGCATTTAAGGTTTACAACTTGATTTGATACACATTGTGAAATAACCACCATAATCAAGCTAATTAATATATTCATCACAACTCACATAATTACCATTTTCTTTTCAAGTGTGTGTATGTGCACAGTGACAGCTTAAGATCTACCCTCTTAGCAAATTCCAAGTATACAGTACTAATTATGAACATGTTGTACATTAATTCTCCGGAAATTGTTCATCTTGCATTACTGAAATTTTGCACCCCTTGACCAACATTTCCCCATATTGATTTTTAATAATTTAATAAATTTTGTGAATTTATTTAGTCAATGAATTAAATGAAATTAATGACTGTTTAAAAGATTGATTTTTTTTAAAGATTGATTTTAAATCACAGCAAGTATGAAGGGAAAAGACATAATAATTAAAGGCTGGCCTTACCTGGTGAACCCTGGAATTTTGCTCTTTTAACTGCAAGAAAAAAAAAAAGATGACACCATGAAGAATTTTTGCAAATTCATTAGCTAAAACAACATTTCTTAAGCATCTACTATATGCCAAGGTTAGAGTTAGAACTAGATTTGTAACTCTAAGTCTAAGAGAAAAGATGTTGGGACCTCTGACCAAAGCTTGAAGGCAGAGAGTTAGAAGCAACCTTACAAATCATCCAATCTAATCTCATCCTCAATGCAGAAATCTCTTACAGCCTCTTGACAATGAGGTAGAGGAAACTAAATTACTCCTATGGCAGGCAACCAGTTTCATGTCACATATCTAAGGTTTAAGTTATACATGTTTCTCATTTAAAGCGCATCATTGAAACTCCCTGCATTTCATTCATGTCAAAAGAAGAGCTCAACAGGCCAGATTTAGACAACAGATTTTAAACAAGGAGGAGAAGTAATTTCTTGCTGGGAATAAACAAGGTAACAAGAGAAGCTCCTATCCAAATGACCACAAAGAGCTATTTACAAAACATCAGTGCAGAACTGCAAAAGAGGGGCGCCTGGGTGGCTCAGTCGTTAAGCGTCTGCCTTCGGCTCAGGGCGTGATCCCGGCGTTATGGGATCGAGCCCCACATCAGGCTCCTCTGCTGGGAGCCTGCGTTTTCCTCTCCCACTCCTCTGCTTGTGTTCCCTCTCTCGCTGGCTGTCTCTCTCTCTGTTAAATAAATAAAATCTTAAAAAAAAAAAAAAAAAAGAACTGCAAAAGAAAGAATCCCACACTAGGACTGCAGCAATGCCAGCTTCTAGGAAAGGTTGAAGACAACAAAGTTGCAAGAGAACTGCTAAATTCCAGTAAACACCAAATACTTTCCCATCAATGAAGATTAGGACTAAGTGTGCAGGGTTAGGGGGAGAATAAAAGGAAATCCCAAAACAATGACTGAAAAGAATACTTGAGGGTACAGATCTGCCACTCTCCTTGTCATACATTACAACTGAAAGCTTCACCTTAGCTGACATCCAAGCCCTAACACATCCAGTACGTTTTTACAAGACCCTCTCTGTTTTCAGGCAACACTTAATGCTAAAATCTAGTTTACTGAATCAAAGTATGTCTCCCACTGGACTGTCCCTTGTAGTCTCACATCAATCACTCTTCCCAATTATTCTTTAATAGTTTCATTTAATCTAAGACTTACTATAAAGCTACAGTAATCAAGATAGTGTAGCACTGGCATAAAAATAGACATAGATCAATTGAAAATTGAAATATATATGAAAAATATAAATATATTATCTTTACTTCACACCACATGCAAAACTTGAAATGAATCATGAATAGAACTAAGTATGAGCTAAAACTATAAAATATCTAGGAGAAAACAGAAAATCTTAGTGATCTTTGGCTAGGCAAAGATTTCTTAAATTGAGTACAAAATCATTTACTTTAAAAGAAAAAAATGGATAGACTAGACTAGAATTTAAAACAAGCATTCATCAAGACACTGCTAAAAAGGCAAGTCTGGAGCACCGGGGTGGCTCAATAGGTTAAATTTCTGACTCTTGATTTCAGCTCGGGTCATGATCTAGGGGTCATGGGATCAAGCCCTGCATCCGGCTCCACAGGCTCCACACTCAGCGTGCAGTCCGCTTGGAAGTGCTTAGGATTCTCTCTCTCCTTCCCCTCCCCTGGCTTGCACACAAGCTCTATCTCTCTCTAAGTAAGTAAATGAATAAAACATTAAAAAAAAAAAAAGGCAAGTTCAGGAGAAAATATTTGCAAAACATGCATGATAAGACTGATAAAGGACTATAAGAAGAAATCTCAAAACTCAATATTAAGAAATCAAGAACCCACATTTAAAACTATAGAAAGGGGGGCACCTGGCTGGCTTAGTTGGTAAAGAATGTGACTGTTGATCTAGGGGTCATGAGTTCAAGCCCCACATTGGGTGTAGAGCTTACTTAAAAACAAAACAAAAAAAAAAATTTTTTTTAATACTTATCACTTACATTAGCACAAAAGAATTAAATACTTAGGTATAAATCTAAAAAATTAAGTACAAGATCTACATGAGGACCTAGATGAGGAAAACTACAAAACTCTGATGAAAGAAATGAAAGAATTAGAGGAATAATCCATGCTCATGGATAGGAAGACTCAATATCGTCAAGATGTCAGTTCTTTCCAACTTGACCTAGAGATTCAATACAATCCTAATGAAACTCCCAGCAAGTTAATATTAAAATTTCCTTCATTACTTAAAAAAAAAAGCAGTTCAAAAATACTACTTTTCACCACAACCTTGCATGATTGAGATTCTGAACACCTAAACTGATGGTTTTTACCCATTAGTTATTTAATATTGTTAGCACTATAATATTATATGATTCACTTATATTTGTATTATCATGTGATGAACTATAACTATGTAATTAAACAAGATTTTGACAATCATAGTCTGCTAACCTTTAAAATATCACTTATCGGGACACCTGGGTGGCTCAGTCAGTTAAGCATCTGCCTTCGGCTCAGGTCATGATCCCAGGGTCCTGGATCAAGCCCCACATCAGGCTTCCTGCTCGGCAGGGAGTCTGCCTCACCTTCTCCTTCTGCCTCTCCCCAGCTCATGCTCTCTCTCTTGCTCTTTCTCCCAAATAAATAAATAAAATCTTAAAAAAAAAAAAAGATTCCAGGGTCCTAGGACTGAGTCCCACATCGGGCTCTCTGTTCAGCGGGGAGTCTACTTCTCCCTCTGCCTCTGCCTCTGCCCCTCCCCTGCTTGTGCTCACTCTCTCCCTCTTTCAGACTAATAAATAAAATCTTTCTTAAAAAGTTTTTTAAATGTCACTTATGCCTTCATTCATTAGCTTGCTACTTTCAAAATAAATGAAGACACTTTATTTAAAAAAAAAAAAAAAATCCCAGCAAGCTATCTCATGGATAGTTTATATGGAAAAGCAAAAGACCCACAATAGCCAACTCTATGCTGAAGTTCAAGACCAATACTACCCAACTTTGGAGACTTACTATAAAACTAATAGTAATCAAGACAGTATGGTTTTAGTGAAAAGAACAGACAAATAGATCAAATGGAACAGAACAGAGAGCCAGAAATAGACTCACATAAATAATAGTCAACTAATTTAAGATTTTATTTTTAAGTAACCATCCAATGTGGGTCTCAAACTTAGAACCCTGAGAGACACATGCTCCATCCACCAACTGAGCCAACCAGGCACCTAGTCAACTAATATTCGACAAAGGAGCAAAGGCAATACAATGGAGCAACAACAGCCTTTTCAACAAATGGTGCTATAATGGACATGTACATGGCGGAAAAAAAAATCTAGAGACAGACCTTCACAAAAATTAACTCAAAATAGATCATAGATCTAAATGTAAAACACAAAATTATGAAATTCCTAGAAGATAACAGAAGAAAACTTAGATGACCTTGGATATGATTAGGACTTTTTAGACACAACACAAAGGCACAATTCACAAAAGAAGTACTGATAAGCTGGACTTCAGTAAATTAAAAACTGCTCTATGAAAGGCCACGTCAAAAGGATAGAAGATAAGCCACAGACTGGGAAAAGGTATTTGCAAAAAACACATCTCATATAGGACTGTTATCCAAAATACACAACTCCTAAAAACCATCAGTAGGAAAACACACTACCTGATTTTAAAATGAGCAAAAGACATTAAAAGACTACCCATGAAGATATACAGATAGCAAGTAACTTCACGAAAAGATGTTCAACATCATATGTCATTAGGGAATTACAAATTAAAACAATGGTGTTAAGCAAGGAAAAAACTGTCTAAAAACGGAATTAAATGGATGAGGTAGCTATTTGTCTTTTGGGCTCCTTAGTATCAAGACACTCTTCCTCTTCTGAAGGAATCCTGAGAGAGAAGGCAGGACCTAAAACACACTGCAGAAGCCAAAGGTAGCAGACCTAGATGCAGTAATCACAGGCTCCTAACTTTAATTTTGAGGGAGTGAAACAAAGATGCAAGGTTGGTTAGAGAAAGTTGCAGAGAAGTTGGTATTCCAGTAGAAGGGTGTGAATGTCTAAAACAGTAGAGTTCTAAAGGACAACAGTAAGTTTCCAGGGTGTTAGAGCACCACAGTGGACCATTCCTGTTAATAGATGTTGGCAGCTGGGGGTGTCTGAGTGACTCAGTCATTAAGTGTCTGCCTTCAGCTCAGGTCATGATCCCGGGGTCCTGGGATCAAGCCCCGCATCAAATAGGGCTCCCTGCCCATCAGGAGGCCTGCTTCTCCCACTCCCACTCCCCCTGCTTGTGTTCCCTCTCACGGTCTCTGTCAAATAAATAAATAAAATCTTAAAAAAAAAAAAAAAGGCGTTGGGAGCTTATGCTAATTTTCCTCTTTATCTCCACTTTACAGATTAGCAAAAGTCAAGCTCAGAGAGTTTCTGTGGCTGGGTCAGATTAAGAATCTGTTGGCAATATCACATGGATAATAAGTAACAGAGTTTGATAAAGGATTTATGTCTTCTGACTATATATCTAGTTCTTTCCATTTCACCAGCTGCCACAGCAGCAGCAGAAGGAAGAGAAAGAACAAAAAAAACCCATAGTCTCTATCCTAAGGAAGTTGGGGGGAAAAAAAATGCAAGCACACAGAGGAAAGATCCAATCCTATAATTCACTGTGAATCTAGAAACCAAAATGCAGTGTTTGGATGAAAGGGCCTCAAAGAAAGGACCGATGAGGAGGGTGGGATAATATCAAAGACTTCATCAAACAGAAGTGGGACTAAGGAAATGGACTAAGGAAATGGGTAAAATATAGATAAGAAAAGAGACATAAGAAAAGAAACAGCATTAAAAAGGCATGAAAAAAATCATAGTCAGAGGAGCATGTTTTTCTACATGTTTGTCATGAAGGTAACAGCACCTAAAATCTGAGTGTTTCCCAACATTCAAAAGATAGGCAAAGTCCATTAGCCCCACAAAATCTCCAAGAGTTTGGGTACAGGTATTTGGGGCTAGTTAGACACAGGGCTAAAACAAAGGAATTACAGTATCTTAAATCCAGAGCTTTTCCTATTTAAGAATAAATCTAAAAAAAAAAAAAATTCTAACTCTTTGAAAAGACAGCACAAGGATACCAGAAAGTCCAGAAATGAAGTAGATACATTTTGTTCACTTTTCCATTTTTCCTAGGTATAGTCCCTCTCTTCCTTTTTTATTATCACTTACTCCTCCCTGAAACTGTGCCAACTCCCCTCTCTCCCGTTGTGTATTACTGTAAATTCTTAACCTTTTAAAAGTTAGACTCCTTTGATAATTTAACAAAAGCTACAGGTATGCTCTCCAGAAAAATGTACATCTATCCATAAAACAGTGTGCATATCAAGGGGAAATTCACACAGCTTAAGATGATCTGCTAATAAAACTGCTTTTTGCTCAAGTTACCAATGTTCCCACTCTCATTAGATTTTTCCTATTTTATATTTGCAAAAGTCTACTGTTATTGATTAGTCTTATGTTTATTTGCTCTATTAAAATGGGCTAATTACATGGTGTTTACTCCATGGCGTTTGCAAGTATCTCTTTGGAATTGGATGGAATCATTGCTAATTCAGGGTCTACTCCAGCCCTAGGAATAATAAACATAAGCCCTTGAGAAAATCATAATCATAGGAACATGCTTTTCTAAGTATTTGTCATGAAGGTACAGCACCTAAAATGCGTTTCCCAACATTTCAATGATAACTCCTGAAATATTACATTAATCCTACAGAAGTAGAACAAAAATAGCAGCTGCTAATGCTAGGAAATCATTGCAGTTATTCGGGAAAAACACAGGACAAGGAAGCAGACCTCGATTCAAGTCCTGGCTCTGACATTGCTCATCTGTGGGCCCTTAGACAACAACAAAAAAGTAGTATCTTAGCCCTCGGGGTTTTCAGATAGAAAGTGAATATTATGTTTGCTCTGGAAAATGAAGGTTTTTGTATATTCAGTTTCTGGGTAAAAGGAGGGAGGGGGAGATAAAAGAATTGATGTGAAAGGATATTGAAATGTAAAAAGCATTCATTTCAGTTCCCATTTTTAAATTAACTCCTATTTTTGTAAATTAAAATGTTTTCATGACATGCATCATATTTTAGGAAAAGCAACAGCACAGTAATTCACTTGAAAATTCAAATTGCACTGGTGTTACTTGAAAAATAAAATCCTCAGAAGTCTTCGTGACCTAGTTTTAACGATTTATTCTGGAATTTGGATACTTATACCTAGAGAGTAACAAAGATTGCTTCAGCTATCATTATTTTAAATCTTAGAATACTATATTAAATTTGATCTACGTCCTATTTTTTCCTTCTCTTTACTTGTCACAATATGTATGTATATTTAAGTCTCTCTATATATAACTATAATGTTATTTTTAAAATCTTGATAGTTGCTAAAATCTGCCTAGTTCTTTAGTGTTTTGCTTACTTTTTTTTTTTTGCATCTCTTGACATAAGGTTTTTCTCCATTAATTTTTTAATGTCGCTATTACATAAACAGGTTTTCAGATAACCAAACATCTATAAATTTTAGAATCAAATGGCAAGTTCCCAAAATCAGTGTTAAGACTGATCAGAACTACATTTAACATCTATAAATCAAATGAGGAAACTTTACATTTTAAAAATATTTAGGTTTCTGCTTAAGGGTGGCACAGAAATTTTTGGGTTTCTTATACTTGAAAACAGCATGTCTATTTATTTAACCCTTCTTTAATGTGTTGGTTTTTAATTTCCTACGAAATTAATTTAATTTGGTCCCATACATCTTTTGCTAGATTTCACTACAGCACTTTTTTTCACTATTGACAATGATATTTGTACTACATAGAAATGCAGGTAACTTTTGAAAACTATCTTAAATCCAATAATTCTGTTACTCTTCTTTTAGGCGTAGATTCTCTAGTTTCCTTTATAGAAAATCACATCATCTATTTTTTCTTCTTTCTTTTCAAACATAAAATCTTTTCATTCTTTTTCTGATCTTATGGCATAGGTTAGGACTTCTAAACTATTGAATGTAAGTAATAAAAGCTGGCATCCTTGAATTGATTTTAAGCAGGAATTTTTTTTAAAGATTTTATTTATTTGTCAGAGAGAGAGAGAGCACAAGCAGGGGGAGCAGCACGCAGAGGGAGAAGCAGGATCCCCGCCGAGCAAGGAGCCTGATGCAGGATTCGATCCCAGGACCTTGGGATCACTACCTGAGCTGAAGGCAGACACCTAACTGACTGAGCCACCCAGGCGTCCAAGAGTGAATTTTTTAAATATTAACTCCTTGTACTTAAATGTTTTATTGAAGTATAATTTGCACAGTTACTTTAGTTTCAGGTGTACAACAGTGATTCAACAAGTCCATATGTTCACAAGTGTAGCTACCATCTGTCATCATACAATGATATTACAATACCATTGACTATATTCCCTATGCTTTATCTTTCATGCCTATAATTTATTCATTCCATAACTGGAAGCCTCTATCTCCCACCCACTCCTCTTCACCCATTTAGCCCAACCCCCCACCCCACCCCCCACAACTAGCAACCCTCAACTTGTTCTCTGTATTTATGAGTCTGTTTCTGCATTCTGTTAATTTATTTTTTAGATTCCTCGTACAAGTAAAATCATATGGTATTTGTCTTTCTCTTACTTATTTCACTTAGCATAATACTCTTTAGGTCTATCCATGTTGTTGCAAATGGCAAGATCTCAACCTTTTTATGGCTAAGTGATATTCCTTCATACATGTTTGTGTGTGTGTGTGTGTGTGTCTATATACACATAAATATTTTTTAATGTTTCAATATTGAGTACAATGTTTACTACAGGATTAACTTTTATTTTGAAATAACTGTAGATTTACAGAGTTGTAACAATAGAGGGGTCCAATGTACCCTTCACCCAGTTTCCCCCAATAGTTAACTGTTCCAGAAATCTTATATAATCTTACATCATGATAGTACAATATCAGAACCAGGAAATTAACATAATGTGTATATATGTTGTTCTATGGTATTTATCACATATGTAGATCTACACGACTACCACTGCAATCAAGATATAGAAATATTCTATCACAAAAAAAAATAAATATTATTCTATTCATCATCACAAGATCTCCCTCATGATACTACTTTATAGTCATGCTTACCCCCCTCCCTTCATCTCTAACCCCCGGAAACCACTTATCTATTCCCCATCTGCATAATTTTGTCATTTCAAGAACACTACATAAATAGATTCATATAGAAAGTGGTCTTTTGAGATTGCCTTTTTCCACTCAGGATAATGACCCTGAGGTCTATCCAAGTTGTTCTATATATTAATATATAGTTATGGGTTTTTTTTTGTTTGTTTGTTTGTTTGTTTGTTTTTACCTGACAGAGAGAAAGAGAGAGAGCACGCAGAGCAGGGGGAGCAGCAGGCAGAGGAAGAGGGAGAAGCAGGCTCCCCGCTGAGCAGGGAACCCCATGTGGGACTCGATCCCAGGAACCTGGGAACATGACCTGAGCCAAAGGCAGACACTTCACTGACTGAGCCACCCAGGTGCCCTATAGTTATGTTTTTATATCCACTCTGCCAAACTCTTACATACTTAGGTCATTTACATTAATGTAATTCTTAAACTGTTAGGGCTTAAGTCTGTCATTTTTTTTTTGTTTTCTGTTTGTTCTCAGGCTTTTTTTCTGTTTTCTTTTTCTTGCCTTCCTGTGGGTTACTTAAACATTTTGGGGGGAATTCCATTTTTATTTATTTGTAGTATATTTTAATGTATCGCTTTGTACAGATTTTTTTAGTGGTATCTCTTAGTATTACATTTTACATATATAACATCATAGTCTAAGGTTGTCAACATTTTACCAGTTCAAGTATAGAAGCTGCTACATTACCTTTAAGTAACCTTACCATTCCTCCACTTGTAATATAATCATCTTAAATAATTCCACTACAAAAATGAGAACCATATAGGACAATATTTCAATTATTGAACATAATTCAGAAACTCAAGAAGCCTATTTTATTTACCCATATTTTTCTCTTTCCATTGTTCTTTCTTCCTGATGTTCTAAGAGTTCTTTTTTTTTTTTTTAAGGTTTTTTTTATGTATTTGTTTGACAGAGAGAGAGGCAGCGAGAGAAGGAACACAAGCAGGGGGAGTGGGAGTGGACAAAGCAGGCTTCCCGCCGAGCAGGGAGCCCGATGCGGGGCTCGATCCCAGAACGCTGGAATCATGACTTGAGCCGAAGGCAGACACTTAACGACTGAGCCACCCAGGCACCCCAAGATTTCTTCTTTTATCATTTCCTAACTGTTGGAATAACTTTCTTCATCTAAGAACATCTTCATTCTTCAAAGATATTTTAACTGGATATGGAATTTTGAGCTTTTTCTTTTTGCATTTGAAAAGTGTTGTGCCACTTCCTTCCGGTCTCCGTGGTTTCTGATGAGAAATCCACTGTCATTTAAATTGTTTTTACTGTCTCTATAAATTTCTCTTCTGCTGCTTTCAATATTTTTGTCTTTAATTTACCAGTTTAATTATGATGTGTCTTGGTGTGGATTTCTTCTAGCATGTTTAAAGTTTGTTCAGCTTCTTAAATCTGTAAATTTATGCTTTTTGCCAAATTTGAAAAGCTATCAGCCATTATTTCTTTGAATACTTTTTCATCCCCAACCTCTTTTTCCTCTCCTGAAATTCTGATGACATGAATATCAGATCTTTTCCAGTAATCCCACAGGTCTCTGAGGTTCTCTTCATTTTCTTTTTCAGTCTATTTTCTCTCTCTTACTCAAACAGCACAATTTCTATTACCCTATCTTCAAGTTCACTGAATCTTTGCTCTCTTCATTCTGCCATTGGGCTCATCCATTGAGGGGGTTTTTTTGGTTATTGTATTTTTTAGTTCTAAAATTTCCACTTGGTTCTTCTTTAGATCTTCCATTTCTTTCCTGAGATTTTCAGCTATTCATTTATTTCAAGTGCATTTGTAATTGATGACTGAAGCATTTTTATGATGGCAGTTTTAAAATCCTTGTCAGATGATTCTAATACCTGTATCATCTCCGTGTTGGCACTTGTTGATTATCTAACACAAAGCAACAAAAATATTCCCTTGAAATAATCAGAGTGATAGTCTAACAAGTATGAATGGTTTATACGAAAGGGCAAATATGTCTTAGATTGTGCCTCCCCAGTAGCATTTAACTATATAAATACCAATGTTTTAGTTGATCTCAAAACGGATGGATACATTAAAATGGAAATCAAAGTACAGCCTGAAAGCAAGTGGTCTCAATTTGGTTTTTAACAGAGTCTGGATCAATACTCAGCAGGCAAAGGTGACTGCAGGTAGACTCACAGGTATCAGCGCTCCAGAACGGGAAATTTACAAATTAGAAAAGTAACACCTTCTTTTATTCATAGACTGTTAAAAATACATAAAGTTATAAATGACCAGAAGAGATATCCAGGATGTATTATCAAGTAAAAATATATAATACACTTCATGTAATTGTTTTGTAAAAGCAAACCAAAAACCTCACACCATATATAAAAATTAACTCAAAATAGATCAAAGACCTAAATGTAAGAGCTCAAACTATGAAAACTCTTAGAAAACACAGACATAAATCTTTGTGACTTTAAATTAGGTGATGGTTTCTTATATAAAACACCAAAAACACAAGCAACAAAAGAAAAATAAATTGAACTTCACACTTAACTTTTCATGTCAAAGGACACTATTAAGAAAGTGAAAATAAAACCAGAGACTGGGAGAAAATACTTGCAAAGCATATACAAGGGTTTTTATCTAGAATATACGAAGAACTCCTACAACTTAATAAAAATAACCTGATTTAAAAATGTGCAAAGAATTTGAATACTTTTCCAAAGAAGATATATAAATGACCAATAAACATATGAAAGATGTTCAACATCATTAGTTATTAGGGAAATGTATAAGAAAACAAAACAAAAATGTAAATCAAAATTAGTATTCACAAATGAGATACGATTTCACACCCACTGGAATGGGTAAAATAAAAAAATACCCTAATAAATGTTAGCTTGGATGTGGAGAAATTGGATTCCACATTCACTGTTGGAAATGTACAATGGTACAGACACTTTAAAAAACATTTCACAGTTCACAAAGCTACCATTTGGCTCCTACAAACGATTCCACTCTCAGGTATATATTCAGGAAAAATGAAAACATATGCCCACACTGAAACATGTATACAAATGTTTATAGCAGTATTATTCATCATATCAAGCAATATTCATAGTATCCAACCCAAATGTCCATGAACTAATAAATGAATAAAATGTGATATAGCCATACAGAATATTAAAAGAATGAAATACATAAAAACTGTACATGAATGTTCTTAGCAGCATTACTCATAAAAACTCGAAAGCAGAAATAATCCAAATATTTATTAACAGATGAATGGATAACAGAATGTGGTATATCCAAACAATGGAATCTTATTCAGCCGTAAAAGGGATAAAAGTACTGATGAAAGCTAAAACTTGAATAAACTTCAAAAACATTAATCTAAGTGAAAGAAACCAGCCACAAAAGACAATTATATTGTATAATTCCAATTATATAAAATGTCCAGAAAAGTAATTCTATGAAGAGAAAAAGCAGATAAGCAGTTGCCTAAGGCTAGAGAGGTTGGGGGAAAAAGCAGAGTAACTGCTAATGGGTAAGGGTCTCTTTTGGGGTGATCATGTTCTAGAACTGATTGCACTGATGGTTGCACAACTCTGAATATACTAAAAACCAGTGAATTATGAATTTAAAGTGAATGAATTGTACGGTATGTGAATTATCTCAAAAAAAGCTGTTATTTAAAAAAGGAAACAAAAAAACTAATATATGCGTATATAAGCTTGTTTATTTATTATAAATAAGAAAACAGATATAGAAAGATACACAACATGTGGGCTGTTACCTCAGGAAATGAGATAGGGATAGATGTGAGGTGATCAAGTTTTTAAATCCTTACATATCTTATTGTTCACTTATTAAAACAAACAGGTATTAATTTGGAGGTCTGAAAGGCTTAAAGTTGGAAAAACATTAAATATGTATTTAAAATAAAACATTATATGGCTTTACACTATCAATTATTTACTCAAATTGTTAAAAAAAAAAAAACAAACCCAGACTGATAAACAAACCTGATTATCTACCTAATTATGAAACTACTTTAAAAGTAGTATTCTCACAGACAAAACTGGAAGGGCTCCAATCCCCTGTTATCATCTAATTCCACACTATTACGTATTAAGAAAAAGTCACAACTTGGGGCGCCTGGGTGGCACAGCGGTTAAGCGTCTGCCTTCGGCTCAGGGCGTGATCCCGGAGTTCTGGGATCGAGCCCCACGTCAGGCTCTTCCGCTGTGAGCCTGCTTCTTCCTCTCCCACTCCCCCTGCTTGTGTTCCCTCTCTCGCTGGCTGTCTCTCTCTCTGTCGAATAAATAAATAAAATCTTAAAAAAAAAAAAAAGAAAAAGTCACAACTGAACACTTAGGTTCTTTAATACTTCAGCAAACATAGAAACCCTGTTAGTCAGAACTAAAGAAAGAATCCACAGGAAAAACATTTAGCCCCAGGCTCCTTATAAATAAAAAGCAGAAATAAGATAAGACGTACTGTGCCTATCCCTCAAACCGTTAACTTGAGCTCTTGAGTTTCTCTGACCTTGCTGAAGAATCAAATCTACAACTGGCACCCTTGAGATTACAGGAAATAATCCTATTCACACTGACTCTGCATCCAGTGACCTGGTTCCTCAGACATAGGGAATGGCTAACCTGCCTTGTTCAAGCCTATTTTACTCAAGAAACAATTTCTAAAGCCTTGCAGCACTAGAGCTCCCTATTTGTAACCCTCCTGCTTTAGAGTCTAACATTAAAGAAGTGTGTCAACTCTCAAATAACCACCATTTCCTTTTTATTAAAAGTTAACATTTTAAAAGAATCATAAATCCCACTGCTGTTTTCAATCTGGCATAGTACATAATATATATATACCTGCAATTATTAATTTGCATATTTTGTTGTATTATACTTTTACATTTGTCAAATATTTGGACATAAAATTGCACTACTGTGACCTCTGTCAGTCAACTGATCACAGGAGCTGACTCAGCTGTTATTTTTTTTTTTTTAAGATTTTATTTATTTATTTGACAGAGAGCTCTAGAGACAGCCAGCGAGAGCGGGAACACAAGCAGGGGGAGTGGGAGAGGAAGAAGCAGGCCTCCCGCTAAGCGGGTAGCCCGATGCGGGGCTCGATCCCAGGTCCCTGGGATCAAGCCCTGAGGACGCCCAACGACTGAGCCACCCAGGCACCCCAGACTCAGCTGTTATGACTGGCTAACAAGATGTCCTTTTTCCTTTCCCCTCCTTTATGAGTAACTAGCAAAGTTGAATACTCTAAAAAGAAAACCATACAGTGAAAAATCATTTTCCTCTCAAAGTGAGAGCAAATATTTTTTCTTATTTAGTCTTTACAACTATCATTTTTAATGGTTGCCTAAAATAATCATGTTTTAAGTACCATGATATGTATTAAATCTTTCTCCCATATACCACACGTTTACAAATTATTTTTTTTACACTGTCTTAAGCTATTCATTTTTATGAGGGAAAATGAAATTTGGTCCTTAAGGGACACCTGGGTGGCTCAGTTGGTTAAGCATCTGCCTTCAGCTCAGGTCATGATCCCAGGGTCCTGGGATGGAGCTCTGCATCGCAGGGAGCCTGCTTCTCCCTCTGCCTGCCGCTCCTTCCTGCTTGTGCTTGCTCTCTCTGACAAATAAATAAAATCTTTGAATGAATGAATGAATGAATGAATGAAAGAAAGAAAGAAAGAAAGAAAGAAAGAAAGAAAGAAAGAAAGAAAGAAAAATAAAGATTTGGTCCTGAAATAAAAGATGATCTCCCTTCATTAAAAAATGAAATTTCTGGGGCACCTGGGTGGCTCAGTTGGTTAAGCATCTGCCTTCAGCTCAGGTCATGATCCCAGGGTCCTAGGATCAAGTCCTGCATTGGGCTCCCTGCTCATCGGGAAGCCCTCTTCTCCCTCTGCCTGCCGCTCCCCCAGCTTGTGCGCATGTGCACCCATGCTCTCTTCCTCTCTGTCAAATAAATAAATAAAATCTTAAAAAAAAAAGAAGAAGAAGAAGTTTCTTTATAGAAGATACTTTGTAGGACTTCTTGGGACCACAGACTGAGAATGCAAGTATGACTCCTGCTCGGCCCTGATAAATCACCTGATAAATTCTTACTGAAATAAGCAGACACACAAAACAGGGGAAAGCTTGAAATTAGGGAAGGGTACAAAATGTCTAAAGCTTTTGGAATTCCTGACACATATCACGAACATGGAAGTAGCAAACTCGCAGGATTTGAGAAGAGTTGTGGACAGGAGCCCAAAGAGGGTCTTGGGGTTAGAGGAACATTCTTATTAAAGCAATAGGAGGGACCCTCTCTCGGTGAGGTAAGCACCTGGAGATCAACCTGGCAGAATTTGAGAGTAATTGTACTGGAAAGCCTGGGACATGAGAGTTAGTTGCACAAGTGGCAAACCATTTTCTAGTGTAGCTAAGCAGACCCATAAAGGCAGCAGGGTGGTCACATCAGAGGTGAACCTGACATAGCAACTTTCCCAAAAACAAAATCCTACACAAAGATAAGCTTCCCCTAAAAGAGTACCTTGCAGCCAAGGCACCCTCCTCATTCCCTTGAGGTTGCTGCATCACTTAACTGGCAATGAGGATCTGATGTTAAAATCTGAGAGGAAATGGAAGTGACGTCATCTAAGAAATGGTCACTCACACTGTTTTTTGGGGGATAGGAGGATGACGGGAAAGCCACATATGAATGAAAATCTCATTATTCTTGGAAAGAAAAAAAAACACTTAAACTGGTTTTGCTTGTTTTTAGAGAGGGAGAGGTAGAGAGAAAGGGAGAGACAGAATTTTAAGCAAGCTCCAAGCCCAGCACAGAGCCCATTGAGAGGCTCCATCTCATGACCCGTGAGACCATGACCTGAGCCGATATCAAGAGTCGGACACTTAACCAACTGAGCCACCCAGATGCCCCCATTTAAACTCTTTCTAAGAAGACCATTAAAAAAAAAAAAAAAAGACCATGAAATGATTCTAAAACAATGTAAGAACATAACATTCAAAGGTAAAGAAATACTTTTGAAATTATGGATTGCAAAAAAAAGATTTTAGGTGGTATTTCACAGGTTTTAAATTTTTTTTTTAATGGAGTCACAGAGGCAAAAGAGAAAAGGTAAAACAAAAGACTAAAATACTAAGGAAGCTTGATAAGGGGCAGATAAAAATAAAAAGGAAGCTCAGCGAGATAAGCATATTGAGGTAAACATGAGAAAAGCTTTTTTTTAATTTTTTTTTTAAGTAATATCTACACCCAACCCCGAGGCTCAAACCTACAACCCTGAGATCAAGAGTCGCATGCTCCACCGACCAATCTTAAAAATAAAATCTTAAAAAAGAAAAAAAGCACCATCTATCTACAGCTTCTAATGACAAAATATTACAAGCCAGAAACTTTACACCCAGACAGTTACTATTCACATATGAAAAAGGAGTCCATTATGCTCTAGGTGCCTCATTGAAATAAATAACTTATCATTAGCCCTGAGCTAAGGAAAGCAGCCCAGTGCAATTCTTCACATTTTTAAGTACTTGTGCCCACAACGTAACCCCATCATCCTGTCCTCTTTCGATTATATCAAGGGTGATTCTCAGGCCCAAAGGCAGTCAATCAGTAGGCTACACAGCAGCTCAATAAATGTCCTCAAGAAAAAACTGTGCCAAAAGTAAACATTCATAAGGCACAGCGACTGACCAAATCAATCAGCAACTTACTTAGGGGAAAGAAATATAACTCACAGACACAAGTCCCAGAGTTGGGAGTAAGGCCAAATTGGGGGGGGGGGGGGGGAATCAAGGAGAAGAACAAAATACTATGTCTCTGCTCCATATTGACAAATTCCTGAGGCTAAAGGGGTAACAAGATAGCCTATTTATTAGAATTGCATTCATTCCTGAACAACCTTTTAGTTCCCAAACTGTAAGTTCTCTCTACTCAGAGGGACTGATTCCTGTTCTTCCTAGGAAACCTAGTTGTGTGGCTTTGCTGGTTTTCATGAAGTTAGGCTGCACATTTGACAGTTATCTTCATACCTTTACTTCTACATGTATCATCATAGGCGGGCGGGGGAGGGAAGCACATTTGAGGAATCACTAGTAGTTTGATTATAATCAGAACTTAAAGAGTGAGGGCAGAAAATGGCAAAAGTTGAGGAGAAGGCCAGGGACAGCCAGGAAGGGCCTTGTAAATGAGGCTAGGAATCTGAGGGATTTTAAGCAGAGTAATGCCCTGATCAGATTTACATTTCGGAAATTTTATTCTGGCTGCAGTGTAGAGAATAAACTGGAGGAAGGCAAGTTGACCAGTAAGAAGGCTGTTGCAGAATCCCAAGTTAGAGAGGACAGCAGCCTGTACCTAGGCAGTGAGAACTTGGACAGAGATGAAGCTAAGAAGAAAAAGGTGATGAAGTTCTTGACAGGAAAGCCAAAGACTGGGGTCGCTGAGCAACTGCTACAACTCACGGCTGGCATCTCCTTATAGAACTGGAGATGCACTGAATGCCAGCCACCCTACACCCCAAGGTAAAGTACAGCATAAGGAAAGCAAGCAGTAATGATCTCAAGGGGAGAGTGGAGCAAATACACAGCTTCTCCTCCAATACCTTGCTTGCAGTAGCAAGGACTAAACTTAAACTTCTAATGGGAAGGGGCAGGAGGGAGGGACTGATATATATTTACAATGTTTACTGACTGGCTGTTTAAATTATATGCACATATAGGGGCGCCTGGGTGGCGCAGTCGTTAAGCGTCTGCCTTCGGCTCAGGGCGTGATCCCAGAGTCCGGGGATCGAGCCCCGCATCAGGCTCCTCTGCTGGGAGCCTGCTTCTTTCTCTCCCACTCCCCCTGCTTGTGTTCCCTCTCTTGTTGGCCGTCTCTGTCAAGTAAATAAATAAAATCTTTATTTAAAAAAATAATATGCACATATAACTTTGATAAAAATGTAAAAGAAAAATAAACAACACCTAGCAAGAAAGAAAAAGGCAGGAAAAAAGATTATAAAGAAAAAATATCTAGGGGCACCTGGGGTGCTCAGTCGGTTGAGTGTCTGACTCTTGGTTTCAGCTCAGGTCATTACCTCAGGGTCCTGAGATCGAGCCCTGCATCGGGCTGTGCACTCAGCGCAGAGTCGGCTGTCCCTCTCCCTCTGCTCCTGCCCTGCTCTCTAATAAATAAAATCTTTAAAAAGAGAGAGAGAGAAAGAGAGAGAGAGAGAACGAGAGAACATCTAGCTTAATAGTCAGTTGTAGTTGGTCCTAGAATCTGACTACAGAGGTTGGAACCCAAGCTACTTCCATTTATTACTGTGTGATCTTCAGTAAGTTAATTACTTAATCTTGTCTGAGCCTCATGTCTCATTTCCTTTAAAATAAAGATAACAGGTATGTGAAATTTGAGTTAATAAATGTCAAGCACTTAGAACAGATTCTGGCATAGAATAGGCAGTCAATAAATGCAGCTATTATGATGACTACTCATATTGTTATCAAAAATGGCCAAGAAGGGGGCGCCTGAGTGGCTCAGTTGGTTGAGCATCTGACTCTTGATGGAGGCTCCGGTCGAGATCTCAGGGTTGTGAAATCAAGCCCCCACACTGGGCTATGTGCTCAGCGGGGAGTCTGCTTGGGATTCTCTCCTTCTCCCTCTTCTTCTGCTCCTCCCCCCTGCATGCGTGTTCTCTCTCACTCTAAAATAAATCTTTTTAAAAAATAATAGCCAAGGGGCTCCTGGGTAGCGCAGTCGTTAAAGTGTCTGCCTTCGGCTCAGGGCGTGATTCTGGCCTTCCGGGATCGAGTCCCACATCAGGCTCCTCCGCTACGAGCCTGCTTCTTCCTCTCCCACTCCCCCTGCTGTGTTCCCTCTCTCGCTGGCTGTCTCTCTGTCACATAAATAAATAAAATCTTTAAAAAAAATAAATAAATAATAGCCAAGAAGATTACATATTATTATGACTCCTGTCCTTAATAAGGACATTCACAATATTTCATTTCCACATGTTCAAAATATTCCTTTTTTCAACACCAAACACGAATATTATCTCTCCTACTAAACTTCCCAATTTTTCCCCCAAATACTATTAGTCAAAAATACTGTCTCCTTGTTCTAAATTCCCACAGCAGTTTTTATGTACCTCTTGCTTTCTATTTCTCCCCCTGCTTAGCTGTTATTTATATCAAAATCTTAACTCCAATAATGAGCAAAATCTCCTTAAGGACAGGATTCTTTTTTTTTTTCCATCATATTATTTCTCTAAAATTCGTTGAGTGTAAACTTGGTAAGAAGTTCCTGAAACAATTTCTTTTTTGGAACTTATAACACTCTTCCAAATAACATAAATATCTTTTTGCCACAAGACTTTCTTTAGTAACCCAACTAACAATTCCCTAACATAATTAGAAATCTATGGGCCTTACATATAAAATTGGTTGAAGCAATCTAGTTATAATAAAGCAGTTTTGAGTTTAGGTGTTAATGCTACATATAAAATACAAATATATAATTGGCTTTTTACTTCCATAGTTTTTAAGAAGCAAGGGATTATCTGTGCCCAGCCCCTGAATGCCTGGACATATTAAAGAGTCAAGACCACATCTAGTTGGCTCCATAAAACAAAAGGACCAATGGCCATTTTATTGGGACAGCTAGAGACAATGGAACTGGTGGTTGAAGGGCTCAGGTTCTTTGGGGAGCCAAATGCTGTCAAAAGAATTCTACCCATCCTTCGTTGATGTCGGTATATAGCAAAAAAATATAACTCTCAATTTTCATATTTAGCAAAGGAATTATCCCTTTCTTCCCCACTAGATCTTGGGAGACAATATTCAAGCTTGTTTTATCCATACTTTTAAGTCTGTGTACACTGTACAAAAGTCCACTAATTGAGAGGAACTCAAACATTAGTCTTCATTCAGATTAACCCAAATATAGATGGCGTGTTAAGTATACTAGGCACCATGGAATACAAATTTTAAAATGAGCCTCTTGAACTCTACGGGAAAATAAATGTAGAAATAGAAAGTTACAACACAAAAGCTATAACGGAAACAAACACAACACTTCCTTGCGATGAGGTAGGATTATAGTGGTAATAGACCTGTAAAAACAATAACTACAACTAACATTTTTGAAACCACACTACTGTACTTAATCTCTTAAACGCTCTCTTAATCCCTACAGAAACTTTCAGATAAGCAGCAGTATTATTTCCATGTTACATATAAGGAAACTGGGTCTTAGAGGGGTTTAAACAACTTGCCCAAGGTTATACAGTAATAGAGCTGGGACTCAAATTCAAGCAATCTGACTTCAAGAGAATCAATATGGTAGACTGCCACTCTCATGGCCTGGATAGTATGGATAGGTATCCTTGTTAGATTCCTTCATTTTGAGTGGAAGAGGCTTAAGGAATTTAGTAATTATTTTTTCCTTCAGACCTAGAGAAAGGCTCAGTCAGTGCATGCCATGTGTATACACATTAGAGAGCCTTTCCGAGGAACTGGATGAGGTGGTTAGAGAGGTAGAAGAACCTTCACATTCATGTTTTAATTGGATCTTGATTCTTAAAATGTACTTGTTCCTCTCTTTTGAAGCTTTTCTGCCTGCTAATGTTGTTTTTCCAGGTATATTTTCGGTGGTGGGAGGAAGGAGATGGGAAATACAAACACTTTATAAAAGAATCCTTCAGTATCAGAATGTCAGCTCTCCTAATTCAGGAAATAGAACAGATTTTTTAAATGAGAAATATGTACTGTGAAGCCACTGGAAGACCAGGGTAACCAGGTGACAAGATCTGATTTACATTTTTAGAAGATAGCTCTGACTGCTGTTCGGAGAATGTACCTCAAAAAAGCACAAATGGGGGGCACCTGGGTGGCTCAGTCAGTTAAGTGGCTGCCTTAGGCTCAGGTCATGATCCCAGGGTCCTGAGATCAAGCCCCACATTGGGCTCCCTGCTCAGTGGGGAGTCTGCTTCTCCCTCTCCCTCTGCTACTCCCCCTGCTTGTGCTTTCTCACTCACACACACTCTCTCTCAAATAAATAAAATCTTAAAAAAAAAAAAAAAAGGCATAAATGGAAGAAAGAAGATACATTAGAAAGCTATTTCAGTAGTCCAAACAAGAGACAATAGTGACTTGCATTAATGTAGTAGAGGCAGAGATGGTAAAGAAAGATCTGGGAAAATAAATTCTGTGAAGGATTTTGAATTTGCTTCTTCCGGAGCCAAGGCAGAACAGATGAGCATTAACAGTCTCTGATACACAGATGTTTTTCCATTTTCATTCTTCATTTTTTCATTGCTTCAATATTGAATGCCTACTGTCAGGCAATGTGCCACATAACAGAATAAGAAAGATAACAATATTGTCTCTGCCCTCAAGGGTCTCAGCATCTAGTAAGGCAATGACTGCAGTAGACAGTGTGCTATTGATGCCCAGATTCCGTTTGACTCTAACCATCAGAGCTGAATGAAGGACATTCTTTCTCCAGTTCCAATATCAAACCAAAAATTTAATTAGCATCCAGGCCCACAAAGGGTTCCAGTAGTCAACTTTCTTTTTTGAAACCCAACAAAAAAAATCTTTAAAAAAGAACAGCAAAGGGGGGTGCCTGGGTGGCTCTTGATTTTGGCTCATGTCATGACCTCAGGGTTGTGAGATCAAGCCCCGCCTCAGGCTCCGTGCCCAGGAGGGAGTCTGCTTGAGATTTTCTCTCTCCCTCTGCCCCCCACCACCTCCTCCATTCGGACGCTCTAAAATAAATAAATCTGTTACATACATATATATATATATATATATATATATATATATATATATATACACACACATATATATATATATATATATATATATATACACACACACACACACACACATACACAACAGCAAAGGACCTGATATATCAATTCAGTCCTGAACTGTTTGCTAGACCCATCTTAAATTTAACTTCCCAACCTGAACTGAGTTCCTTATCTCCTTCCATTTCATATTTTCAGGTGTTCAATTCATTTGTACAATTTCTTATATTTTTCCTTTTATTTTTTTGAAGATTTTATTTATTTATTTGGAGGGGAGCACAAAGAGAGAGTAAGAGGGAGAAGCAGATTCCCCCCTGAGCAGAGAGTCCAATGTGGAGCTCAGTTGCAGGCCCCTGAGATCATGACCTGAGCTGAAGGCAGAAGCTTAACAAACAGAGCCACCCAGGTGCCCCTTTTAATTTTTTTTTAGTTTTTAATTTAATTTAATTTAATTTTAGTAATTAATTTTAATTAATAATTTAGTTTTTAATTTAGTTTTTAATATACAGTGTTATATTAGTTTCATGTGTACAATATAGTGATTCAACACTTTCATACATCACCCAGTGCTCATCACAACAAGTGTACTCCTTAATCCCCACCACCTATTTCACCCATCCTCCCACCACCTCCCTCTGGTAACCATTAGTTTGTCCTCTATAGTTAAGAGTCTGTTGCTTGGTTTATCTCTTGTTTTTTCCCCCTTTGGTCCTTTGTTTCTTAAATTTCACATATAAGTGGAACTACATGGTATTTGTCTTTCTCTGACTGACTTCTTTCACTTCACATTATACTCTCTAGTTCCATCTGTGTTGTTGCAAAAGTTAAGATTTCATTTTTTATGGCTGAATAATATTCCATTCCATGTATATCTATATATATACACCACATCTTCTTTATCCATTCATCTATTAAAGGACACGGGTTATTTCCATATCTTGGCTACTGTAAATAATACTGCTATAAACATGAGGTGCATGTATCCTTTTGAATCAGTGTTTCTGTATTCTTTGGGTAAATACCCAGTAGTGCAACTGCTGAATCATGGAGTAGTTCTATTTTTAACTACTTGAGAAACTTCCATACTGTCCTCCATAATGGCTGCACCAGTTTGCATTCCCAGCAACAGTTGAAGAAGGTTCCTTTTTTTCCCCACATCCTTGCCAACACCTGCTGTGTTTTTGAGTTTAGCCATTCTGACAGGAGTGAGGTGATATCTCATTGTGGTTTTGATTTGCATTTCCCTGATAAGTGATGATGAGCATCTTTCCACGTGTCTGTTGGCCTCATTCCTGCAATCTGATGACTGATACTGCTTCTCTGAATCTAAGTAAGCAGACTAAAAGAATTACAAAATTACGAGACCAGAAAGTAGTAATTTTCTCATTTCTGTACTCTTTTGACACGACACCAATAATGCCTTCTCTTTAGAAAACCCCTGTGGCCCAAGGGATATAAGCAGTGTTAGGGCCAGAAAAAAAAGAATCCAGTAGGTACTTAGGCTTGGACCTGTGAATACTGAGATTTTCTCAGATCCCTACTTGGCTCACTGGAGAAGGAAAGCAGATAAAGGATCAAGGCAGATGCCCTGGTTTAGAATAAAGAGTGTTTATTAACCTGAATAATCTACTGGATGTGTCTTTCTTAGATCCCCAATACAGTAAAAAAAAAAAACAAAAACAAAAACAAAAACAAAAAACAAAAAACATCTAGATGGAGAGCACAGAAATGTTCCAGACAAAGGAACACAAAAAGAAGGAGTAAAATGATAAGAACTTAGGAAAATATACTCAAAAGGAGGAATAACTAGCATACACTCAACACTGAAAAACCAGCTTGGAGGGGTGCCTGGGTGGCTCAGTTAAGCATCTGACCCATGATTTCGGCTCTGGCATGATCTCATGGGATCGAGCCCCACACTGGGTTCCACGTGCTCAGTTCTCTCTCTCTCCCCCTTCCTTCCCCTGCTCGCACACTCTCTTGTGAACTCTCTCTCTAAAATAAAAATCTCAAAATAAAAAGTTCAAATTCTAGGGTGTCTGGCTGGCTCAGTCCAAAGAGCATGTGACTCGATCTTGGGGTCATGAATTTGAGCCCTAGCTGGGTGTAGAGATTACTAAAAAAACTGTAAAGTTCAAATGTTTTGCTTTTAACCTAGCAATTCCACTCCTAGAAATGTATTATGGTTTTTTCTATTATGAAACTGGTATATAGTCATTGAAAACATCAAAAAAGATCAACATTTTCCACAATTCTACCACGTTAATCATTTTAACATTAGTATGTATATATTTTTAGTCTTTTATCAATATATATTATTTTTGTTTTACCTAGCTAGTTTGGAACTTACTGTACGTAACTGGTTTTACAATCTGTTTTTCCCCATTAAAAATGTTTTATGAGGGGCGCCTGGGTGGCACAGCGGTTGGGCGTCCGCCTTCGGCTCAGGGCGTGATCCCGGTGTTCTGGGATCGAGCCCCACATCAGGCTCCTCCGCTGTGAGCCTGCTTCTTCCTCTCCCACTCCCCCTGCTTGTGTTCCCTCTCTCGCTGGCTGTCTCTATCTCTGTCAAATAAATAAATAAAATCTTTAAAAAAAAATGTTTTATGAAACATTTCTCCATGTTATTAGATATTCATTTATAACCTGATTTTTATTAGCTGTTAGGGACTGAATGTGTCCCCTCAAAATTCGTATGAGGTCATGAGGGTAGGGTCCTCATAACGGGATTAGTATCCTTATAAGGGCAGACCAAAAAGCTAGCTCTCTTCCTCTCTACTATGTGAGGACACAGTATGAAAGCAGCCACCTGCAAGCCAAGATGATGGCTTTCACCAAGAACTCAACCATGATAGTAACTTGATCTTGGACTTCCAAGCCTCCATAATTGAGAAATATAAATGTCTGTTGTTTAAGCCACCCAGTCTATGGTATTTTGTTGTATCAGCCCAAGCTAAGAGAGCTGCATAAACGGTATTTATATTGTTCTTTCTTTCAGGACTTTTACCTTGCTTTCAATTATCAGATATTAACATTATGAGGTGAATTGTGTTCCCCTAAAACTCAAATATTGAAGTCCTCACCCCAAGGAATTCAGAATGTGACCTTATTTGGAAATAGGATCACTGCAGCTATAACTAGTGAAGATGAAGTCTTCAGGGTAGACCCTAATCCATTATGACTGATATCCTCATAAAAAGGGGAATTTGGACACAGACACATGTATACAAGGAGAATACCACATGAAGATAAGGCAGAGATGCTTCTACAAGCCAAGGAACACCACTGATTGCCAGAAAGCCAGCAGAAGCTAGGAGAAAGGCATGAAATTGATTCTCTCACAACCCTCAGAAGTACCCTGCAGACACCCTTATCTTGGACTTCAAGCCTCCACAACTGTGAGACAAATGTCTGTTGGTTAAGCCACCCATGGTCTGTGGTACTTTGTTAGTGGCCCTAGAAAATTAATACAATTATAAATAACCTTGGATGACTATTTTCACAGAAAATCATGGATATAAAAAAATTTTACTTTCTTAGGATAAAGTCCTAGAAGTAAAATTGCAGTCAAATAAAAAGTACAGTTTAATATCCCATATGACTGGTCTTTTCTCAATAGGCTGTCCTTTAACTTTTCCCTAGGATCCCCAGAGGTGGTTAAGCGAGAATTATTAGTCCCCCTTCACACACAGGAAAACAGGTTCAGGAAATTCACTAATGTGCTAGTAATCAAACCTAGCACTTTTATTTTTTTTAAGATTTTATTTTTAAAGTAATCTCTACACCCAACATGGGACTCAAATTTATAACCCCAAGATCAAGAGTTGCATGCTCTACCGACTGAACCAGCCAGACACCCCAAACCTAATATTCAAGACTAGAGCTGCACTTTCCAGTATGGTAGCCAGCAACCCCAAATGGATATTTAAATTAACCAAAATTAAATAAAACTAAAGATTCAGTCCCTAGGTCAGTCTAGCCACACTGCAAAAGCTGGATAGCTTCATGTGACTAGCAACCACCATACTGAAAGAGCACGACGTAGAACATGTTCATCATTGCAGAAACTTCCATCCGACAGCACTGGACCAGAACATACTGGGAATCTATAATATAGCCTTACAATGCTTGGTACAACAGATCTTTGAGTAAGTACTACAACTAGTTAACCAGGATCCTCAAGAAATTGCTTATGATGATTCAGCAAAGGACATACGTAACATAGTAAGGGCAGGAGCCAAGCTAAGACATGAAGCATAACTATAACAAAAGTCTATCTGAAAAACTACAGGGGCCTCTTAAGGGTAATCACAAATACCGTGACTCATGCTTGTAGAGCAATGGGCAAATAACATGCATAAGAAGGAGACAGATTCATACAAAGAAAAATGTCTAGGTTGAAGCTTTGGTTCCTTATCATGGAAATACATCCAATAATTCTACTTGATGTATTTTCACCTATGTCTACATTGAACTGAAATCTTAGTGGAGGGGCACCTGGGTGGCTCAGTCGGTTAAGCATTTGCCTTCGGCTCAGGTCATGATCCCAGGGTCCTGGGATAGAGCCCCCAGGGAGTCTGCTTTCCCTCTCCCTCTGTCCCTCCCCCCACTTGTGCACTCTCATATGTGCGCGCACATACGCTCTCTTTCTCAAATAATCTTGAAAGAAGAAAGAAAGAGAGAAAAAAAGAAAAAAAGAGAGAAAAGAGAGAAAGAAGCAAGCAAGCAAGCTTACTGGAAAGCCTGGAAGATCACCTAAGTAGGTTAAGTCCTCATTCATAGAAAATTCATTACTGAACCATGAGAGACTATGGACTCTGGGAAACAAACTGAGGGCTTCGGGGAGGGGGGGATTGGAATAGGCCAGTGATGGGTATTAAGGAGGGCACATATTGCATGGAGCGCTGGGTGTTATACGCAAATAATGAATCAGGGAACATTACACATCAAAAAAAAAAAAATCAGGTTTTCAAAAAAAGAAAATTCATTATTCTCTATACCATAAAACAATGTGCTATTTTTAATAGATACCACTGAGTGTTTTATAAGTGTCATGAATTGGGCACTGAACTTTTTAAGGAAATGTATGTTTTATTTCAATATTTAAAACATACAGGGAAAAACAAAAAAGAGTATGACCACCCATGTACCTAACAGCCAGACAGGCCAGACCATTATTTTGCCATATTTGATTCAGATCTTTTTTCTCTCCAAGATTTATTACAGATACAATGAAAATCCCGACTTAATCCCATTACTTCCCTCCCTTTAAGTATCCATTATCCTGACACTAACATGTATCATCCCAGTCCAAATTTTTATTTTTATATTTGTATCCATAAACAATATATGGTACTGTTTTTGAATGATTTTAAGTGTTAAATATATGGTGTTGGGGCACCTGGGTGGCACAGTTGGTTGGGCATCCAACTCTTCGTTTCAGCTCTGGTCATGGTTTCAGGGCTGTGGGATCAAGCACCTTATTGGGCTCCATGCTCAGTGTTAAGTCTGCTTCGGATTCTCTCTCCCTCTCCCTCTGCTCCTCCCACTCATGCACGCTCTCTCCCACTCTCTCAAATAGATGAATCTTTAAATAAAAAAAAAAAAAAAGATGGTGTCATACTGTATCTGTCTGCAACTTGCTTTTCTACCCATTTTGATTTGAGATTGATCATTATTGATAAAGAAAGCTTTGTGTATTCATTTAACTTAGTTAAGTTTAGCATTTCATTTGATGAACATACCACATTTATCCAAACTTCTACCATGGGACTTTTAAGTTCTTGCCATTACAAACAATCCTCCTGCATGTCTCCCTTGACACAACCACAAGAATTGAAATCACTAGGCTGTAGCACACACATATCTTCAACTTTACTAGGCATTGCCAAATTGCCCTCCAAGTAGTCATATAAAATTACACTCCCACCTACCATGTATGAGTTCCCAAAACAATACTTTCCCAAAACCTTTCTGTGTCAAGTAATTTTCTAAATTTGAAGTAACAATCCAGTTTGTTATTTTATAGCTCTTGGAACAAAGACCAAATCTGTATAAACACAACAAAATACAAGAAAGCCAAAATATCCAAAACGATTTCTTCGAGGCCATCTTTATTTCAGTGCCTATCTACGTTAGGCACTTAATCCCAATGACTTCATAGGAAAATATTTTTTAAACTTTTTTTAACCCTGCCTATGGTAAGAAACATATCTTATAATGCAACAAAGTTCCCATCTGCTTACCCACATACCCATTATATATGTACGCATATTATGAAACAAAAGTCTCACGAAACAATATTTTCCCTGATTAAATGCAGCTCTTTTTTTTCCGGTATCTTTTTCTTCTTTCACCTGCTAAACTGATTTCAGAACTAATGAATCAGGCCTACAGTTTGAAAAAACACTGCTACAGAGTATATAATTTCCACTTTACAGATAACTGAAACGGTGATGTTAAGTAACTTGTCCAAGGTCTCACACTTAAAACAGTGATATCCGAAATTCAAACCCAGATTCGAAAGCCTATACTTCTTGCAGCCCACAGCTTTCTCCCTGCCGTATTAAAGCCAAAATCACACCAAATAAACAGCTAAAGCTTCAATTTATGCCCACAAAACCAAGGCAAAGAAAAATAAATTTCGTAAAAATATGGTGATACAGAGTAATAAAAAAATCAAACTTGCAAACAAGTAATATACCTATGATTTCGTTCATACACATTTCTGGAAAAGTCTTAAAAATATCACTGCTAAGCCTCTACTTCATAGCTATTTATCATAACTTAAACAGAATACTAATGAAGAATACATAAATATGCTACCCAGTCCTTGAAAAAAAATTCCTGCAAGAATCAACAAGATTTACTACCTATAAGCGTCTTCTCAAACCAAAAGACAAACAAGTACTTACGTCAAACTTCAACTAACAAAGCCAATGACTAATTCTAAAGTAAACACAGTCTGGGTTATAACTGAGCACATAAAAGTGCTCAAATATACCTTTTTAAATGTTTTCTAAATAAATAAACCTTAGATGGAATAGAGTTTACACTAACATACAATCAGATTTCTATGGTTACTATTTATCAGAAATAATTCAAGCTTAGTTATATATGGACTGCACAAGGTCAGTCTAGCCATTTATCCACCTAATTCCTTCATTAGGCAGCTGTCTTACAGGCTATAATGGAATATAAAGAAAAATCAGGACATTATTTAATTCACTCAGCTTAATGTTATAATTTCAATAACTAAAACCATTATAGTAATATACCTTATCTTGTTCATAACTCCTAATTATTTCTTGGTCTTTATTAAAATCCAGTAATTAGGGGTGCCTGGGTGGCTCAGTCATTGGGCGTCTGCCTTTGGCTCAGGTCATGATCCCAGGGCCCTGGGATGGAGCCCCGCATCTGGCACCCCGCTCAGCAGGGAGCCTGCTTCTCCCTCTCCTGCCTGTTGCTCTCCCTACCTGTGCTTGTTGTCAAATAGATAAATAAAATCTTTAAAAATAAAATAAAATAGGAGCACCTGGGTGGCTCAGTCAGTTAAGTGTTTGCCTTCGGCTCAGGTCATGATCCCAGGGTCCTGGGATGGAGCCCCACATTGGGCTCCCTGCTCAGCCGGGAGCCTGCTTCTTCCTCTCCCTCTGCTCTTCCCCACTGATCGTGCTCTCCATCAAATAAATAAATAAAATCTTGAAAAATAAAATAATAAAATAAAATCCAGTAATTATCCTACAGAGAAGCCCACAGGATAACTGTTGATACATATATTAAATCAAATCACATGTTTATTGAACATTACTTATCCTGTAAAAGGTTCCCTGGTCCTGTTTAAGATACCTCAAACTAGCTACAAGCTAGAACTCAAGTAATCAAAGTGTGTGTGTGTCTGCGTGTGTGTGTGTGTTGTTTTTTTTTTAATTTTTAGATTGGGTTAATACCTTGAAATGTTGATGCTGTGTAAACATTATAAATAAAATCCAAAGGCAAACTACAAAATGGAAATGTTATTTGCAAGTACTATATACAAATTATCATTAACATACTAATTATTAACATATCAAAATACCAATAATGATAATATACAAAGAGCTCTTACAAATCAATATAAAACACTAATTTTAAAAAACAGGCAAAAGGCACCAATAGGTGATTCACAAAGAAGATAAATGAATTTCCACTCTAACATGAAAATTTATTTAACTTCATACATGTACAAAATACATTTAGAAAAATTCATGAAATTTACAGCAAAACAAAAATAAAGTATTAATAATAGAGACAGAAGACTGGATGCTGGTCAGGGTTTGATGAGATGAGCACCCTTACACACAACTCATGAAAATATAAATTGATATGAAGTAGTACATAAAACAAATTCCTTTTCTTTCTATGGAGTAATCTGACAAACTGTATAAAGAACCTTAAAAACCACTCATTCATTGAGGTCTAATAATCCCAACTTCTGGGACTTTGTCCTTGAGATATAATTAGAAATATAACCAGAAATTTATTGACAAGGATTTTTTTTAAGTTTTTATTTTTAAGTAATCTCTATACCCAATGTGGTGCTTGAATCCACAACCCCGAGATCAAGAATTTCATGCTCCACCAACTGAGCCAGCCAAGTACCCCTCGACAAGGATTTTATTTATTTTACTAATTTTTTGTTTAGTGATTTTTAATAGCTTACCTCCCTTCTCTAGTTGCAACAAAGCATATATTGACCCAGATCTCAAGAAATATAGAAAGCAAGTTTTCTGGACATTGTAAAATAGCATTCACAGATCACAAGAAGAAACACCTGTTATTGCCCTGAAAGCCTAGAGGTTTTAAGTGACTCTCGACTACAGTACTGCTAGAAATGGCTGGATCATTCCAACCAAAGCAACAGATACTGACACCACAAAGACTTGTTTGGCACAATCCCCAAATATCAAATACTGGTACCTTATTTCATTTCAGTGATTTATTGTGGTTTATTTCATTACAGTGATCTCTTAACGGTGAGCAAATTAGATTTATTGATACAGCAATTAATACATGCCCTTGTCAATTTTGTTTATTTTTCATATACTTTCTCAAATAGCTTATAAACTGTTCTCATAACTTCAATAAATCATCACAGTGGTACATTTTAGCTTACTAGAGTTTTAGCTTACTAGATTCTAAAAATCCTTTCCAATTTCCAAAAAGTAAAGATATAACCTAGAGAAGTCCTATCAAATTCTAATCTATATGATAATATTCCACCAGGAAAAAGAAATCAGGAGAAGTTGTACATAAAGTAGGATACAATTTTATGTAAAAAAGTTTATATATACACACACCCTACGCAGAAGACCAGTGGAATTATTATTTTTATTTTTCTCTTGATGATGTATTTCCCAAAATTTCTGAAGTGCACATATATTGCCCATATGAGAAAAAATAACTGTCACCAAAGAGCATTCCCTTATCACTCCCCAGATGAAATCTGTTCTAGTTCAGTTGTTCCTCTATAATGTCACTTACATTCTGTTCTCTGTCAGGCATATTCTCATATTTGTCTTCTCTTTTAGAGTGCAAACTAGTTGGGAGGATGAACCACATGTGTTTATCTTTGTAAGTAACACAATATGGTGTACACAATAAAGCCTTAATATGTATTCTCTAAGGCAGCTTTATGCTTCAGCTGAAAACAGGCATATGAAGTTAACTTCACAGAGAGCACTTAGTCTCTTGAATAAACTATTGGATTGGCAGCAACAAAAACTTTCATAGATAGATAGACAGATATAATGCATCTACCAACATGACAGTTCTCTTAACTAGGTATATTCCAGACCAGTATCATTTGCCTAAGGCCAGCAAACCAGCACTTTGCCAAACCTAAACAAGTAGGAAAGTCTACAATTTTATCTCCTGAGTTGTCTTGGTATAGAATGTCCCAATATAATGATTACCTTTCTCATTTCACATGAAAGGCGGCTGTATTTCAGTGGAAGCCCAATTCATTCCCAAGTATTTCTTGTATCTTAGGTCAGGCCTTTTTTTTTTTTTTAACATTTTATTTATTTTAGAGAGAATCAAGAGCGCACACATGGGAGCCGGGGGAACAGCAGAGGGAGAGGGAGAAAGAACCTCAAGCAGACTCCCCGCTGAGCAGGGAACCCCATGGAGGCTCAATCCCACAACCCTGAGATTGTGACCTAAGCCAAAACCAAGAGTCAGTGGCTTAACCGATTGAGCCACCTATGTGCCCCTTAGGTCAGGCTTTATGAATAGTTTCCAGCTCCTAAACTTTTCAGAATAATTATACCTACCACTCTGCACTATCTGAGTCTTTTTTAAAACTACATAGTACTTCTTTATCTGTCAATTTGACCCTCACTCCAATCCAGTAAGACTGATACAGGTATTATCTTTCCCCTTTGACGGATGATTCTGAATGAAGTTAAAAGACTAATAGATAAAATTTTAGTCACTACCCAGTGAGACTCAAAACAGTGTTCTCCTGAATTCAAAATCCTGGATTTTCCATTATACCACGTCATCCCAAGAATAAAAGGAATTTAAGTTGTGAACACTATTACAGTACAGCAGCCATAATGAACTCTCCAATCTATAAAACACCTGTTATTATACTGCCCCTGAATACATCCTAAGCAAACAGAAACCACAGCTATAGTGACACTCTGAATCATAGCCAACAGTGCACCAAGTTATCTTCCCCTAAACATTATTTATAAAGATGTTTTCCATGTTCCAAAGCACTATCCTGTATTATTAATTTTTAGTTTAGACTAAGGCTAAAATATCTAAATTCAGCTTTACAGTATGTTAAAGTAGTAACTTCCATGAGCCCAGTGCCCTCATATGTAAAATGAAAATAAACAAGATAATTAGAATTATTTTTTTAAGATTTTTATTTATTTATTTGACAGAGAGAAAGAGACAGCAAGAGAGGGAACACAAGCAGGGGGAGAGGGAGAAGCAGGCCTCCCACTGAGCAGGGAGCCCAATGCAGAGCTTGATCCCAGAACCCTGGGATCACAACCAGAGCCGAAGGCAGACGAGTAATGACTAAGCCACCCAGGCACCCTTAGAATTAAATTATTAATGCTTACCTGCTTATTGGAAGACAGCCTGGCAAAGAGAAAAAGCCTCATTAAATGTTAGCTTCAGTATTTCATTGATTCTAAGATGGTGGGATATTTTCTCATTTAACAACTGAAATCAAAATGTGTCTTAAAATCAATTATGTAGGGTTTTTTTCCACCAAAGATGACACACAGATACCAACACACATATGAAAAGATGCTCAACTAATCATCAGGGAAATGCAAGTAAAAAATGATGCAATATCACCTCAAACCAGTCGGAATGGCTACTATGAAGAAGACAAGAAATAATAAGTGTTGGAGAGGATGTGAAGAAGGAACCCTCCTGCACTGCTGATGGAAATGTAAACTGGTACAATCATTGTGGAGAACAATATATAGGTTCCATAAAACATTAAAAATAGAAATACCATATTGACCCAGTAATTCCGCTACTGGGTATTTACCCAAAGAAAACAAAAACACTAATTCAAAAAGATATATGCATCCCTATGTTTACTGCAACAGTATTTACAATAGCCAAGATGTGGAAGCAACCCAAGTGTCCACAAATAGATGAATGGATAAAGAAGATGTGGTGTATATATACACAATGGAATATTACTCAGCCATAAAAAAAGAATGAGACTTTGCTCTTTGTGACAAGATGTATGGACCTGAGGGCATTATGCTAAATGAAATAAGTCAGAGAAAACTAAAAACCATATGATTTCATGTATATGTGGAATCTTTAAAAGAAATTACAAACAACAACAAAAAACAGAAACAGACCTTTAACTACAGAGAACAAACTGGTGGGAAGGGAAGGAGGTAGGATGGGGAAAAGGGGTGAAGGAGAGTGGGAGGTATAGGCTTTCAGTTATAGAATGAATAAGTCACAAGGATGAAAGGCACAACAACATAGGTAATATAGTCAATGGTACTGTAATAGCACTGTATGGTGCAGATGGTAACTACACTTGTGATAAACAAGCATAGAATTGTTGAATCACTATGTTGTACACCTGAAACTAATACATCATTGTGTGTCAACTACACTTCAACTTAAAAAAAAAAAAAAAACTGAAGCAAAAAAAGTCAAAGATGTGTTGTAGTTCAATCAATCATATTTCTTTCTTAATGGTACATAAAATAATGGTGTGTCTTACAATCTCTGGCTTTTTATAGTCAATGAAACATAGTATATAATAAGTAAATGTTTACCCTGCCACCATTTCTCCACCCAACAGATCCACAAAGAACAGACCAAATCTATACCTCTAACCATGATCTCCCTAGTCACGTTTCCAACTGTAAAACATGGACTGCAAGCCCCTCAAATTTAACTTGTCCAAAACCAAAATCATCATCTCCCCAGAAGCTATTATTCCTTCTGTTTCATATTCCAATTAATGACACCACAATAAAAACCTGACTCCACTTTTATTTACCTCCTTCCTCTACTTCCTCCCCTAGCTGAGGCCTTTCCTGTCTCTCAGATGGAATCAATCACTCCATTTCTACATCCCATTTTATTTTGCACTTCTGTTTTAGAAATTACCAAACTGTATCTTGCAATGTATTTAGTTGTATACACGTCTATCTCCCCGTCTTGGCTGTTTCTTCAGGCCCATTTCTTACTCACTTTTACATACCCAGGGTGACTAGTTCAATGCCTCACCCATAGTTAAGTGTTCAATAAATGTTGATGGAACTGATCACATCCTCTCTGTTTTTAAATTTCAGAATACTTAAGCCTCTATGGAGAAAAAAAGGACTATCCAAAAGTAAAAGTTATTATAACTTATAAGGGACTTTCCCACATATGATCTTATTTAGAGTTTAATTCTCAACTCAGTGAAGTACACTGAACAGAGAATAACACTTCATTTTAAATTGTAACTTAATAGGGGCCCCGGGTGGCTCAGTTGGTTAAGCCTTCAGCTCGGTCATGACCCGGGGTACTGGGATGGAGCCCCACATAGGGCTCCCTACTCAGCAGGGAGTCTCCTCCTCCCTCTGCCCCTCCACCCTGCTCATGTGTGCTCTCTCGCTCTCAAATAAACTCTTTAAAAATAAAATAAATTGGGGCACCTGGGTGGCTCAGTTGGGTTGCTGCCTTAGGCTCAGGTCATGATCCCAGGATCCTGGGATCAAGCCCCACTTGGGGCTCCTTGCTCCGCAGGGAGCCTGCTTCTCCCCTGCCTGCCATTCCCCTTGCTTGTGCTTGCTCTCTCCCTATCAAATAAAATCTTAAAAAATAGTAATAAAATAAAAATAAATAAATTGTAGGGGTGCCTGAGCGGCTCAGTCGGTTAAACACCTGTCTTTGGCTCAGATCATGATCCCAGGATCTTGAGATCAAGTCCCGCATTGGGCTCCCTGATTAGTGGGGAGTCTGCCTCTCCCTCTTCAACTGCCTCTCCCCCAGCTTATCCTCTCTCGTGCACTCCCTCTAATAAATAAATAAAATCTTTTAAAAAAATCAAATAAACTGTAACTTAATAGTCAAGAGGCGTACCAAAAGTTTTCAGTGATAGAAAAAAGAACTCAAACTCAAATCTAATTACAAATCCCATGCTTTCCGTTTATAAACTTTTGCCCCTCCCTCAATCTCATTCCCATTCAATTTCCACTCTAATGTGATGTACAAGGGCCCCATAGTTGGGGCCTCATTTTTTTTTAAGTAGGGTCCATGCCCAACATGAGGCTTGAACTCATGTCCCTGAGATCAAGAGTCACATGCTCTACTGACTGAGTCAACCAGGTACCCCTCTCTAACCTCATTTTGACCCATGTTTTCTCTTCCTCTCTGCACACCAGCAATACTGCCTTCTTTCAGCTCCTCATCCTCACCACAAGGACTTTGTACACACTATTTCCTCTGCCTAGAATATTCTTTTCCTTCCCTTCCCAGAGTAAGGCTTCCTTTTCCTCCAGATCTGAATTCAATCTTCACTTCATTAGGTAAGGCTTCTCTGAACTGAGTAGGTAACTTTTCCTATCATATGTTCTCATTACATTATGTACTCACATTCTCACATCTGCAGTACAAATAACAGTTGTATTTTTCTCTAGTTATAATTTTATTTTAATCGATATGATTCTTCTTGCTTAATGTCTAGCTGCCTCACTAATCAGTATAACTTCCAAGAAGGGTTTTGTTTTGAACACTTTTTTTTTTTTTTTTTTAAGATTTGATTTATTTGACACAGAGAGAGCACAAGCAGGGGGAGCAGGAGCAGGCAGAGGGAGAGGGAGAAACAGGCTCTCCTCGGAGAAGGGAGGCCGATGCAGACCTCGATCCCAGGACTCTGGAATCACCACCTGAGCCAAAGACAGATGCTTAACTGACTGAGCCACCCAGGTGCCCCTGTTTTATTTTTTAATCACAACTGTGCCCCAAGTACCTGGCACAATAGATGCTGAAAGAATGAGTAAATGAAACCTTTAGCACTCCACTCACACTTGCTAAACCATCCCCACCACCTCATTTTCAGCTGATAACCTTGCATCCTACTTTATAGGGAAATCATTCATCATGTCTCCTTTACCCCCTTCTCATCCTGACTTTCCCCCTCAGGCTCCAAACATCCAAGTATCCTCTCAAGACGCACTCAACCCTTCTCTTTATTGTAATTCTTCTGAATGAGGAGCCTACAGTAGCTAATACCACTTCACTTCCCAGATACTCCTGGAACCACTGTAATATGATGCTGAAACTGCTCTAGTTTTCAAATCCAGTGACCTTGGTTTGTTTATTCTCAACCAGTATCATTCATCTCTATCATCCAATCATCCCTTCCTGAAATTCCCTCTACTCCAGACTTCAGGCACAGACACAGCATTCTCCATTTTCCTGCAGTTCTCATCACCTATCAACCTTTCTTTTGCCCATTCCTTTAGTTACAGCATTAGCTCATTTTTCTCCTCTTTTATCCTCTATACAGATAGGCAATTTTATTCAAGCTAATGGCTTTATACTACCAAATACCTACAACTCCCAAGTATTTATCTCTAACAAGACTTCTCAAGCTATAGATCTACATTTTCAGGTATTATTTTCAAAGGTCATCTTGCAAGGAGATTATTGATACTTTCATCTCAACATATACGTAACTTACTCTACAGACACCACGAACTCAACTGAATCTACCAATTTTTTTTCCTCTCTGTATTTTCTTCCTCGAATGAGAAATCTAGGATGACTTCAGCTTCGTAACTTAGATGAATAGATGGCATAAAGCTGAATGAGAACCATTAATACTATTTTTATAGTAAAATAAGCACTCATTTTAGGCCTGGGAGAGTGCTAATCATTGTTACAATAATTACCTCAGCAACGCTTTGCTATAGATATTTGCACCATCTCTAGTACTACCACCCTAGTCCAAGTCACTATCCATCTCTTACCTGAATGCTCCAAGAGGGCCCCTGCTTCCAGTGTTGCTAGCCATGGCTTCCCATCCCAGTTTACTCACCACAAACTTACCACTTGTAAAACATAAATCAAAGCATTGATCTTGCTTAAAGCCATTCAGTTAGGTCCAATGCTGTTTGGAGTAACATCAAACTCTTGGGGCACGTGGGTGGTTCAGTCGGTTAAGCATCTGCCTTTGGCTCAGTTCATGATCCTGGGGTCCTGGGATTGAGCCCCCACATCCAACAACTCGGTCAGTGGGGAGCCTGCTTCTCTCTCTTCCCCCCCTTCTCATGCTTTATCTCTCTCTCTCTCAAATAAATAAATCTTAAAATTGGGGCGCCTGGGTGGCTTAGCGGTTGGGCGTCTGCCTTCGGCTCAGGGCGTGATCCCGGAGTCCTGGGATCGAGCCCCACATCGGGCTCCTCCGCTGGGAGCCTGCTTCTTCCTCTCCCACTCCCCCTGCTTGTGTTCCCTCTCTCGCTGGCTGTCTCTATCTCTGCCAAATAAATAAATAAAATCTTTTAAAAAAATAAATAAATAAATAAATCTTAAAATAAAAAATCCAACTCTTTGGTACAAACTACAGAACCTTGTATGATTTAGTCTCTGCCTACCTGTCACCCTAACTTCCAATAATCCTTTTTTCCTCCTTCCCCTCAAATTCCCTCTGCTTAAAAAACTTACCTCAGATCTCTGACTGATAATTTCGTCTCATCATTCAGGTCTCAGCTCAAATGCCACCACCCTGATGAGGGATTCCTGGACAATTCTATTTCAAATAATTCTTCCATTCAGATCACTCTCAGTCCCTTACCTTACTTTCTTCACTTATTTAGGCTTAATTATTCATTTATTTTATTTCTGTATCTTCCCTTAATAGAATGAAACTCCATTAAGAACAGGGACTTAAGGAGAACCTGGCTGGCTCAGTCCGCAGAGCATGTAACTCTTAATCTCCAGATCATGAGTTCAAGCCCCATGTCCCGCCTACAGCTTAGTGAAAAAACAAGCAAAGAAAAAAAGAATAGGAATTTAATACTTCTGAAATAGATATATGAATATTAAAGATGTGGAAATTAAGACTCAGTGAGAGTAACATATGTAAGGGCACACAACTCATAAGCGGTAGAGATGTACATTCACCAACTCAGGTCCATCTAAAACCAAAGCTTTTTAATATCTACCCTATATTACAGTCATAAAAACACAGTGAGACTAAAAGCTAGGAAGACAGACTGGAGAATACGATCAGATAGGTGAAGAAATTTAAGATCCAAAAGCAGAGCACCATTCCAAGGAGTGGCATGCTTTATGATGTGATCATGGGTGTGGATGACTGAAATGAGGTGTACATAGATGCCTATATCTGTATCATTTATCCCCTCTCCTTAGCAAGCAGATTTCCTTTATTCTTTTGTACATGAAAGCCCTACAAGTCTGAATAGAAATCACCTAAGTGACTAGCCCTTTGATTAAATCATTTTTATCCCCCCTTAATCACATATAAAAGCAATTATCTTGCCATTGTCCAACCTTAGCTTAGTCCCTAACCTAGTCCCTCCTTAGCTTCTATGCAGACCTTCCTCACTCACTGTCCTCTAGCATCTTTCTTTTCAACATCACTCACAATAAAACACTATAAAAATTAATAAAGCCGGGATGCCTGGATGGCTCAGTATCTCCGGCATTTGGCTCAGGTTGTGATCTCAGGACGGTGAAATCGAGCCCCGACTCGGGGCCCCACTCCTTCCCACCCCCCCCCCGCCCCCCCCACTCCCCCGCCCCTCCCCACTCCCCCGCCAGTCCCCACCCTGCCCCACCTGGGCTTGGCCAGTCCCCACCCTCCCCCACGGGGTAGAAGGGCCCACCTCGCCCCCTCCCCCCCCCCCCGCCCTGCCCCACCTGGGCTTGGCCCCACCCAGCCCCACCCCACTCCATGTGGGGCAGGGTGGAATCTCCCTCTGCCCCTCCCCTCCACTCGAGCTCTTTCACTCTAAAATATTTTTTTAAAAAATTAATAAAGCAAACACTTCCAAGAAAAAATTAACAGCCCAACACAATCCAAAGGCCTCTCTGCTCTCCAGTCCCAAATAAGTACTTACGGCACAGAAATAGAAGCCGCAAAAACAGCACCAGAAAACAAAACAGGCTTTTCTTGGAAATCGGTATTTCCTAATGACTCAGAACTGCTTTTCCCTATTTATAATATTCTTTAGAAGAAAACAGTATTTACATACACACTAACACAAACCTGTTCCTGTCATATTTTGACCACATTTTTTTTATCACTGTGGGGTTCACTAACACAAAAAAGCCCTCATGACTCTTTTCTTTTGATGCCATGGGCCTCTATCACATGATCAGTGGATAGTTGCTTTTGGAGATAACATGAGAATGAACATTCTATTTTTACTGAAGATAAATAGAAAAATGAAAAAATTTCCTTGCTAAACTGAACACAAAATTCTACCATACGCAATTATTCCATTTCTCTGTAATCACAAAGAATCTTAAAGCAGGAAATGCAAAGCTGTTTATCTAGCTTTCCTCATCCAGAGCAGCTACACCTAAATATTCCACACAGAAGGAAACAGGACTTATTTTTAAGAGACCTAGAAAAATGAATTTCACTGCTTTTCTGCAACAGTTCAAATCTCATCAAGAAATTTTAATTTACATTCAATCTAAATTACTCCTGCTATGATTTAAGTGCCTTTAATTTCTCCCCCACTTAATCCAGTTTACACACTGTCACCAGATTAATAAATACACTAAAGCAGTATTTTCATTATGTCAGGCAGATTCAAATTTAACAAACCCACATGCATGACACTGTCTCAGCCACTTGGACAAATAATGTTCTACTTAGTCTTTAATTTTTTTTTAAGATTCATTTATTAGAGGGAGAAAGCACAAGAGGAGGTCAGAGGAGCAGCAGGCTCCCCACTCAGCAGGGACTCAATCCCAGGACGCTGGGATCATGACCTGAGTCGAAGGCAGATGCTTAACCAACTGAGCCACCCAGGTACCCCCTCTTAATTTTTTTTTTTTTTTTTTTTTTTAGTAGGCTAGGGCTTGAACACCATGACCCTGAGATCAAGAGTCACATGCTCTACTGACTGATCCAGCCAGCAGCCCCTGTTCTATTTAGTCCTTATAACACTCCTATTATGCAGAATATTTCAATGTTATTAAGTATGTCCTACAAGATGCTTATAAGTTACAGGGAGCCAAAAGTCAAACAATATTTAACCAGGTAATCAAAATTTATTTCACCAAAGAGAGACACAATGTGTTTTCTGATGTTGATACCCTGAGAAGGACACAACATCAACTAAGTAGTACTCCAATTCAGGATGCTTAACATCAGACAAACCAAAAATGATGAACATTCCACTAAAAAAGGAGAGGAGAGGGGATTGTATCCTTTAAAAAAAAAAAAAAGGGGGGGGCCAATGTTACCAAAAAAAAAAAAAAATTGTTTTAAGGCTATGGAAATGTTCTGTATTGAAGGAGGCTAAAAAGACATGACCACTAAATGGAAAGCCAACTCTGAGACTGGATCCTATCCTGGAAAAGAAAAATGTTATAATGGACATTTGACAACTGGGACAACTGACAAAAATGAATATAACTGGCAGATTAAATAAAATTATTGTATCATGTATGGTGACTAACATAATAAAAAATATTATTAAAAAATAATAAAAAATAAAAATTATTGTATCATTGCTAAATTTACTGAAAGATTACTGTGGTTATGTCAATGACCATCTTTATTCTTAGGAAATATACAATGAAGTATTTAGGGGATAGAGAGCAATGTTGTCTGAAACTTACCACCAAGCAACTGTTCTTTGTATCATTTTTACTTTTGCAACTTTTCTAGCAGTCTGACATTATTACTAGATAAAAAATTTTATAAAAAATTACTGACATGAGAAAATGCATGTGAAAATTGATCTCAAGAAAAAAGGGGTGGGTAGAGTGGCCAAACAGTATGGGGAGGGTGTCTAAAAGGATACACATCAAAACATGAACAGTAAGAAGCTGCTAGTGGCAAAGACGAACAATTTGTATATCAATAATAACCACATAGGCTGAAATACGCTTAAATCTATGACTTCATAATAGTACTGAAGACAATAGCAACTAATTAGTCACTGTTAGAGAATGCTGAGACCAAATCACTATTTTGAGAATTAAATAAATAAAAGGAAAGAACCAAGCATTTATCCTGACTTTCCTGTAAAAACCCACTGTGTAGCTAAATAGTAAATCTGAGGAAGTTTCTCAGGGAACCTGGGTGGCTCAGTCAGTTGAGTGCCCAACTCTTGATTTAGGCTCAGGTCATGAACTCAAAGTTGTGGGATCAAGCCCTAAGACAGGCTCCATGCTCAGTAGGGAGTCTGTTTCTCTCTCTCTCCCCCCTCCCTCTACCCCTCCCCCTGCCTGCGCACCCTAAAATAAATAAATCTTTGAAAATATGTGGGGAAGTTTCTCTTTATTGAAATATTCCAGCTAACAAATGAAAGAATTATTAGATTAGATTATCACCATTTTGCAGCCCCTAATGAATCTGCTAGACATTAAGCATCAACAGGCACCAACAACACCAACCAAAAAAAAAAAAAAAAAAAAAGGGGGGAGAGACAACCAGCCATTCTGAGCCTTCCAATGAAGAACCCAACATTACTCATGAAGTAGCTTTAACAAAACAAAACAAACAAAAAGCAGTATGCTCAAGTCTCTAATTCTAACATCAACATTATAGGAAATATATATATAGGTGGTTTTTTAAAAACATTTTTTATGTATTTATTTATTTATTTGACGGGGTGGGGTGGGGAGCCAGCACAAGCAGGGGGAGTGGCAGAAGGAGAGGGTGAGGCAGGCTCCCTGCTGAGCAGGGAACCCAACGTGGGGCTCAATCCCAGGACCCTGGGATCATGACCTAAGCCCAAGGCAGACGCTTAACAACTGAGCCACACAGGCGCCCGGAAATATATATATATATATATAGTTTAAGACTCAAGAACATGTTAAACTATGCCATAAAGATACAATCAGCAAAATCCAGACTGGGAGACAAGACAAATGATCCAGTTTCTTCAACAAAGAAGTTGCAAAGAAAAAAAGAGTAGGAGAGATGGAGATGAAACCTAAAGATTAAGAGGCCCAAAAGAACTATCAACCAAAAGCAATGTGTAGACCTTATTGCGGTCCTGATTCAAACACTCAAACTGTAAAAAAGAAAAAAATTGTAATATTTATGAACAAACTATAAATTCAAACACTGGATATTTGGTGGAATTAAGGAATTTTCTAAAATGTGATACTGGTTTTGGGGGGGGTTAATCCTTATCTTTTGAAGATACATACTGAAATGTTTACAGATGAAATGATGGTGTATGGATTTGCTTCAAATAGAGAAAGAAGGGAGACTGGATGGGGTTATTAAAAAAAATGAGAGCTGATAAATGTTGAAGCTGGGTGACAGGAACCTGTAGGTTCATTACACTGTTCTACCTACTTTAATGTATTTTAAATTCTCCACAGTAAGTTTAAAAAACAAACAAAATATTAACAGTAATATTGAGGGATGGGATTTTAACATTTTTGGGTTTTGTCCTTTGTGCTGTTTTACTTTAGCACTTTCCCATATTTTCAAGTGGTCTTCATTAAGCCTGTAATAATGTCTGTAAGCTCTGTGATGGCACAGACCACATTTACCTAGTTCCCCTACCTCTATATTCTCAGTATGCCCAATGGTGCCTGGCATATACCAAGCTGATAAATACTTGAATGATGGTATTTCTTTTTTAAAGTACATAATGCCGGGGCGCCTGGGTGGCACAGCGGTTAAGCGTCTGCCTTCGGCTCAGGGTGTGATCCCGGCGTTATGAGATCGAGCCCCACATCAGGCTCCTCCGCTATGAGCCTGCTTCTTCCTCTCCCATTCCCCCTGCTGTGTTCCCTCTCTCGCTGGCTGTCTCTATCCTGTCGAATAAATAAATAAAATCTTTAATAAATAAATAAATAAATAAATAAATAAAGTACATAATGCCAGTAAGTTCAGGGACTAGGCTGTTATCTTTATTCAACATTATAAGCATTAACTCAGTATTTCTTTCAATGAAATGCCACAAACTTTAGTCTTAAATGTGAGACATCATCTCAAACATAATAGATCTCTTCAGGTCATTAAAACATATATAATATATATATATTATATATAATATATATACAATATATATATAATATATACACACACACACACACACACACACACACATTATCAAGCCTGCAGGATTAACATGTAAAAATTATGTATTAATGCCTGTGAAATGGTTTGATAACCTGGCCAAATGCTGAGAATTAAGGGCCATTCAATTTTTTTTTTTTTTTTTTAAGATTTATTTGAGAGAAAGAGCAAGCACACTCATACACAAGCAGGGGGGAAGGGGCAGAGGGAGAGGGAAAGAATCTTAAGTAGACTCCCCTCAGAGCAGGGCCTGCAGTGGGGCCTGATCTCACCACTCTGAGATCATGATCTGAGCCAAAATCAAGAGTTGGCCACTCTACCGACTGAGCCACCCAAATGCCCCTCAATTCTCTTTTTTAAAAAATGAATATCAGAGGGGCACCTGGGTGGCTCAGTCAGTTAAATGTCTGGCTCAGTCATGATCTCAGGGTCCTGGGATCAAGCCCTGAGTGGGGCTCCCTGCTCAGCAGAGGTTCTGCTTGTCCCTCTCCCTCTGCTCCTCCCCCACTCATACTCTCTCTCAAATAAATAAATAAAATCTTTTAAAAAATGAATATTAGAAAAACAGTTACTAGGAGAGTAAATTGGTAGATTTTGGAAAACCGTTCTATGTTATCAACTACAGTTGAACATAACCATAACTTACGACCCAGAAATTTTAATCCCAGATACACATACACCATATATATACCCAACAGAAATACATACAAGGTAGGACCAAAAGATATAAAATGGTAAGATGGGGAAAAAATATCCAAAGATAAATAAACTGTGGTATATTCATATAATGAGATAGTATACAGCAACTAAAAAAAAAAAAAAAAAAAATCAATGAACCACAGCCATGCATCAAGTGGAAACATCTGACAAGCATGTTAGGCAAAAGCAGCCAGTCAGAAAGAAATACTGTATAATTCCTTTTATTAAGTTCATCGTCAATTATATCTTAATTTTTTTAAGGATTTTATTTTTAAGTAAACACACCCAATGTGGGGCTTGAACTCACAACCCCATATCAAGAGGGGGCATGCCCTACCAACTGAGCCAGCCAGCCAGGTGCCCCTATATTTTGATTTTTTTTTTAAATTCAAAAACAAGCAAAACTGTATACTCAATTTTGCTATGAAACTAAAACTGCTCTTAAAAAATGAAGTTTATTGGGGCACCTGGCTGGCTCAGTCCAGAGAGCATGCAACTCTTGATCTCGGGGTTGCAAGTATGAGTCCCACGTTGGGTGTAGAGATTACTTAAAAATATAATATTATTTTTAAAAGTTAAGCTTATTAAAAAAAAAAAAACAAGCTAAACTACTCTGGTGTTAGAATCAGATAATGTTAGCTTTGGGAAAGTGGGAGGAAATAATGATTGACAGGAATACTAAGATGGGCTTCTGAAGTGTTAGCAGTGTTCTACTTCTTGACCAAAGTAATTGACATGTGAGTATGTTCACTTTGTGATAATTCAGTGAGACATAAACTTAAGATCTGTGTGCTTTTCTGTACATATACTATAAATCAATTTAAAAATGTTTGATACACAAATAGCAATCTTCCCTGATTTTTCATAAAGACAGTCCACTAGACTGTATAAAACATTCCCCAAACTTTAAGAATCTTGCTTTGAACGTTAGAAAAAAATAGTGCAGCATCATCCCACTCCAGTAAGAACTTAACTTATTCGGCTTATCCTAGGTCAGACCTAATAGTCCTAATTTGGGATTTATCTAAGAAAGGAGATTTTTGTTTTGTTGTTTAACTTTTATTTGCATTTATTTTATGACTTACTCCTGGACCATACATTTTTGTTTCTTTAGGGGTATCTTTTTCTTTTGTGCAACCTCCTCTTCCGCTTTAGGAACAATCTTCTCTTTTCAGTAAGAATCACCTCAATTTGGCAGGGAGAGTTCACGTATGGGTTAACCCAACCATGAGCTCTGTAAGTTCTGTATCTCATGGGCTTTGTTCACCTGGATGTGCTCAATGACCAGAGGATCTACATCTAAACCCTTAAATTCAGCATTACTCTCCGCATTTTTAAGCATGAGCAGTAAAAATTCAGCACTTTTTTTGGGCCACCAACCCTGTGTCCGGCCCCACTGTTTGGCCTGGGCATACCTACCAACTCCATTCTAGCAACGGAATGGCACACAATGCTTCAGTAAAGTGATCCTTCAGGTACTTGGTGGCTTTTCAGATATGCATATCCTTGATGGCCTGGGCAGTTTCACATGTGTACTTAAACTGAACACGAAGCTTTGAACCTCCTGATTTGCGTGATTTTGTAGGATTTTCTTGTTCAAGGAAATAGCAAACCATTTTCAGAGACCATCTCAAGCTGCTTACAGGAAGAGAGAAGAAAGGAGATGTTTTAAAACCCATCTAGATTCCTTGGGCTCTTATCTACTATATAGATATGTATCATAAACAGGCAGAGAGAAGGTACTCAACAAATATTTACTAATGATACACAGCCCAAACTTTAAACAAATTCACATACCAAAGTCTGAAATACATAGCACAGGCAAAATAAGGTAAAAACTCAGCTTATTGGCCTAAAAAGTACAACTTCCAGAAACCCCACTTTTAGAAACTAAGAAGTTACAGAAGGTACTGCTTTTTAGGAAGAGAACAATTCATGACAACAGCTATCCATAGCAGAGGAAATTGGTTCTTTCCCCTTTCACTGCTGCCACGCTCAGACAAGGCAGAATCAACTTCCTGATGCCATAGCTAAGTGAAAGGAACCCAGCAGCAACTCTGCTTTTAAGGGCAGGAACTAACTATTCAAACCATGATGTGATAGAAACCCAACAGCAAGAGTTAGCAGAGGCAGATGAAAATACTAGGGAAAAAATAAGATGTGAAGAAAATACTTCACTAATCTGTTCTTAGGACTGAAAATTCTAAAATCATTACTATTCTGGGGGACCTGGCTGGCTCTGTTGGTGGAGTGCAACTCTTGATCCTCAGGGTTGTGAGTTTGAGTCCCATGTTGGGTATAGAGAATACTTAAAAAATAGATAAAATCTTAAAAAAAAAAAAAAAAAGGAAGGAAGGAAGGAAGGAAGGAAGGAAGGAAGGAAGAAAATCATTACTATTCCTGCTTTCCACCATGGCAGTAAACCAAAATGTATCTGAGGTCTCCCCAGCCTAGAATTGACCTACAATCAATATGTGTCCTGAATGTCCATCAGAATTCACTTTCTTTTTAAGTTTTGGGTTTTTTTTTTGATAGAGCGAGAGAGCGCGTGCGCGTGAGCACCAGCAGAGGGGAGAGGGAGAAGCAGGCTCCCCACAGGGAACCCAATGCTGGAGGTTAACACAGAACTCCGAGATCATGACCTGAGCCAGAGGCAGATGCTTAACGGACTGAACCACCCAGGTACCCCCAGGATTCACTTTCTAGGAGTTTCCCAGTATTCTTTCAGTTAATTAGGTAACTAATAAATGATGATAAATATAAGCTTTTCTAAGGGCAAGTCAACATAAATGACTTGGTATAGTTCTCATCACTAGTGACACTGTCTTAAAACACAAGTAATTAATGTTCAATATGGAAAATAATTTTGCAAAAAAAGTTTTGGAAATGTATTTTTTTAGTTAAATTCTAGTTACAGTGTAATATTAGTTTCAGGTGGACAATATAGTGATTTAGCATTTCCATACATCACCCAGTGCTCATCCATTAAATGCAACTCCTTAATCCCATCACCTATATTACTCGCCCACCCACCCACCTCTATTCTGGTAGCCATTTGTTCTCTATAGTTGAAAGTCTACTTCTTGGTTTGCCTCTCTTTTTTTTCCCCCTTTGTTCATTTGTTTTGTTTCTTAAATTCCATATTTGAGTGAAATCATATGGTATTTGTCTTTCTCTGACTTATTCTGCTTAGCATAATACTCTTTAGCTCCATCCACGTTGTTGCAAATGCCAAGATTTCACTCTTTTCTATGGCTGAGTAATATCCTACTCTGTGTGTGTGTGTGTGTGTGTGTGTGTACACACCACATCTTTTTTATCTACTCATCAATCAATGGACACTTGGGCTGTTTCCATAATTTGGCTATTGTAAATAATCCTGCTGTGAACACTGGGTGCATGTATCAATATGGAAAATAATTTTTAAGTAATACAAAGAAGATTTTTTAAAAAGAAGAGTACGCGGAAATCATAGGGCAAACTTACAAAAGTTGAGGTCTTTGGGCTTCTTGATAGGCATAAAATATTTCCTACTGGTAAGGACCTGCCTCTATAGAGGATGCTGATCTGAGAGAATGCGGAGGCATTTGATTTGCTAATGGATCCAGCTGAGTGTAATTATGCCAAGAAAACAGCAATGAGCAAACCACACACAAAGTCCGGGTGGAAAGCTGATTGGAGATCTCCAAACATAACAAATCCACAAGGATGTTCATGGTAACATTGTTGTAATAGCAAAATGAAAAAAACTATGACTGTCCATCAATATGAAACTGGTTAAATTACATCTGCTTATAAATGTGTATGGAATTACACATGGAATTCTCTGCAGCTATTAAAAAGAATGATTTAGGGGTGCCTAGGTGGCTCAGTCAGTTAAGCATCTGCTCTCAGCTCCAGTCATGAAGTCAGAGTCCTGGGATTGAGCCCCAGAGGGGCTCCCTGCTCAGCAGGGAGTCTGCTTCTCCTTCTCCCTCTGCTTCCCCCCCAACTCGTGGCCCCTCTCTCTCAAATAAATAAATAAAATCTTTTAAAAAAAGAAAAAATAAATATGGAAAGACTCAATTCTCAAAATGCTTATAATTTGTTTGGAAAAACTAGTGACTAATACCAAAACCCCAAAAGTTAAAGAAAATCCTTGATTTAGTTTACTCAAGTTGCTCATGTGGTACTAGACCCTATGGAAGCAAAAAGATATTAGTATGAGGAAAGTTGTGCCAAATTTTTAAAGAAAGACTAAGTGAATTCTATGAAAGGGCGGTTTCTTAAAATTCATCAAGTCTAACCTCCCACGCAATGTCGACATCTCTTTTAGAACACCCTTAGCACTCATTCAGTTTCTGCTTAAAATGTCCTTTAAAAAAAAAAAACCTCCTAAGTAGTCCATTCCCTTTGTTAAAAACAATTCTAACATTCTTCCTTAAACTAAAATCATTTCTTATAATTTTTTAAATTTTTTAAATTTTTTAAAATTTAAATTCAAATAGCCAACATATAGTACATCATTAGTTTCAGATGTAGAGTTAAAATTGTTAAAAACAATTCTAACATTCTTCCTTAAACTAAAATCATTTCTTATAATTTTTTAAATTTAAATTCAAATAGCCAACATATAGTACATCATTAGTTTCAGATGTAGAGTTTCTTATAATTTTCAATCACTGGTCAACTTGTCCCAGATCCACCCTCTGGAATGAAATTTTGTTTTTGTTTTTTAAGTAATCTCTACATCCAACATGGGGCTCAAACTCACAATCCAGAGATCAAGAGTCGAATGCTCCATTGACTGAGCCAGCCAGGCACCCCTGCAATGAAGTTTTTTAAAACACTTTTCATCTGTTACGATCCTTTCCCTCTTAAATCGCCTCAAAACTAAACCTCTCAATTCTTCAAATGTTTTCTACACCCTTCATTGTTCTCATGATTCTCCTCTGAAGAAATTCTACTTTTTCAGTGTGCCTCTTAGAATCAAATACCCCGAATGAACACAAAATTCCAGATCTGATCTAACCACTCTCATTTTGTCTGGGTCACCATAAACAGCAGCAGAAAAGTTGCCCGGCAGTATACCATTCATTGCCAAATTAGTGGTACTGTTCAGACCATAAGTAATTTACATTTAAAGGAGTCTGAAGTTTAAGAGTGTAAAGGAGAAAAAGATCACTGAGGACAGGAACTCAGGAACTTTGCAACAAAAAAAGTAGACTAAACTGGGAAAGGAAGAATAAATTTTTGATAAACAGAAAATTCAAAAAAGAATATTTCAGGGGATACAAATGCAGAACAGGGATGCAGAGGCAGAAATGAGCAGAGTTAGTGCTACAGCTAAATATCTGTATAAGGATAGGCAAGAATATCAGGCCAAAAAGGAGGGCTGGAGTCAGACTATTGAGAGACCTTAACTTGTAGGCAATAAGGCATGATTAAAGGGTTAGATCAAGAAACTGACTTTTTTTTTTTTTAAGATTTATTTATTTTTGAGAGAGAGAACACTCACACAAGCACAAGTTGGGGGGAGGGGCAGAGGGAGAAGCTGACTCCCCACTCAGCAGGGAGCCCAGTGCAGGACTCAATCCCAGGACCCTGGGATCATGACCTGAGCCTAAGGTAGATGCCTAACTGACTGACCCACCCAGGTACCCGTCTTCTAGTGATTTTCAGTGACACTGTGCCTTTCGTAATTTTGTATTTCTCAGGAGAGATACAGTTTCTTACAATTTTCAATCACTGGTCAACTTGTCCCAGTTCTGTCCTCTGAAATGAAGTTTGTTTTAGTTTTTTTTTTTTTTTTTTAAGTAATCTCTATACCCAGCGAGGGGCACCTGAAACTGACTTCTTTAGATGTCTGGGGATGATTAAATGCCAGTATGCCAATTTCTACATCAGTTTCTACTACTGTTTGAACTTTGACTACAGGGAAAAAAATTCTAATTCAATTCTACTCCAAGATGAACTGATACTGAGGTATATAATATCATTACACAGGTTTCTTTCATAACATGAACATTCCTAACTGCCAAAATATAATGCAGTAATATCATTTTAGAAAGATTTATTTTGACCCATTTCTGTAAGTTTCCCCAGAATGGATACTCTGCCATTTAATATGAATACCTCTGTACGAGGTACCTGTTTGTTTCAGTAATTAATAATCTTCAGGATCTCCATTCAAAAGACAATGGTCTGCTGGTTTCCCGTCCCCCAGGTTCAAAAAAAGAGAGATTCCACTAACATAACGTGAAAAGGGAAAGAGGTTAGCTAAACAGCAGAATTTCTAGACAAGGAAAGTTGCCCAATATTAGAACAGCGGCAGCTCCTACTCTTAAGTTATTTAAATGCAATTAAGTAGGAAATTCTGGTTTAATAGTGCTGCTGCCTACAGAGTCTTTCATAAGGACCAGCGCTGTAATACGGTATAGCAGTAGAGATTTAAATTGTCCAAGGGACGCTGCAAAACCCAACCTTCCAAATCCTTTTACTCAACAGCAGGGATCTAAAGGAATAAATAGATTCCCAGCTGCTAAGAGAAAATGCCTTACTAAAAGCAAAGCAAAATTCTCATTAATGAAAAAATCAACCATGAAGAAAAAAGATTGTCTCGTAAAACCTGGAAATAGTCAAATCCATTTTGGGTTAATGGAGATTTAACAAAACAGCGGAAGAGAACAGAGCAAAACAGTCCCCTTTGCCAGCAGCTGGGGGAAACACCCATCAGAGAGATCACAAATAACAATGCTTCTAATCCACAAAGCCAAAAGAAACATGAACTCTAACTATCCAGTGAAGGGTACCAGGAAAAGGCCCTTGAAGATAAATTCTCTCTCTCACCATCAAGTCGCCTTCTCCTACATCTTATTGATAGGCTGTAACTTAAATTTTCCAAGATCAAATTCAATGGGTAATCCAAACCCTGCTTTTTCTAATCAGATAATCTCAAAAATCACAGTACTCGCATGCATTTATTCAAAGCCAGTACTTAGCTTCTGTGTCGGGCACCAACAATACAAAAACCAGTAAGAAACAGTCTCTACCCCACAGAGCTTAATCCATGCACCCTGCCTCATCTTAAACCCCAAAGCTCTTGCCTTAAAATATCTTCTTAGATGGGTCGAGTGTCCTCAGTGAAAAAGCAATAAAGGCCCTTTAGCTACTGTAATAGAAGGTAAAAAAAAAAAATCTATATATATAGATCTACTTATCTATATATATATAGGTCATACGACTTATGACCTGCTCCAAAACGAGAGAAGACAACACACCTTCCCAAGTCGAATATTAGAATATCTTAGCCTACACTACAGAGAAGCAGGGAACGAGACGAGTAACAGAGGGTGCAAGCCAAGAGATACACTGGAAGAAGGGATGTGACAGCTGTACCACATCGCGTTCAAACAGCGATAAAAAGAACCTTCTACTAATCCGCCTGCAGTTTCACGGTGCAGGGAAAAGGAAGAAAAGAAAGGGAGACTGCCCACTGTTGACACCAACTATTCGCGGTTTCCTAGCTAGTCCACTCTCACTAGAGAATAGCCCCAGTCACTGTTTAATAGGATCTGGGCCTGCCAGCCAACAACTCTGTCACATGGCCACCGAAATGGAGAGGTTAACAGTCCCTCACAGGAGAGTGAGGAAAAAGAAAGAGTGGAAAGAACCTCTTTAAATGTTTATAAATGAGTTAATATAATCGCCCCCCGAGGCACGGACGGGAAGTGAAGTTTGGAAAAGGTGGTAACCCCCACCCACTGGAAGCGTGTGGGGACCCCTCGGGGACCCCGTCCCCTTCCCCCCCCCCCGTCCACACACTCACCGCGTACACAGAGCAGCGACATGGCCGAGGCACCGGCGAGCCTCCGCCGCACCCCAGCCGCGCCGCCGCACCCTCTTTCCTCTCAGCAGGTGCCGCGGCTGCTCACGCTATCGGCCCCACAGGTCTGACCGCTCCTCATGGTCCCCGTGGCAGGCAGCGTCCCGCCGCTCCCTCGGACCCGCTCAATTCTCACCGTCTGACTGGGCTTCCAGTAGCTGTGAGTACGGGCGGGCAGACAGGAGACTGGGCGCGGCACAGCGGCGCCATCTCTGGGAGGTAGGAGCTACCGGGACTACCCCCTCCTTTCGCTCCACGGGGATCCCGACGAGCGCCTGGAAAGAGCCAACCCGTGGCGCTCCGCCTCCCAGCCAATCAACTCACGCCCAGTCCACCGACCCCGCCTCCCATAAGCACGTAAGAGGCGGGGTTTCCTTCCTCTCCTAACGTGCAAGAATTTAGGCAGCTCCGCCCACTAAAAAGTCTTGTCGCCGAGTGGGCGGGGCTTCGCCTCACCGATGTGAGGAGGTAACTGAAGCCCTCTGCTCCTCCCACACAAGAAGATTCTTTTCATTGAAGAATTTCCATCCGAATTCTTAGTCTATCCATTACAACTGACAGGAGCCCCTACCTGTAATAATTTAACAAGATCGTAGCACAAGGCAAGCATGTTTTAATTAGCAACTACAGCAAAAGAAAAAAAAAGGAAAATAATTGAGTGAGCATAAATAAAGTAAAATGTTTAGAGACTTCAGTTCTTTTCTAGACCTTTTTTCCCTTGCACGCCATTGTATCCCCAATGGCTGTAATAATACCCGTTATATAGAAATCAGTCCGTAAATATTTACCGAATGAAGGATAGAGGGAAGATAGGTATTTCAAGCTAGGACTTCTGGTAAGATGACAAAGGAACATGTAAGGAAGTGAGAAAGACCAGACCAGAACACAGGAAGACACATGGTATAATGAACAGATCCAACACCCCTTCCACACTGCAATTCTAATTTGATTGGTTTGGGGTAAAGCTCGGGAATCCTGTGTTTTAAAAGCTCCCCAGGTGATTTTAATGTGATGCCAGGGCTGAGCACCATTAGAGGATCTCCTCTAATGAAGGCTTCATTAGCCCAGCTCAGGTTTCAGCTTTTGCAAGCTCTTGGCACCGTGGAAATCTGCCTGCCAGACCCAGGGAGGGTCTGTCAATCTAACAGGGTCTTTGCCCTCCAAAAGTAAACCTAGCTATCAAATGATTTCTTTCACTGGAATAGTTGCTATAAGAGAGTAACACTCTAAATGCAATAGCAAGCAAGAGCAAATGCAATGAAGAAGACTTGATCCTTCCAGTGTTCATCCAAATTTGGAGCAATACTCTGAGGAAGATTTTGACCAGAGAAACTGAGCCAGCATAGCCAACAGAGATGCTGACCCTAAAAATAATGGGCATCCACTGGACTGCTGGAGGATGGGGCTACTTAACTACTTAGCCCAGCTGTTGTCCTTTATAAAATGAGGAGAGCATGAACTTTGAAGCCAATCAGATCCACCTGGTGTATTACCTATTGTCATGTAATAAATAACTCCAAAACTTAGTGACTTAAAACAACATTTATTATCTCACAGTTTCTGTGGATCGGGAATCTGAGTATGGCTTGATTGGATCCTCTGGTTCAGGGTTTTTTACAGACTGCTATCAAAGTGCCAGCTTGACTGCAAAAGGATCCACTTCCAAGCTCACTCACATAATTGTGGGCAGGACTCAAGTTGGCTTGAAAACTCAGTTCCTCATTGGCTATTGGCTGGTCTCAGTTCCTTGTCATTGAGCCTTTCCAGCATGGCTGCTTGCTTTATCAAAGCATGCAAGCTGAGAAGGCAATAAAGTGGAAGTCACAATCTTTTTTAACCTAATCATGGAAGTGATATCCCCTCATTTTTGCTGTATTCTATGCATCAGAAGCAAGGCACATTCAAGGGAAGGGGAATACACAAGGACATGAATACCACCAGGAGCTGCCTCACTGGGGCAACCATCATTGGGGAACCATCCTAGAAATCTGCCTACCACACCTGGATTTGAGTTCTACCTCTGATACTTTGACCTTGGGCAAGCTACATGGCCTCAATTTCCCAAAGAATAATAATAGTAACTACTTCATAAGATGGTTTTGAAGTTTAAATGAGGAACTGCGTTTAAATTACCTAGTATATAAAAAAATGACAAATACGTGTTTGTTGTTACTTAAATTGTGGACATGAAGAGAGGAATGTAGCTGGGAAGTAAAGGGAAGGTCAGCAGAACAAGAGCCACTATCTGAAGGTTCTAATGCATCCCAGTTTCCCAGTTAGAAGTTCAGAGGAGGGGCGCCTGGGTGGCTCAGTTTGTTCAGTATCTGCCTTCGGCTCAGGTCATGATCCCAGGGTCCTAGGATTGAGCGCCACGTCGGGCTCCCTGCTTGGTGGGGAGTCTGCTTCCCCCTCTCCCTCTGCCTTTCCCCCTGCTCCTGCTTTCTCTCTCTCTTTCACACAAATAAACAAAATCTTAAAAAAAAAAAAAAGTTCAGAGGAAAATGGCAATAATGTCTTCTGTTCTCTAGGCACTTGACCAGCACCACTTATACTGATCAGCAAGATAAATGTATTTTCAGAAGCAACTCAAACAGGGATAGAAAACCAATCCTCCATGCTCCACAGTCTTCACTAGTTTTTCCAGTACAGTACTTGAAAGTTCTTCAGCATTTGAAAGGAATTCATACTTAAGGTTTAGTTGGCAGGTAGCTGAGAGCTAGGACTCTGAAATCCAGGAAATGAGAAGGAAGGTGGGCGGGATCAAGGAAAGTAGGTAATGAAGAGAACCCAAGAATCTCAAGTGGTTAAGACCAAAATACCTGGGTTTGGCTCTGATGCTGCCTTTTTTGGGAGCCCTCGGGCAGGGAAAAAGGGGTCCAGTTTAGAACCCTGATGCAGGGGAGCCCTCTACCAACGATACGATTATCTTCAAGCCATGCTCCAAGGCCGTTAAAAATTTACTCTTCCTGCAAGTGCCCTATCTCTTTGGAAATATCTCCCAATGCCTAAAGAGAAATTTAATATAAATAACTAATTAACAAATATGTATTAAGTATCTTTTAGGTCAGTCTTAATGAGAGGATGCAAAAGTAAACAAAGCACATTTACTATCCATAAAAATTTACAAGGTGATAGAAAAGATCTGTGAAAGAACAAGAAATTAAACTGCGCAGTGAATATGGAACTGAGGGGGAAGAAAAAGGACAATCCCTTTAACACTTCTCAGTGTTAAGAACTAATGTGATAGGGGCGCCTGGGTGGCTCAGTCGTTAAGCGTCTACCTCCGGCTCAGGGCGTGATCCCAGCATTCTGGGATCGAGCCCCTCATCAGGCTCCTCCGCTGGGAGCCTGCTTCTTCCTCTCCCACTCCCCCTGCTTCTGTTCCCTCTCTCGCTGGCTTCTCTCTCTGTCAAACAAATAAATAAAATCTTAAAAAAAAAAACGAACTAATGTGATAGAACTTGGCTCACAATGACTATGAATATAGTAGAGAATAAGAATATCCATTCTTTGGTAGCATTAGAGAGAGAGTTTTAAAGTCAGGTTGACTGGAAGGATAATGCTACAGTTTACTGATAGATAGATAGATAGATAGATAGATAGATAGATAGATAACCAAGGATGCACACGTTTGGGAGAAAGATGTTTCCTTTTGGACATATACATTAAGTTTGAGATTGTCAGGCATATTCTTGCATATGTACCCATTGGACAGATGATGTGGACTTGAACCCTAAGAAAGCAGCCCAAACTAGAGATAGAGCTTCCAATCAATAAAGATATAACTATTTTAATCCCCATTTTTTGGATGAAGAAAATAAAGCAAAACTAGAATGCAAACCCAACTGTATCTTTCACCAGAGCTCAGTTAGCCACATGGCTATATTGCCTCTTAAGTACTGGAGGAATTCAGCAGAAGCTATGAAAGGAATCAAGCTAGGCTTCAGGAGAGAGAAGCAGCCTGTGGAGGAGATGGATCTCAAAGTATGGATAGCACTGAACATGCAAATATGGAAGAAAGCGTATTTCATATACAGAGAATAAGTTGCATGAACAAATCAAGAAATGGAAACATTGAAACTGTACAGGTATTTAAGAGTAAGCTGCAGAATTTGAGAGTTGGAGCCCTATGGTTACCAGGAGACAACATAGAATCAGAAAGGAACAAAGGTCATTTATAGAGCATACCTACTTTTAAGGAGTAGGAAAAGGAGACAGAAAAGGAATGGTAAAAGAGGGAAAACAAGAAAAGAAGTAAACCACCTGTATATTGTTTCATTATAGATCTTATCTTATTGAAAAGTAATTGCATATCTATCCTTTCTTTAGACTCAGAGCTCCTCAACAACAAAGGACCTGTCTTCTATATCTTTATCCCTAACACATAACACAATACCAGGTAATGGTACCCAAAAAAGATTTGTTGACTCGTTGAATACATGAATGAATGAATGAATGAATGAATGAATGTGAATGTTTTAAGCCTTGGTTATTGTCAAAGACAAAAAAACTGGACATCAGTCAAAGTGATTAGGACAGATTTCAATCAGCAATATACTATTGCAATATGGAAAATAGTCTAGCACAAATTGAACTCATCTTCAATTTGTACAGAGGTGACTAGATGTTTTAAAGGGAGAATGAAGGGGTACCTGGGTGGCTCAGTCGTTAAGCCTCTGCGTTTCCCTCAGGACCTGATCCCAGAGTCCTGGGATCGAACCCCACATCGGGCTCCCTGCTCTGCTGGGAGCCTGCTTCTTCCTCTCCCACTCCCCCTGCTTGTGTTCCCTCTCTCACTGGCTGTCTCTCTCTGTGTCAAATATATAAATAAAATCTTAAAAAATAAATAAATAAAGGGAGAATGAAGGAATGGGGTGGAGGTTCATGAGAAGGAGCACAGAAGAGTCAAAGAAGTCATAAATTCCAAAGCAGCAAACCTAGAGTAGAAATGTTACTCCCGTGCTTAAAATCCATGGCTTAGCCTGGCAACTTGGGTTTGTTTGTTTGCTTTTTGTTTTTGTTTTTTTAGAGATTTTATTTTTAAGTAATCTCTACACCCAACATGGGGCTCAAACTCATGACCCCAAGATCAAGAGTCATATGCTCCACTGACTAAGCCAGCCAGGAACCCCTAGCCTGGCATATTTGGAACTTAGTAAATACTGCCAAATGAATAAAATTCCCCTGTGGGAATATATTCCATGAAAATAATTCAAATAAATGGGGAAAACCTGTGCAATAAGATATTTGTGCAGGATTATCTAAGTAGTGAAATCTGAAAATCAGAATGAATAATGAATTCCAATAAATCAATTTATTCATTCCTATCAAGTATTTACTTAATATCTGTTTATGAGTAACACTGTAATCTTATACAAATGGATAAATATCTGAGAAGGAGGCCATACGAGAGATGTAGGTGTTAATGCATTTGAGAAAAATTTATTGAGCATCTACCAAGTACCACACATCGTGCTACAGATACAAAGAGGAATAAGACATTCCTTCAAAGAATGCACAGTCTGGGGATAAACAGACTGTGAAAAGTGCTATAATCATGGTTAGGAGGAAGAAGTGGGTTGTTTGCATATATACCTGGAGGTTTCAGAATTGTTTAAGTACTTAATAAGTGCAGTGGTGGGCATGGTTAACTTAGCAAATATATAACCTTCATGAGGGAAGGGATGTGTGTTTTTCACTATTGGAAAAAATTATCCAAGATTTGCAAACAAGCAAAAGAAATTAGTGGGTGTTCTTGCAGTTTTAGCACTCGGCACTGTCTAGAGCAGAGACCAGCAAACTTCTTCTGTAAAGGACTATTCAGTAAATACTTAGGTTTTAGGCCAAAAAAAGTAAAATTGAGGCTGTTGTATAGATACTTGTACAAAAAGAGAGAAAACAAATTTCCACAATTTTTAAATTAGTAACATTCAAAATAAACCAATGATAATTGAATACAAGTTTTTGGTACAATAGGTCTACTAATGAGAAGGATGAAATTCTTTTGGGGAATATGCATTTTGCTTAGTTGGGGTTCAAGTATTATTAGAATCAATTGCAGATGTCCAACTTTAAGGTTGATCTGTAATGAGATTTTATGAATCTCATCTGTCTTTTCTCACAGATAACTACTGTTAAATACTGCTATTAGTCCATGAACAAGTGATTCCATTAAGAGTATTCATTGCTTAGAAAGCATTTACAGAATTCTATTAGAGTCTCCTCTTGATAGTTGCTTAATTTTTTAAGTGAAGTTTTTATTTATTTTTAAAGTAATTGCGGGGGTGCCTGGTTGACTCGGTTGGTGAGCGCCTGCCTTTGGCCCAGGATCCTGGGATTGAGTCCCTGCTCAGCAGAGAGCCTGCTTCCCCCTCTCCTTCTGCCTGCCGCTCCCCTTGCTGTGCTCTCTCTCTCTCTGTGTCAAATAAATTTAAAAATTCTTTTAAAAAATCTTTTAAAAATCTTTTTTTAAAGCATGGGGGAGGGGCAGAAGGATAGAATCTTCAAGCAGACTCCCCACTGAGCACGGAGCCCAATGTGGCTGGATTTCACGACCCATGAGATCATGGCTTGCGCAGAAACCAAGAGTCGGATGCTCAACCAACTGAGCCACCCAGGCGCCCCATGAATAACCATACACTTTAAATGCATTACATTTTCACAAGGTTTGTAACTTTGTTGAACTAAGCCTTTTTTCTGCTCCACATATATATATATATTTTTTAAAGATTTTATTTATTTATTCGACAGGATAGAGACAGCCAGCGAGAGAGGGAACACAAGCAGGGGGAGTGGGAGAGGAAGAAGCAGGCTCATAGCGGAGGAGCCTGATGTGGGGCTCGATCCCACAACGCCGGGATCACGCCCTGAGCCGAAGGCAGACGCCCAACCGCTGTGCCAACCAGGTGCCCCTCCACATATATTTTTGCCACCGTTGGTTGTGACACAGTTTAGCAGATTCCACTTCAGGTTGTGCTGAATTAGTGTTTTCTCAACTTCCTTGAAAACATTTTCACCTGTAATTGTTTCAAGCAGACTATTCATCGAGGCTAATTCTTCAGTCACTTCAAATTCAGCATTGACTTGTCAAAAAACAACTGAACAGTCCTGACAACTGTGTACTCATCAGGAGCCAAGGAAAACTACTTAAAATAATTTGCTTTGGTTTTTTATTTTGTTAATCTCTACACCCAACGTGGGGCTTGACCTCACAACTCTGAGATCAAGGGTCATGTGCTGGGGCGCCTGGGTGACTCAGCCGGTTAAGCATCTTTCTTTGGCTTAGGTCATGATCCTGGGATCCTGGGATCCTGGGATCAAGTCCCATGCCAGGCTCCCTGCTCAGCCGGGAGTCTGCTTGTCCCTCCCTCCCTGCTCATGCTCACTCTCTCTCTCTTTCTTTCTCAAATAAATAAATAAATAAAATCTTTAAAAAAAAAAAAAGTCATGTGCTCTTCCAACTGAGCCAGCCAGGTGCCCCTAAAAATAAAATCTTTAAGGAAAAAAAGACATTCTTAAATTTTAAATTCTTAAATCTACCAAAAGTAGACTACAATGCATGATCACATAAAATGAACTTCACTTCTAAGCATCACAAACATTAGAATACAAAAAATCCAAAGATGGATATTTTAAGAAATGTACAAAAGAAATTTGCTTAAAAAATAACAAAAAATTTTAAAATTGATTTTCCCCCAAAGTCCAAATAATTGTGGTCTAGGTAACCAGTAAAGGCTTTATCTGCTCCTTCCTTTGATAAGAATAAGTTTATGCAGGGGTGCCTGGGTAGTTCAGTCTGTTAAGCATCTGACTCTTGATTTTGGCTCAGGTCATGATCTCAGGGTCATAAGATGGAGCCCTGCGTCAGGCTTTGGTGCTAGGTGTGGAGCCTGCTGAAGATTCTCCCTCTGCCTCTGCCCCTCTATCCCCCACCCCCATACCTGCACTCTCTCTCTTTCTAAAAAAAAAAAAGAAAAGAAAAGTTCATGCAGAACTGTATATCCAAGTGTGTGTGCAAGACACACTCACATGCATCACAAATACAAGCACATACACCCACAGGGACACACACAGCTGAGTTTTTATTGTTCTAGGCACTTCGTATCCACCTTAAGTCAGCCATCTTCCCATTACATTTAATGAATGTCTTCTTTGGAGGCAAGACATTTTCTTCAAAGTAGCCTAGTTGACGACATTCCCTGCTGGCAAGTATCGGGCCACCATGAAGGAAGACCCCTCACTTGCAGGTGCCTTCCCCATTCCCATCTTCCATACCATGGCTATGAAGTGTCCAGTCCTGGAGGTGAAGTCAGGCTGCTGGAAGTTGTACTTCTTGATCTCACTGTACCATCTATTGGCCATCTCCTTTCCTGTCTGATCATAGGAGGCCCATGCCAGGTTCTCTCCGAACTGGCCATGACTGGACTCTGGGCTGGGCTTGAGCATCCTTGGGCTGGCCAGGACTTCTGCATAATGCTGAGCCTCCTCAGTGTGGGGGGATGCCATGCTGCTGCTAGCACTTGTTGTTCAGGACCTCATTATTAAACTGTTTGGAAGCTGACTTGCCCATGGCCCACTGGGTGCTCTCCCCAGCTCTCACTGCTGCTATGCTGTGCCTCTCTTGCCTGGTCCTGGGCTGCTGGAGATCAATTCCTATCTCTATGAACCTGGACAGATGGTTGAATCCAGGTGACTAGAGGAAGTCAACCCTACTGGCAAAAAGAGGAGAGTTACTGTTTCCAAGATCCAAAACACACAAAGGGCCAGGAAAAAAAATAAGGTTTGGGAGTTGGGGGATTAGTGGGAGATGTGGTAGAGAAAAGGAACTCAGAACTAACATAGCCCTGCCCAGCGGTCAAGGAACCATGAAAAGCTCTATGGCACAGAGCAAGGCCTGCCCACACTCCCAACACATATACACACAAGATCTAGGGCGCCCTTGCTCCTTAATCTACTGTTACTGAGGCTCATTTTCCTCCTCAAATTAGTTAATATAGACATGAAGTAGAGCCCCAAGTCTCCGTGTAGAGCCCATTTTTTTCCTTCACAAACTCTAACCTTGCTCACAGATATCTGCTATCTATATATGTCAATAGATTCCAAATCTGTATCTTTAGTTCAGACTCTTCTCATCAGCTACAGACCCATACATCCAATAACCTGCTAGATTTCTACCTGAAGACTATTCTAGTACCTCAAACTCAACATGTAAAAAGTTAAAATCACTAAAATATGTTAAAATATATATTCAACTTGTTGACCCACAAATTCCTCTTGGCAAAATAAAATCTCCCTCAATATTTGTTTTAAAAGATCAGTGTGCTTAGAGTCACTAAATTATGGGGCACCTGGGTGGCACAGCGGTTAAGCGTCTGCCTTCGGCTCAGGGCGTGATCCTGGCGTTGTGGCATCGAGTCCCACATCGGGCTCCTCTGCTGTGAGCCTGCTTCTTCCTCTCCCACTCCCCCTGCTTGTGTTCCCTCTCTCGCTGGCTTTCTCTATCTCTGTCGAATAAATAAATAAAATCTTTAAAAAAAAAAAAAGAGTCACTAAATTATTATTTTTCCTTTGGGCCTAAAGTGAAAGGATTCCCATAAAGTTCTATAACCTCTTTATTAAATAAAGGAAAGTTAATTTATTTGTAGCAGCAAAAAACTAGAAACAATCTAAATGTTTTGTCTATAGATTTAACACAATCCTAATGAAAATCCTAGTAGGTAGGTTTGTGTGTGTATGAGTGTATACAAAGTGATAAGCTGATCTTAAAATTTATACAGGGGGGTGCCTGGCTGGCTCAGTCTGTAAAGCATATAGCCCTTGATCTCAGGGTCATGAGTTTGGCCCCACACTGGGTGTAGAGTTTACTTTAAAAAAAATTATATGAAAATGGAATGGCCAAGAATAGTTAATATAACCTTACAATCTTAAAGTTGGAAGACATGGACTACCAGATATCAAAATTTATTACAAAATTATAGCAATGAAGAACACTTGTGATGAACACTTGTTTTATGAAAAAAGAGACAATGTAGAGCAGTGGAAGTAAAAATTATTTTGTTGACAAAAATCATCCACAACTTGGAAATGCTGCAAAGAAAAGGAAGTAGGGCTAGCCAAAGATGAACTCTGAAGGCAATATACTTGTGCTTAACTCGTTCTCTATTTATTATTGATTAAAGGCTAAAACTCTGTGAAGTCATGTGTTAACTTACATATTTTTGACTGGTAATGATGTAAAGGATTTCTGATTAGTAGAAAAGGTTATAGGGGAACCTGGATGGCTCAGTCAGAAGAGCATGCAGCTCTTGATCTCGAGGTCGGTTGTGAGGTTGAGCCCTAAGTCGGGTGGAGAGATTACTGAAATAAAGAAAAAAAGAGGGCGCCTGGGTGGCTCAGTCATTAAGCCATTAAGCTTCTGCGTTCGGCTCAGGGCGTGATCCTGGCATTCTGGGATCGAGCCTCACATCAGGCTCCTCCGCTGGGAGCCTGCTTCTTCCTCTCCCACTCCCCCTGCTTGTGTTCCCTCTCTCGCTGGCTGTCTCTCTCTCTGTCGAATAAATAAATAAAATCTTTAAAAAAAAAAAAAAATAGGAGGGGCGCCTGGGTGGCTCAGCCAGTTAAGCATCCAAGTCTTGATTTTGGCTCAGGTCTGGATCTCAGGGTCACGAAATTGAGCCCCACATTGGGCTCCATGCTCAGTAGGGAGTCCGCTTCTTTCCCTCTCTCTCCCTCTCCCTGCCCCTCCTCCCACTTATGCTTGCATGCACTCTCTCTCTCTGTAAAATAAATAAATAAACCAAAAAAAAGGAAGGAAGGAAGGAAGGAAGGAAGGAAGGGAGGGAGGGAGGGAGGGAGGGAGGAAGGAAGGGAGGAAGGGAGGAAGGGAGGAAAAAAGAAAAGAAAATGTTATGGTGTTATTATCCTGTAGACATTAACCAGTTTTAACTAACTTTTATCTAACATTCTTTTTTCAAATGCCTATAAATACCTGTGATGGTTAATTTTTTTTTTAAGATTTTATTTATTAATTTGACAGAGAGAGACAGCCAGCGAGAGAGGGAACACAAGCAGGGGACTGGAAGAGGAAGAAGCAGGCTCCTACCAGAGAAGCCTGATGTGGGGCTCGATCCCAGAACACTGGGATCACGCCCTGAGCCAAAGGCAGACGCTTAATGACTGCGCCACCCAGGCGCCCCTGTGATGGTTAATTTTATGTGTCCACTTGACTGGGCCACAAGGTGCCCAAATATTTGGTCAAACATTATTCTGGGTGGATGTTTCTGGATGAGATTAATATTTGAATAGACTGAGTAAAGCAGATTGCTCTTCCTACTGTGGGTGGGCCTCATCCAATCAGCTGAAGCCCTCACTAGATCAAAAAGGCTGAGTAGGAGAAAATTTCTCCAAGTGCCTGGCTGGCTTAGTCTGTAGAGAGTCTTGATCTCAGGGTTGTGAGTTTGAGCTCCATGTTGAGTGTAGAGATTATTTAAAAATAAAATCTTTAAAAGAGAGAGAGAGAGAGAAAATTTCTCTCTGACTGGCCAGTTCTCTGAACTGGGACATTGGTCCTTTATCCTGCCTTTAGACTCAGGCTGAAACATCAGCTCTTCCTGGGTCTTGAGCCTGCTGGCTTTCAGGCTGGAACCACGCTGTCAGCTTTTTTATCAGGCCTTTGGACTGGGACTGGAACTATACCATCACCTCTCTGGGTCTCCAGATTGCCAGCTAAAGATCTTGGGACTTGTTAGCCTCCATAATCCCGTGAGCCAATTCCTTATAATAAAATTTCTCTGTCTCTATCCCTATCTATGTGTACGTGTGTGTATGCATAGATATGCATATATATAAAAACACATGTATATATACATACACATGTATGTGCACATGTATGCATATATATAAACATATCACCCCACCACAACTTTAATACAATACCTAATTTCCTTGAACACTCATTGAACATGCTTTACCATCCTCCTTATCCCCTCAATAATGAGTTAAATGAATCTCTGTCAGGTTTTCATTCTGTATTCCTATAAGAATCTTGCTTTTAACTTTTTGGAAATTGTACTTTGACAATGTTTTCAACAAAAAGTACTGGATTAATTCTATAACCATATGGGGGGAAAATGAATCTTGTCTCCTACCTCACACCATACACAAAATCTATTGCAGATGACTTATAAAAGGTAAAATAATAAAGCTTCTAGACAATGACATAAGAGAATATATTCATTACCTTGGGATAGGCAAAGACTTCTTTTTCTTTTTAAGGTGGTTTTTTATTAAAGCACAGGTACAGGCTCCGTGGGCTGGAAGCACTGCTGGGCAAAAACTTCCTAAATAGGCAAAAAATGCATTATTCACAAACAATGAAATAAATTGGACTCTATTAAAGTTAAGAACTTCTGTTCATTGAAAAACACCACTTAGAAAATAAAAATGCAAGCTGCAGACTGGGAAAAGATATTTGCAATAGATTTCTCTAACAAAAGAATCATATCCAGAATATACAAAGAGCTCCTACAAATAGAAAAAAGACAACCAAATAGAAAAATAGGCTAAGGACTTGACCAGGCAAGTCACGAAAGATAACCAAGAGACATACAAAAAGGTGCCCAAATTTACTGGATATCAGAGAAATGCAAACTAAGGCCACAGTGAGATACCACTGTAAATACACTAGAATAGCTAAAATTAAAAAGACTGACAACATCAAGAGTTGGCCAGAAAGTGGAGAAACTAGATTTCTCATGTATTGTGGGAATGTGAACTGCTACAATCTCTTTGGAAAAAAAATATTGGCAATATCTACTGAAGCTGAACATATACACGCCCTATTACTCAGCAGTTCTACTTCTAAGTATATAGCCAATAGAAATACATGTACATCAGTCAATAAATTTATTTTTTTTAAATGTAGAGGAAAAATAAATACCAGTTTGGAATAGTGGTTACTTCTGGGGAGAGAAGATGAGGAGCAAGCTAGAGAATGGAATGAGATTAGGAAGGAGTATATAAAAGCTCAACTTACCTGAAATATTAATTTCCTTAAGAGAGAATTCGAAGCAAATGTGGTAAAATACCAAGATTTGATAACGCTCTGTGAGAAGAATGTGGATGTTTGTTATAGTATTCTTTATAACTTTCTCTGTGTCTAAAATATTTCATAAAGGGGGCGCCTGGGTGGCACAGCGGTTAAGCGTCTGCCTTCAGCTCAGGGCGTGATCCTGGCGTTATGGGATCGAGCCCCACATCAGGCTCCTCCGCTATGAGTCTGCTTCTTCCTCTCCCACTCCCCCTGCTTGTGTTCCCTCTCTCGCTGGCTGTCTCTCTCTCTGTCGAATAAATAAATAAAATCTTTAAAAAACAAATAAAATATTTCATAAAGAAATCTTTTTTATTTATTTTCTTTAATTTTATTATTATTTTTTTAATATAACCTCTACACCCAACATTGGGCTCGAATTCCTGACCCTGAGATCAAGAGTCACATGCTCTACCAACTGAACCATCCAAGGGCCCCTCATAAAGAAATTTTTTAAAATCTTGTAGTATATTCAGAGAATGTTTAAGAGCCATTGATTTAAAATAAAAATCTGTAATATGAATAAACAGTATAATGCCAGTATTGTGTATATAAACATACCACATACACACACACGTAGATTGATATGATATGATGTGATGAAACTGGCACTTTTTTTTTTTTTTTTGGTGGGCAGCAAAGCAAGATTTATTGAGTGATAGCAAAGTTATAGTACAAAACTCCCGAGGAAGGAGGGGACCTGAGAGGGTTGCCACCAGAATTTCTAAGTCTAGAGGTTTTTATGGTCTTGTTGGCGGGCTGTTTTAATCTGATTAACCCTCCCTGCACCTGTCATCCAATCAGGTTTTTGTCATCTATCTATCACATGGCAAAGGGTGGAGGGCTCCTTCCAGGGTCGTGTAAAATCCTTTTAAGGATGGTTTTCCTCTTGGGGCGGGGGAGGTGTGCCTTGTTCCTGCTTGCCTGCCTTCCAACTATCCTTCATCATTACTCCCTCTGAAGAGGTAACCCTAACTGCTCTTAGGGAAAAAGGGTGAGGACCAATCATAAGTACTTCCTACTGATCAGGGGCTTTGGATGGGACAGCTGTCAGGTGAACCTGACACTTTAACTCAGGAGTCTTTCTTCCCCGAACCCATAACCTCAGCCTAATCATGAGAAACACATCAGACAAATACCACTGAAAGACATTCTATAAAATATCTGATGGTAAAACCATCAAGGTCTTCAAAAACAAGGAAGTCTGAGAAAATGTCACAGCCAAGATAAGTTTAAGGAGACATGGTAACTAAATGCAATTGCTACCCTGGATGGGATCCTGGAACAGAAAAAGAGCATAAGGAAAAACCAAGGAAATCTAAATAAGGTATGGGCTTTAGTTAATGATAATGTATCAATATTGGTTCATTAATTGTAACAGATGAACCGTACTAATTTAAATGTTAACAAGAAGGGAAATTGGGTGGGGTATATGGAAAATCTGAGTTACCTTCATAAATTTTCTAAAATCTAAAATTGTTCTAAAATTAAGTTCATTTTTTAAAGTCAAGTAATTTAGCCAAATTCATACAGCTAGGAAATACCCAATACCCAAAATTCAGAGGCCAACACAAATGACTACAAACCCTATGCTTTTTCCACTACCCAAAACCCTTCCAACTTCACTGTCTGTAGGATTATCTAGGTATTTGTACGACGACCTAAACAAGTTCCTTGAGGATAGAGAAAAAACTTTTTTTTTCTTTGCATGCAATTGGTGTTCAGTAAACCAACTTAAGTTAACTACTCACAGAAAGTCCCAGAAACTTAAAGAATCTGCGACTTTCAGAGAACTTCGTCAGGTTTGACCCACAATCGATACCACCAGCTCTACGGAGAGGCAGAGCCCCTTCAGTTCTGCAAGGGTCCTGTGCTGCCATCTACAGGTAGCTTGCCATCTACAGGTAGCTTACCAGCTACCAGCAGGACTTCCCCCTGCTATATCTCGGGATAGCAGGGCGAGCGTAAATTGGAGAGAAGACTCAAGCGCTAATTAAACTAAGAACATATGTAACTGTCACATAGTCACTTGACACTTGTACAAAGCAAAGGCCCTACTTCTCTCCGGCTACTGCAGACTCTTCTAACTTCGTATTAACACTTAGGCTCCTAAAATTCACAGAACTCTTTGCTGAACCACCTTCCACAGGTACAGATCTGATTGTTACTGCCCATCTCCCAGAACTGAGATTCTCCCGCACAGCGTAGGCTGCAGGCACTTGCTCAACCTCACAGACTTGAAACCCCACCATCCAGATTCTCCCATCTTCACATACCCCTGAGACTCCTTGCACTACCTTGCAAACCCCACAGACCTCCCCATTAAGGCAAATGCGCGCGCTAACCCACACATCTCCAGAAAAAGACTCAAGTTCCGCAGGCAGCTCACACTAACTCGAAAGCCCCGGAGAGCCCCAGTCAGGCTCCGTGCCCTCAGGCTAGCGCTTTGATGCCAGCTTCGTCTCCCCCACCCCCAGCCCAATCCGGTCAGCCTAGGCCCGCACCCTGCGGGCCAAAGCCCCGCCCCTCTAGACCTGTCATCACAGAAGCCGCACGTGGCCGGGTGGGACCTGAGGCAACCTGCGGCCATCACTTTGTCTCCTCCGCCATCCATTGGGGCCGCCGCCGCCAATCAGAGCCAGCGGATCCGGGCTGAAGCGCTAGCGCCCGGGTGAGGCGAGCGGGAGAAGGGGTGGGGGTAGGAGAGTCTCTGAGACCGACCCGGGCTCGCGGTGGAAGAGGGGCTGGTCTGGGTTCTGCCAGGCTGGAATCCGAGGGGCGGGTCCCAGCGAAAGGCGGAGAGACCAGAAAAGGGCGGGGATCAGGGAAGAGGTTAGGGACAAGCGGATGTTCCCTGGGAAACGCAGAGAAGACGAGAAGGGGCGGAGTCATAGGGGCGGGGCCTGTGTTACAGGGGAGGAGCCAAAGGAATTAAAGAAACTAGGAAAGGGGACGAACCCCGAGAAGGTGGGAGGTGGGACAAGGGAGGGGGTGGGCCTCGGCGTTGCGGGGGCGGGGCTCGGACAGAAGGGATGAGGTTTGCAGGCCGAGGCTGCTGCTAGGGCCTTTCTGTAACTGCCCCAACCCACTACCTCCTCAGGTGCAACGGGACTCACGGAACTACAGGTGTGGGGTGGGGTGCGCGTGAAAGAAGGGACTAGGATGGGGGTGCGCTTGGGCAAACATGAGGAGGTGGGGGGCACGTTAGAGTAGGAGAGAATCTGAGGACTGCTGTGGGGGGGAGGAAGACAGAGTTGGGGGAGGACTTGGGGGCTCAACGTGTGGGTAAGCAGGTGCATTCTCCAGGGGCCCTTGTGGGGGAGAGACGGGAGTGCTTTGCGCAGGCTAGAGGTACTGTGTGAGGGGGCTAGGTCTCTGTCTGATGTGGAGGGTTGGAGGCTGGCTATACTTGAGGGGGAGGGGATCTGAAGTTGCTTTGGGGGAAGCAGGTGCTGTATGATGGAGAAGAGCTGGTGGTCCAGAGTGTGGGAGAGATGGAGGGACAGAGGGACTGTGTACAGAAAGAAGGGATGGGGTTGTGGGCACTGTGTGAGGGGAAAGGGTTGTAGGCCCCAACTGAGGGGGGAAGAACCCCTAGTCCTTTGAGAAAGACTTGGGGCTTTATAGAAACTCAGAAAGAGGCTTGTGTACTGTGTTCTAGGAATGGCATGATGGAATTGGTGGGTTAAAGAAGCCAGTCCGTAGTGCTCCTGGCTCCTTGGCTCCTAATAACACCTTCAGGTCTGACCATTCTTAGGGAAGATCAGGCCCCACGTGCTACTAGGTCTTCTGTGGCTGTCTCCTTAGTCTGGCTTTGGATCTGTCTGGCTGAGACTGGAGTTTCTTACCCCAGCTGGTGTTCCTGTTAACCCCCATTCTAGTTCCTGTTCCTCCCAGAAGCTTGCCTTGGTCCCTGTCTTCCCCCTCCCCCACTTTGCCCTGCCCTATGCTCTGGGTGTGCTCATTTCCCACTTCCTTCCTCGCCCTGGGGCCTGGCCTGGGACTTGCCGGTTTAGGAGCTGTACCCTGCCCGGAACTTTGTGCTCAATGGCCACAGACCCTAGTTACCAACAGCAAGGCCCAGACCTCACCCTACTCCTACCAAGATCTCTCCCAACAGCCCCCACAAGTGACTGGTAGTTTTTTTACCACTTGCCACAGACTTATTTTTCCCACCCTTTTCCTTCTCCCCAGTGGGGAACCCTAGGATCCTAAAAAATGGGCTTCTGTAGGAAGGGTGAAAATTACTGAGTCTTTGATGTATATTTTGAGAGATAGGCTACTATGGCAGGCTGAACTCCAGAAAGGGTATGATCCAGCCTCAGCTGGAAGAGGAAGAGAGAATGGCTCCCACACTCCTGGCTTGGAAGCGGATGGTCAGAAAGGGACTAGGGCCTAGTCCTCCAAGGAGCTCCTCAAGTTCCCTGAGGGGCCTTGATATAGTACCAAAGTCCTATTTGCCCCTGGGCTAGCTGGGAGAGGGTGAAAAAAGGCCTGCCTTCCACACAGGGGCTGGATGAGTGTGACAGTGTTACTGAAAGGGGCCCCTAGCCAACCTCCTTCTAGCTGTGACTGGCTGGGGAGGGAGGGGGTGCTGAGACTAGACAAAGCCGTGGGGTAGGGTGGGGTAAGGGAGGGCAGGCTGAAGGCTTTTGAGGAGGAGCTGATTGCTATGGCAACACAGCTTCCCAGACTGTCTCTCAGAGAGGCAGGCCTAGGGCAAACACTCCAGCTTCCTCAGGACTGAGGCATTTGTGTGAGTGGGTGGGGCGTGAAGAGAAAGGGCATCAGTTTGCTGTGCTGAGGCTGGAGTATATAGCCTCTCTGCTTCACTATATGGAGGAGGGCGTTCAGACATTTGGGACCATTCTCTGAAAATGGATTTGCGTGAACAATAGCTATTAGAATCATAGCAATATAAGGCCAGAGTTGCAGAGGCCCTCAGTGGCCGACATCTATACAAACCCCTCACCTTAAAGAGTTGAAACTTTACAGCCAGAGACTGTGACTTTCTCTAGGTCTCATAGTGAAAGAGCAGGAATTAGGACCCAGGTCTTCTGATTGCTGTTCACTCAGTCCAGGGCTCATCATTTCTTTCAGCCAATGTTTATTGAGTGCTTATTATGTGCCAGGCACTGATATTGATTCTGGGAATACTAGCGTGAACAAAGCAACATTGCTGCTCTCACAGAGCTTCCATTCTAACACGGGGAGAAAGAAATTGTGTGTGTGTGTGTGTGGCAGAGGAGGCCAGGTGGTGATAACTGCTGTAAAAAAAAAAAAAAAAAAAAGGAGGGTAAGAGTTTGGGGCAGCTAGGTAAGGCATCTTGATTGCACCATGCTGCTTTCCTAGGGCACCTGGAGGCCTAGAACATCTTTGATCCTTCCCACTGAACTATTGCCCCCCTGACCTTTGCAAGTAACTAAGGCCTGGGCCTATGTTAGTGGCAGTAAAACAGAACTTACTGCTTGTTCTGTGGCATCACCAAGGGACTGTTAATTTCCTATAGTGTTCTGTGTCTATTTGTCTTCCTAGTAAACTTTTACTAAGGCAAGTAGGTTCTTAATTTGGTACTCTGCCATTTTGTTCAGGATTTTGAAAATTGCCAGAGTCCTGTTCCTTGCCATTAGGGAACCAATGAACAAGTCAGTCCATGGCAACTGGATTTTTTTTCAGGGTTTTTCTCCTGGTCTGAGGTGAGGAGAAGGGAGCTTAGGGGAAAGGTTACTTACTTTTTCTTTCTAAGTCTAGGGCACAAGGAGGAAGTAGGGGGAGGGGAGCCTTTTTTTACTGTCTACTGACAACCTCAGGGCCTTTGGGGCCTGCAGCACAGGCAAGGTAGAAACAAGGACCTTGGGCCTTCTGTGGGCTCTGAACTATGGAAGAATGGACTCCCCCTCTTCTGGAGGCACAGCCAGTTCTCCAGTTAGTTCGAGTCTTCCCTCTTTGTTTTTTGTTGTTGTTGATTTAAGATTTTATTTTTAAGTAATCCCTACACCCAGCGTGGGGTTTGAACTCACAACCCCAAGATCAAGAGTCCCATGTTCTGCTGACTGATCCAGGCTAGTGTCCTGAGTCTTTCCTCTTTTTTTTTTTTTTTTTTTTTCCGTGCATGCCTTTCCTCTTTTTATTTATTTTTTTATTTTATTTTTTTTTTTATGATTTTTTATTATATTATGTTAGTCACCATACAGTACATCCCCGGTTTCCAATGTAAGGCTCAATGATTCATTAGTTCTGTATAACACCCAGTGCACCATGCAATACGTGCCCTCTTTACTACCCATCACCGGTCTATCTCATTCCCCCATCCCCCTCCCCTCTGAAGTCCTCAGTTTGTTTCTCATAGTCCATAGTCTCTCATGTTTCATTCCCCCTTCTGATTACCCCCCCTTTCTTTATCCCTTTCTTCCCCTACTGATCATCCTAGTTCTTATGTTCCATAGATGAGAGAAATCATATGATAGTTGTCTTTCTCTGCTTGACTTATTTCACTTAGCATTATCTCCTCCAGTGCCGTCCATGTTGTAGCAAATGTTGAGAACTCGTTCTTTCTGATAGCTGAGTAATATTCCATCGTATATATGGACCACAACTTCTTAATCCAGTCATCTGTTGAAGGGCATCTCGGCTCCTTCCACGATTTAGCTATTGTGGACATTGCTGCTATGAACATTGGGGCGCATATGGCCCGAGTCTTTCCTCTTTTGACTCTGGTATTTGCTTGCTTCTCTGGAAGACTGACGGAAAAAGCTTCCTAAGTTTGGAAACTGACTTGTCAACAAGTGCAGAGGGAAAGGTAGTCAGGGCTACGTATTTTCTTAGCTTGCCCCTAAAGCAGCCCCTCTAAAAAGTATCTTTTAATGCCCCATCCTTGCAGAGGTTTCCATCCTGGTCATTTAAAGAATAGGAGGACAGGAATTAAGAATGCTGATTCTGCTGCCACTTAATTTGGCACATTCTGGCCTGAGCCTGGAGCCCAGTGACTCAGGGGGAGGGTGGAGAGTTTCGAGGGAGCTGTGAGTCATGGGAGTGAGCTTCATCGCAAGAGTTGGGCACATCTCCCCCACTAAAGGCAGAAGCCTTCCTATCCCACTTCCTCTGGGTGCTCTGTCTCCTATGAAGAGAGAGTACCGGTAGAAGGGATGAAACAGCCTGATCTCAGAATGGTAGTTAGTTCAGAGAAACCAAAAGGGGTGTGTAGGTCCCTGAATTAAAATATATCCCTATCTCAGGAGTCCTTGGGGGCCCTCTAATGAAAGCAAAAGAGCGTCAATGTAGAGTAAGGAAAGAAAGAATACCATTTCTCGATGGAAGGAGATAAGGTCCCACTACTGGACTATTTCATCTGCTCTGACATGAAGGAAGCTTTCTAGATTTCAACAGTCCTCTGGTCTCTGAAGCTCTGGTTTGCAAGGAAGGGAGAGATGAATGGGAGTGGGGATATTTGGGGTTTGGTGTGGGAAGAGCAGGCTGACTTTGGAGATTGTCGAACCGTGTCTATGAAAGCCCTAGGGCGTCCTATTAAACACCGTCGGAAGAGGAAGGGCGGAGGTGAGAAGTAGGAGGCCTAAGCCTTTGAAAGGGTTAAATGGCAGGGCAGGGAGCTCCTTTGGATTCCGGCAGATGAAGGGTTAAGGGATGGGCGGGGTGGTCCCGGGTAGGCCTGCCCCCTTTTGGACCAATGGGCGTGCGTCTCTTGGAGGGGGCGTGCCTCACTCTTGAGGTCGTGGAGAGGCTGGACTCCTCTGGGCCAATCAGCATGATAGCTGCCCATGGAGGGCGTGGTCTTAGGGGGGCGTGGCGGCCGCGTTCGCAGCGGCGGGGGTGTTGGGGCATTGGGCGGGGCGGGCGGCCCCATCAGCTGGTAGGAAATGGCCTGTGAGTCAGAGGGGCAGCGGAGTCGGCAGCGCGGAGCCGGGGCGGCCAAGGGGAGGGACAGTCGCGGGGAGGGGTGCGGCAGTGGTTGGGGGGCTGCGGGCTCCAGAGCCCGCTAGTGTTGCACGAAGCTGAACAGAGAACAGCCTAGCAAAGCAGGGCTCTGCCTGAGCCACCCTTTGTCTGGGTTGGGGGCCCGTGGCGGGGAGGACCCAGGATTCGAGGGGAGGGACCGGGACGGGACGGAAGGGCCCGGAGCAGCGGCCGCCGCGGCGGAGCCAATTTAAGAGCGGGGTGAGTGTGTGCTAGGGGGAAAGAGCAAATCTCCGAAGCTCCAGTAGGGAATGGGGCCTGTCCCAGGCTCTGGGGAGGAAAGGGGTGAGAATGGACCTGGGAGACTAAGCAGGGGGTGGGGGAATCGTCCAGAACAGAGTCCAGGAGAAGGGGTGAGTCTGCCGGGCTCAGTTTGGAGGAGGTGCTGACATCTGCTCCTTCTCCACTGAGGGTAGAGGTTTTAGGCCAGTGGTCAAGGGGTTGGTGAGAGACCAGAGGTTGACCTTCGTACTCACAGTGGTGGTCCATGGGAGTAGCTGCCCTAGCTTGTGTGGACATGTATAGGGACAAAATGCAGAGCAGCTGGCAGTTCTCTCTGAACAGGATGAGGGTAGAAAGCACATGGAGAGGAATTCTCCTTCCTGTCACCCTCCTTGATCAGTGTAGAAATGGATATCTTTAATACTGAAGGGAAGGGGAGAGTGAGCCTGGTAGCTTGTACCTATACCAACACCCACCTACCCCACCTCCCAGGCCTAGCAGGTGTCTGAGGTACAGAACCATGGTATTCTGGGACTTGTTGTTTTTGCTGGCCTTGCTCGCTGGGCATGTTGGGAACTGTAGTCCTTGCCAGCCAGAGCCTGGCACAGCTGTTTGATGCCAGCTTCTGCCCACCCCCTGCACAGAGTGAGGTTTGCCCTACCCTGCCCCCCTCCTCCACAGTCCTGCCCCATGAGTCAGCTTGAAGCCATGGTCTAGAGCCAGACAGGCTGGGTAGCAGGGAAGTGAGTCTTAGAGCTTCTCATTGAGAAAGCAGGAACTGAGAGGGCTTTGGGAGAATGAGCAGATGCCAGGCATGCTGGGGTCAAGTAGGGAATCATGTCATCATCTGGCTTCCCCAAGGCAAGGACTGAAGAGGCCAACTTGGATGACCAGGGGGTGAAGTGCTAAGGGAAAGGCCCTTTCTGAATCTGTATGGCTTGGGTAGAGGAAAGGAGGGGTAGAGATGAATACAGGTTGTACCTCTTACAGTGCTGTCATTGGAGTTCTGCCCTTTCCAGGTACCCGAGCCACCACAGGGAACCAGAATTTTCTTAGTGGTCTCACTTCTACTGAGAACGTGGTGAAATATGGTAGGGTTGGGTGCAATGATGGGAACTTGGTGTAGGAAAGCTTTTCAGTCTCTGGGGTGCAACTCTCTCCCTTTCTCCCTGCCCCCCACTTCCACCTCTTTTGTTGCTGACCCTGTCTATACAAGTAATCTCTCTGCTTCTCTCATTCTGGGAGTTCTTCTCTGCATTGCCAGGAACAATGCTGAGATCTCTGGGGCTTCCGTTCTGCTTTTTAAAGTATGCTGCTATGTGCTTAATCCCTATACTTGGAGTTTGGTGGAGGGACAGAGCACAGACCTATTCTCAAGAACCCCGTGGTCTGTCTAGGAGATTTCTTTTATTTTTTATTTTTAAGATTTATTTATTTATTTTAGAGATCGAGAGAGCACAGGTGGGAGGGGCAGAGGGAGAGGGAGAGAGAATCTCAAGCGGACTACACATTGAGTGTGGAGCCCACAGACGGGCTCCATCTCATGACACTGAGATCACGACCTGAGCGGAAACCAAGTCAGCCGCTTAACTGACTGGGCCACCCAGGCACTCCTGTCTAGGAGATGTCTTACCTACAAGAGCAAGCAAAACTGTCACTGGGGTACAGTAGATAGTGAGACTGCCTTAGGTGGAGTCTCAGAGGAGAGAGGGAGAGATTTATGGTTTAGGGTGGCCAGAATAGGCTTTCTGGAGGGAATGGCATTTGGGCTAGCCAAGGAGTAAGGACAGGGCTTAGGTAGACATACAGGCGACATTCCTTGAAGGGGAAAAGACATTGTGGATGGCAGGCAGCACAGGCTACTGCTCAAAAGAGAAGCTTGATTCTGGAGGCAGTATTTCCTTCCACAAAAAGGAAGATGGCCTTTAATTTGACATTGCCCTCACCCAGTGTGGGTTCCTGGGGGTGAACTAGTCAGTAAAGACCATCTTGTGCCCTGGCAGAAAAACAGTGGTTTGGGTTTTTGTTTGTGGAACATGTTGTGGCGAAGTGGAGAGGTAGTCCTAGTTGCTTCCAGCTGTCTGACTGCCCCTGCCTTATCTCTAGTGTGCAGGGCCTAGGGGGAGGGTAGGTCCTGGAAAGTGCCTTCTGGCAGTGCCTCTTCCATCCCCCCCACTTGTTTTTGATTAGATTTGTTGCGGCCTGTTAAAGGGATAGACTGCTGGGGGCAATTGGGAGTTTAAGTCCAAAGGGCTACCTTTGAGCTGACCTGAGGTTTGTATACTCTGAGGAATGCTAGTGGGGTGTGAGTTTCTGCAAGACCTCTGCCCTTAGGGATTTGGGGTAGCACTATCCCTTTGGAGATAGACTTATGGGAAGGAGTTATACAACTCGGTGGCCCTGACTAGGAGGGCTGAATTCTTATCCTGACCAACTCTCGGGAGGCATGATCGCTTGGATCCTGGGGTGTTGCATCCCCCCTCACATTCAGGGCAAAAAGCCCCTTTGCTCATGGCCCTGATAACTGGTCATCCTGCCACAACTTACTTCTCACATCATTATTACATTGAACGGAGACCTGCCTCTCTCTGACTCCTTAGGTAGCCCAGCTCTGCCCTCTGGGCGCTGGATCCCAAGACCGTGCCATCCGTTTCTGAAGAGCTTTTCATATGGAAGAAGGATATCCTGGAGGGTACTCTGGTAACCCACATTTGGAGAGGAGCCTTACCACCGGCTCCAGGGATCCTGGCTTATGTCTGTTCTTCTTTCCTCAGGGTCCGGCTGAGCCCAGGAGCTGCACGGAATGGTGGCAGTCACCTTGCCAGTGCAGCGGGAATGGACCAGACTGCAAGCTAGGAGAGCAAGGCATCAGTCAGGAAGAGGGAACACACAGCTAGGCTTAAGGCCTCTTCATCGGGGTAAGTGCTAGGGAAAGGGAGGGGAAGCAGGTCCAGTAAGAAACCCGAAGTAATCATGGTACCCTCTTAGAAGTTCTTGGACTGGTCTCTGTTATTAATGGGATTAATATTCCATTAATCTTTCTGGGGATTTGGACACCTTCACCCCCAGGAGCTCCATAAGGCTACCTCTTCAGGCTGGGGGAGGATCTGAAACTCAGGTGGAAGGGAGAAGACTCATTGATTCCTCTGACCACCTTTTCTTCTCTTCTCTTGCACAGATGTCCCCAGGCCCCCCAGCCCAGGCCCAGCATAAAGGCTGTGTGGGGGGGCCCCCCTGACCCAAGGGGGGGCTTCATGCGCCACGTGCAGGCGGAGCCGTCTCCATCCTCAGAACCAGAGGCTGGCCCTTCGCAGCCTGCAGTCAGGCAGGGGGCCCTCCAGGGTGGCCTGCTCATGGGCTACAGCCCAGCAGGGGGGGCGACATCCCCTGGGGTTTACCAGGTATCCATCTTTTCCCCTCCAGCTGGTGCCTCCGAGCCTCATAGGGCCCTGAAACGGCCGGCCCCGCCCACTGAGGTTCCCAGGGAGCTGAAGAGAGGCCCTGGGCTGGGGTCCAGAGAGGGACTACCCCCTGAAGAACCATCTACTGTGAGGCTATTAGGCCCAGAGGGACTGGGGCTGGGACTGGGTGTGACCAGCCAGCATTTCTGCCATCATGGCCTCTGCGTTGTGGAACAGGGAGGTAGCTCCACCTCGCCTTGGACTTCAGGGGCCCAGAGTCCCCCCTGTCCCCCATCAAATGCTTCCTGCAATAGTTTGCACACCAGAGACTGGGCTTCCCCAGATCCAGGGGGACAGGGGTCCCTGGGGGATTCCCCAGGGCCAGCCCCTCTGGGTCAGCTGCACACATTTGACACTGATTTGCACAGTCTTGCACAAATAGGGGGTAAGAGCCCAGTGGCTGGGGTGGGCAACGGGGGCAGCCCTTGGCCTAGGGAGTCCCCTGGCACTGCCAATGGGCATAGTCCCGAGCACACACCCCCTGGCCCTGGACCTCCAGGCCCCTGCCCCACCAAGCGAAGGCTGCTTCCTGCTGGAGAAGCCCTGGATGTCAGCTCTGAGGATGAGGGGCCAGCCCCTCGGAGGCGCCGGGGAACCGTGGGCCACCCTCCTGCTGCCAACAGTTCTGATGCCAAAGCCACACCCTTCTGGAGCCATCTGCTGCCTGGGCCCAAGGAGCCTGTGCTGGTAAGCCAGGAGAGGAGATGGTCTATTCTTAAGTAGATATGTGTGTGGGAAAAGGTGAAGGCCTGGGCTGGGGGGCGGGGGTGTGTGTGGATATTCCTATGTGAGCTTGTAATGAGCTCCTGCTCACAAACATACTTGACCTTCACCCAATCTCTTTTTGTAATCTTTCCTCTCCATAGGACCCAACAGACTGCAGTCCCATGGGGCGGAGGCTGAAAGGTGCCCGTCGCCTGAAGCTGTGAGTGATCAGCTTCTCCCATTGCTCTGTCCCTTCAGATGGGGCAAAAGTCTGTAATTCTTTTTCCAACATCAGGATAGGGGACCCCAGGGCAGGAGCCCTAGATAGTGGCAAAGGGTGAGCCCAAGGACATGAGTAAGCATACCAGAATGCTTTAAGCCAACACACTGTGTGTCCCCTCCCCTACCAGGAGCTCCCTTCGAAGCCTCCGGAAGGGGCCAGGCCTGCTGAGCCCCCCCAGTGCCTCCCCTGTTCCTACCCCTGCCGTCAGCCGTACCCTGTTGGGCAACTTTGAGGTAGTTCCCCTTGGATTCTGTGATTGGGGGCCTTGGGGGAAGTGAGATGGTGGAATGTGGCTTGGATGGGTAAAGAAAGCAGCCGGCGTCTGTCTCATAATATGCTTTCCCCATCTCCACCCCAGGAATCATTGCTGCGAGGACGCTTTGCACCATCTGGCCACATTGAGGGCTTCACGGCAGAGATTGGAGCTAGTGGATCCTACTGCCCCCAGCATGTCACGCTGCCTGTCACTGTCACCTTCTTTGATGTTTCTGAGCAAAATGCCCCGGCCCCCTTCCTGGTATAACCTGACCTCAGCTCTAAGTTAGCTTGTGAGGAGGATGAGGGGTTGGTGGCAGGAGGGATTCTTTAGGTATTCTCCCCTAAGGAGAGGGTTCAGGGCCAGGTGGGGAGAACTCTTGTGTGGGGCATGGGCCAGGCCCAGAGTGAAAGATTAAGGAGATGGAAGAGTATTCAAAGACCCCACCTTAGCTGATGGCTCTATGGTCTTCCTAGGGTGTCGTGGACCTGAACCCCCTGGGGAGGAAGGGTTACAGCGTGCCCAAGGTGGGCACCATCCAAGTGGTAAGTTTTCCCTGAGGGGGAGTGGGAGTAGGGAGAGGAAAACAGCCCCTAGACCCTACCAACTTTGTTCTGTCCTACCCCCAGACCTTATTTAACCCCAACCAGACTGTGGTGAAGATGTTCCTCGTGACTTTTGACTTCTCGGACATGCCTGCTGCCCATATGACCTTCCTGCGCCATCGCCTCTTTCTGGTGCCCGTGGGCGAGGAGGGAAATGCTAGCCCCACCTGCCGCCTCCTCTGCTACTTGCTGCACCTCAGGTAAGGACAGGGCCCCAGGGCGGTTAGGAAGGCCCAGGGAAAGGATTTTCCCCACCCCAGGTTGTCTCTTCCCCGAATAAGATCCCTCCTGGCTTCTCTACTGTCTGGATTCTTTCTTTGATCACACTGTCCTCCCCCAGGTTCCGGAGCTCCCGCTCAGGCCGCTTAAGCCTGCATGGAGACATCCGCCTGCTTTTTTCCCGCCGGAGCCTGGAACTGGACACAGGGCTCCCCTACGAACTGCAGGCAGTGACTGAGTCCCCTCACAATCCACGTTATTCACCTTTGCCCTGATTGTCAGTGCCCTGAACCCATGTGGGCCAAGTACCAGCCCATCCTGCTCCATCCTGGACAGAGCAAATACGTGGAAAGGTGGCGAAAGACCCTTCAGGCTTGAATTAAAGCCCTCACCATGCTCATGCCCAAATTGATTATTTGGGTGTTTAAAGCTTCTGATCCTTACCACACTCTGCTCTACTCTGGGTACTCCACGTGCCTCCCTACCCCCTTGGACTTCCCAGGCCAGCTTAGGTAGTGGGAAGACACCGGAGCTACCCTGAGGTTGTCCCAAGTTCCCAGGCAAGTTATGCCAGCGTTGCCTCCCTGTCCTGGGCAGGGGCCACTTATTATTTTATTTATTTTTAATTTATAATTTATTCAAATTGGATTGCCTTGGTAACCTCCCAAACCTGATAATTGGCATTGCCCCTCCTCCATTCCCACTCTCAGATATTGCTCCAAGCTCAGGAGTTGAAGAAGCTGATGTGGGGGTTGGGGAAGAACTGTTTTTCCTCAGCTGAGGGCAGAGAGGTTATCCCAGAAGGACTGAGTCACTAGCCAAAGACTCAGCTTCCCCTGTCCTTCCCTATACCTTTCACTTCCCCTACCCTCTGACCCTTCTCTGAAAGCCAACTTTGTGTGTGTGCGTGTGTGTGTGTGTATGTATGTGCACACGTGTTTGCACATACAAGCTTATATTTGTGTGGTGTGTGTGAGAAAGAGAGATTGCATGCATACACACACACTGGTTAACTCCCCCCCCCCCCACTTCTAAGTCTCCAGATTCCACTTGTCCTTCTCCTCCTGCCTGTGTCTCCTTGCTTTGGGGTCCTGACTGAGGAAGGTGTTCAGGGGGCAGAGTCAGGGCCAAGGACCGAGGTGTCTCCTCTCACCTGGCCAGACTCTGACCCACCTACCTCAGCTGGGGTGAGGGGCACCCCTCACACTCAGTCATGTGATTCCCACCTGTCCCACTCCCCACACCAGACTCTGACCCAGCCTTAGCTCTAACTCCTGGGGCTGGGCTGAGGGGAACAAGCAATTGCTTGAAACTTGAACAAAAAGAAAAAAAAGGAAAAAAAGAAAAAACTGTACCTGGTACTTTTTTCAAGAAAAAAAAAAAAAACAGAAGAAAGAATAAATTCTTGTTTGGAAACTTGAGCTAAACCCTAGTTTTTCTGTTGGGGAGTGTATGGAAATGGGGATGGAGGGCCTAACTGGAGCTCAGACTCTGCCTGTTCTCCCAAAGAGGAGGCCTGAGGCCCAAGGCCATGAAATCTTAGGCAAGGCCCTTAATGATTCTTAGGATCTGGTCTTGCTCTTTCCAGATAAATGGGTTGGGGTGGTGGGGAAGGTTCAGCCACAAAAGCTGAATTCTCTGAATGTAGGCCTGCATTCCTATATTGGTTCTATTGTTAACTGATTTTAGCCCCTCTTGAACTTAAGTGCCCTGAAATGTAAAATGAGAGTGATTATGCAAGTCTCTTAAAAGATGTGCCAGAGCATCAGGGATGTGTGCAGAGTGACATGATCCAGAGAAGGCTGAATGTAGGGGCTGTGTGCTGGACTCTGCAATGGGACTAGGCCTTATAGACTTTGACTGGGAAGAGGTCGAAAGAGGTAGAAAAAGCTATGGTGCTTTGGGAAAAGAGGGGAACGGGAAATCTCAGTCCAATCACTGGGCATTGTTAGGCCCAGTCACCATGGCAACGGGAATGGGGTCAGTCCCTAGTGGGAGGGCTGCGTACAACGCAGCAGGACTACCTGACAATGTCACTATGGCAACCGTGGCAAAGAGCTCGAAATCTCCCGGTCGTTACGGTGACAGGGGCGTTTTATATGCTCGGAAGGGTAAACTGAGTCTCGGATGGAGGTAAAGAACTCGGTGGGAGGTGTTTCTGGGCCAGTTGCACGTGGAAAATAGCTTCCTTAGTCACCATGTCCGGGATCTCAGGCTCGATCAACGAGAACCAGAACAAGTTCCAGCCTCGGGCCTTCTCTAGGTCTGCATATCCAAGGAAACCTTTTGATACACACTTCAGCCAAGTAACGCTGATTGGCTGAGGTTGGGGGCGGGGAGCAGGCGGCCGGAAGTACGTCTGGGGGAGTGGAAATACAGGAGGAAAGGCTCTGGTCCGGGTTTCTAGAGCGACCTCTCTGCTCCTCGTCTCGTTGGTTCCGGAGGTCCTTCGGCCGTGGGAAATGCTGGCGCGCGCGGCGCGGGGGACTGGGGCCCTTTTGCTGAGGGTGAGTGCGGGGGAACCTTCTCCAAGGGTCAGGCCAGAGATCACCTGGGTCCTTACCTGGGAAGAAGTGGGATTCTAAGTTTGGTGAGAGAACTGGGGTCAGAGGTCATGGTACCCACGTGAGTTCCTCTCCGAGGACTCTTTAGGGTCGCGGGTTGGGGAGATACCCCCTGGATAGGCGCCGACAGGGGCGGGGTGCGCCGCCGGCTGGTGTCTCAGCTAATCCTTGTCTTCTCTTCAGGGCTCCGTAGAGGCTTCTGGCCGTGCTCCGCGTCGCGCCTCCTCTGGATTGCCCCGAAACACCGTGGTACTGTTTGTGCCGCAGCAGGAGGCCTGGGTGGTGGAGCGAATGGGCCGATTCCATCGGATCCTGGAGCCTGTGAGAACCTCTTCTGCCCACTCAGGGCCAGCCTGATGCCGAATTCCCTCATGACATGGTCGAATGTGGTGGGATCTCCTTCGATCCTGCATCCACCTTTGGCTTCCAACTCCCCCAGCCAGACCTAGCAGGCCCCAGGCTGCTGAACTTTATACTTATACCCCTGTTACCATCTTTTCCTATTCGCTTTAGCATCCCACAGGCCCCGTTCTTGGGTATCTCCCCTGTGCACTCTCTCAGCTTCACCTGTCTTCTACTCTGCTGGTTCCTATTCCCTTCACTCTCCCCTCCATTCAGATGTGCAGCCTTGTATTCCTATCCTCTTGGGCTTTCCTACCATTGACACCCCCAGCTTTCTGCTTTACTTGGAATGTTCCACATGTTGATTCCATACCCACTCCAGGCCTAGCTTGGATCCTAACCTTAAAATCCTCATTCTTCTGAGGACCCATGACTCCTCTTCCCAGGGCTTGAACATCCTCATCCCTGTGTTAGACCGGATCCGATACGTGCAGAGTCTCAAGGAAATTGTCATCAACGTGCCTGAGCAGTCGGCTGTGACTCTCGGTGAGGGGTCTAGGGTGACACGGGTGCTCTGAGGCCATTACGATGTGGTTGCAGGAGATCCAGAGCTCAGAAGAAAGAGTTGATTGGAAATTAGAAGCCTGATTTTCTTCCTTTTCTCTCCCACTGCTGTACTTGTAGACAATGTAACTCTGCAGATCGATGGAGTCCTTTATCTACGAATCATGGACCCTTACAAGGTATCTGCTACTTGCTTTATTCAGCTTCTGAGTTGCTTTTCCCACTAAAATTCTGCACTCAAGCTTATTACACTACCCATGCCCTTTTCAGGCAAGCTATGGTGTGGAGGACCCTGAGTATGCTGTCACACAGCTAGCTCAGACAACCATGAGATCAGAGCTTGGCAAACTCTCTCTGGACAAAGTCTTCCGGGTAAGGAGATCTGGGCCAGGGTTAGTTTTGGAAGACACACACCTTGCACTCTCAGTCCTTTCTGGGGGTCAAGACGAATCAATCAGAGGCACTTCTCAGCTTAGACCCTTGATGAATGGGTTGAAGCCATGGAATTTATACCTCTCTTTTTCCAGGAGCGGGAGTCCCTGAATGCTAGCATTGTGGATGCCATCAATCAGGCTGCTGACTGCTGGGGCATTCGCTGCCTCCGTTATGAGATCAAGGATATCCACGTACCACCCCGGGTGAAAGAGTCCATGCAGATGCAGGTGGGGGCCAGGGAGGGATAGGGAAGAGGACTTCAGGATGCTCCAGTCTCATGGGGACCTGGACTCCCTTCCCTATCATGACGGGTACAGTTGCAGGTCTGTGTAAGAGTTTACTCTGGCTTCTTGTTGATGGGGCTTGTTGGGGGCTTCTAGGTGGAGGCAGAGAGGCGGAAACGGGCCACAGTTCTAGAGTCTGAGGGGACCCGAGAGTCAGCCATCAACGTGGCAGAGGGGAAGAAGCAGGCACAGATCCTGGCCTCCGAGGCGGAAAAGGCTGAACAAATCAATCAGGCAGCAGGTCCACAGAGGGTAGAGGCTGAGGGAGGAGCAGGGCATGGATCTTTGAGGGTCGGTGCTGCGACAGGAGCTTTAAGATACCCTGACCTCATGAGTAAAGCTTTGTCTCTTTTCTTCCAGGAGAGGCCAGTGCAGTTCTGGCCAAGGCCAAAGCTAAGGCTGAAGCTATTCGGATCTTGGCTGCAGCTCTGACACAACATGTGAGAGGCCCCTGGGTGGGAGTCAGGGACAGGAGTTGACAGTGGAAGAGGTTTTCTCATCTATTCTTGGGAGAAGTTCCTGCCTTTGTGGGTTCCGTTGAGCCAGATTACATGATCTCTTGTATTGTGATCTGCATTGTGATCTGATCCTTTTTCCAGGAATCTGACTTCTTTTTACTCCCGTCCCCTCTATCTACCCCCTGCCCCCACCCCCTTCTCCAAGTCTGTGATCTGTGATTTTTTTCCCTTCTGTGGCCACAGAATGGAGATGCGGCAGCCTCACTGACGGTGGCTGAGCAGTATGTCAGTGCGTTCTCCAAGCTGGCCAAGGACTCCAACACTATCCTGCTGCCCTCCAACCCCGGTGACGTCACCAGTATGGTGGCTCAGGTTAGAGTGCCCTGAGGACCCAGCACAGAACACCAATGCCAGAAACTGAGACCCCACCACCACTGTCACAACTTATACACCATAGAGGCCTTCAGAGTGAGACTTAGACCTCCTGTTAGTCTCTGTAGAGACTAAATCTCTAAGAATGAGACACTCCCCCCCCCCCCCCGGAGATAGGGGAGTTCTTGAGACGTCTCTTTTTTTGGCAGATATCTGTACTGGTATTCTGAGGGTGACCCTGTTCTAATAGTTTATAAGATTCCTAGAATCAACTCTAAAGTTTGAGTCTTGAGAGAGAGAGAGGAAAAACAACCTTATTGGGCCCAGCCCCACTTTCTTTTTAGTCATTGGTGGGTTGGGCTGTGTCTTCTGCCATGTGTCCTCATGGCTCTTTCTCTGTCCCTCTTCTTAGGCCATGGGTGTGTATGGGGCCCTCACCAAAGCCCCAGTGCCAGGGGCCCAGGACTCCGTCTCCAGTGGGAGCAGCAGAGATGTCCAGGGCTCAGATGCAAGTCTTGATGAGGAATTTGATCGAGTCAAACTGAGTTAATGGAGCTGGGCTTGGCCAGGGAGACTGGGGACAGGGAAACAGCACTCCCAGACTCTGGCTCTAGCTTCCCTGCCAAGATTTTGTTATTATTTTTTTATTTGAACTTTAATCATGTAATAAACTTGCCGGTGGCAAACCAGAAACTGTCCTCTTTGATTGGGGAATGAAGTTGGGAAAGTCACCAGTGTTTTTCTTGGATGTCTACTTCCATCCTCCAGTCCTCTCGGGTCTGGGAAGCTGATTCCTCCAAGAGTAAGAATAAACCTCGTGTAAATAAAATCATCCTTTCTGTCTTCAGGAGAAGCTTTGGGATAGGGTGGAAGGATTAAGCCCCAGGTCTGCTGAACTGCCAGCAGGGGAGTGTAGTTCCCCCTTCTACTAAGTATGGGGACATGAATTTGAGCAGGTATTTGGGGGGATTGGTTTTAAGTAACCTCTATGGCCAATGTGGGACCTGAACTCACAGCCCCAAGATAAAAAGTCACCTGCTCGAGGCACCTGGATGGCTCAGTCTTTCAAGCGTCTGCCTTCAGCTCAGTTCATGATCCCAGGGTCCTGGGATGGAGCTCTGCATTGGGCTCCCTGCTCAGCAGGGTGTCTGCTTCTCCTTCTCCTTCTGTCCCTCCCCCTGCTTGCGTTAGCGCGCCTGTTCTCTCTCTCAAATAAAAGGTTAAAAAAAAAAAAGTCACCTGCTCCACCAACTGAGCCATCTAGCAGGCACCCCTGGGGGGATTTTTTATGGGAAACAGAACTACCCTGGCAGGATAGTACTGTTGAATGCTTAAAACTACCCTGGCAGGATAGTACTCCGTCAAAAATGTCATGATGTCTACCGTGTGCCAAGCTCAGTGCTAGACGTAGGTTACAAAACCAGTTTAGACCCAGTGGTTCTGCTTTCACAGACTCAGGTTGGGCAGGGAAAACAGACAAAGTGGTAAGTGCTATGATGGAAGAAAGTTCTGGTGTGGGCAATAAAGCTGCCAACTCTGCCGTTGAGCTCAGGTTGGAAAAATTAATGCCTTCACCAGGTTAGAAGGTTTGGGACTAGAATATGCAAAGGCCCACTGTTCCAGAGAAGTTGGAACATTCAGAGTTTGCTAAGGCTGAAGGGTGGGATGTTAGAGTGTGTAACTGTATGGCAAGGCCTACAGCACAGGGAGATAGAGTACTGAAGAATTTGGACTTCAGCCTTAGGGTAAGGAGGGATCAATGAAGGGTTTTTTTTTCCCCTTGCCATGAATTCTTAGGAAGATGAAGGTAGTCCTATTAGTATTTTAGATACAGCTGTCCTGGTACGAAGTGGACAGGGTATTTGAAGGAGAGATAGGAGGCTAAAGGACAGTAAAGAAGGCAGCCTCAACTATCCTGGAGCAGGTGATGAGGCCTGAAAGTAAGGAGACATCGGGATGGTGGTGGAGGGATGACATTTTTCAACATATGTCTGAATTAGAACTTACTCATGTATCCATTTGATAACTGTTGAACCCCAAATACATGCCAGGCACTAAAGATATAATAATGAACTAAATTCCCTGCTCTCAATGAGTTTAAGGGTTTTTTTTTTCCTTTAAGATTTTATTTTTATTTTTTTAAGATTCAATTTTTAAGTGATGTCTACACGCAACTTTGGGGCTCAAACTTAAAACTGCGAGATCAAGTCCCATACTCACCCACTGAGCCAGGTACCCCTCAATGAGTTTTAAGTTCTATTTGGAAGGGACATATAATAAGACGTTTAGTATTTCACATGCTGGTGAGTTGTGCTATAGAAGAAAGGAAGGGAGGTGGGGAATTGGGGAGGAGGCTGTAATCTGTAACATTAAGTCAGCGTTCCAGGAAGCCTCTGGATGTTACATTTGAGCTAGATATGGAGATGAGGGGAAGACCCGTTTGGGTACCTTGGGAGTAAAGCTGACGGGAGATTCTAAATGCTATGGCCTTGAGGCCAGTGTAACTGGAAGAGTGAAGGAACGATGCAATAGCTGGAATAGTTAAGCGAAGAAGTGGCAGCTAGATAAGTCAGAGGCAGAAGCCAGAGCTGGTGTATAGACTTGTAGGGCCCTGTAGGATTACTGCAAGAACTTGGGCTTTACTGTGAAATGTGAACCAGTGGAGAGGCTTTTTTGTTTTTTGTTTTTTTTTAATAGTAACTTTACTGAGAGGCACCTGGGCGTCTCAGTCAGTCAGATGTTGCCTTTGGCTCAGGTCATGATCCTAGGGTCCTGGGATTGAGGCCTGCATCGAGCCCTACATCAAGCCCTGCATTAAGCCCTGTGGGGAGCCTGCTTCTCCGTCTCCTCCCCGCTCGTGCTCTATCTCTGTCTCTCAAATAAATAAATACAATATTTTAAAAAACATAGTAGCTTTCCTGAGATGTAATTCACATACAATTCACCCATTATAAAGTGTAAATTCAGTAACTTATATTCAGAGTTGTGCAATCATCACAATTTTAGAACATTTTCATCATCTCTCCTCCATCCCTACCCCACCACCAAAACCCTGTACCCATTCCAGTCACTCTTCTCTTTCTCCTGTCCTAGGAAATCACTAACTTAACTGTCTCTGTAGCTTTATGTATTCATGTAAATGGAATAATATAAAATACTATTTTGTGATTGGCTTCTTTCCCTCAATAAGTTTCATCCATGTAATAGAATGTAGCAGTACTTTATTCCTTTTTATGGCTGAACAATATTCTATTGTATGATATACTATATTTTGTTTATCTATCAGTGAAGGCAATTTGGGTTGTTTTGCTGCTATGAACTGTTATGTGCAAGTTTCTGTGTGGACATATGCTTTTCATTTCTCTTGGATATATGTCTAGGAGTGAAATTGCTGGGGCATATGGTAACTCTATATTTAACCTTTTGAAGAACTGCTAGACTGTTTTCCAAAGCACCATTTTACAATCCCAAAAGCAGTGTATGAGGGTTCAAATTTCTCCGCATCCATGCCAATACGTTATTTGTCTTTTCTATTATAGCCATCCTAGTAAGTATGAAGTGGTATTTCTAGTATTCCCCTGATGGCTAATGATGTTGAGCATCTTTTCCTGTGTTAATCAGTCATGTGTATATTTTCTTTGGAGAAAGGTCTATTCGGATCCTTTGCCCATTTTTATTTTTTTATTTTTTTAAAACACATTTGTGAGGGGTGCCTGGGTGGCTCAGTCGGTTAAGCGGCTGCCTTCCACTGGGGTTATGATCCCAGAATCCTGGGATCGAGCCTCACTTCCGGCTCCTTGCTCAGCAGGGAGCCTGCTTCTCCCTCTCCCTCTGCCTGCCGCTCCCCCTGCTTGTGCTCTCTTTCTGTCAAATAAATAAATACAATCTTTAAAAAAAAAAAAGACATGTTTGTGTTTTCAAGTTTTATTTAAGTAATCTCTACCCCAAGGTGGCTCAAACTCACAACCCCAAGATCAAAAGTCTCCTGCTCTTCTGACTGAGCCAACCAGGCGCCCCTCCTTTGCCCATTTAAAAATTTTATTTTATTTTATTTTATTTAAAGTAGGCTCTATGCCGGATGTGGGGCTTGAACTCATGACCTCAAGATCAAGAGTTCCATGCTCTAGCAACTGAGCCAGCCTGCTGCCGGACCTTTGCCCGTTTTTAAATTGGATTATTTTTTAAATTACTAAGTTGGAAGATACAGTGAAAGGCATGAAGAGGGAGAATAATAAAATCTATCAGTTGGTGTCAGCTAAGCAAAAAGGAGAAAGTAAGTATTATAGTATTATTTATCCCCACTTTACAGATGAGGTAATGCCCAATAATGCCAGTGAGGGGCAGAGCTAGGATTCAAGCTAAGTTTGATTCCAAAAGGACAGCTCTTAGTCTTAACCAAGAATGACCAGTGCTTCCCCGAGCTCTTCTTAGTTCCTTGCCCCTAATTCGGCTGAACTATATGACCTCTCGTCAAACTCTCCGTCTGTGGCCAGCCCTGCGCTCCTTGCCGAACTTCTTCGGAGGCGCCGGCAGATGGCGCTGAGGCCCCCGCGGGCCGCTCTGTCCGGCATATACTTGTCTGTGGTGTCAGTGTGCAGGCGTCGCCGCTGCGCTTCCGGGCGCCGTTCAAGGTGAGCCGCGGTCTCCGAGAATCTACTCGTACTCCCTGCTCTTTACTTCCCTTTCCCGAAGAGACCTATCCCCCTCAGCTCGCAGCCTAGCGTGCCAAGTACCGAAGCCAGGGTGCCCAGGAGAAGGCCGGGTACCCACCAGAGGAAGCAGAGCCGTCCGGACTTGTGGGTCCCGGCTAGGCCCAACAGGCTCAAGACCCTGCGACTCTGCTTTGCTGAGTGGGGTAGGTCGCGACTCCGGTCTCCTGGCGATCCTGGCCATCCGGAAGCGGAGCGTGACTCCTCCCCTTGGTCCTCTTGGTCCCCACCAGGCGGCGCCGTCATTCCGGCCCGGGTTCTCCTGCGGCTGCGAGCCCTGGCCACCCCAGGGGTGTTGAGATTGGCAAGGAGAGAGGTGGAGAAATGAGCTGTCAGAGAGCATTCTACCACTAGGAATAAGCTTCCCTCGTGGACTGTGCTTTTCATCATTAGAATCTCCCGGAGTACATGTGCAAATCCCTATGCTCCACCCCCAAAGATCCTGATTGAGTAGATCTGGGGTGGGGCCTGGAAATCAGCATTTTAAACAGCTGCTCCAGGTTGATGCCCATAGTCTGCGGACCGCATCTTCAGAAACACTGGTATAACTGGTGGAGAGGAACATTGCATTGGGTTGGCTATGGGGCTGTTTATCTTCCGGAAGGCTTCCAAGAGGAAGTGATTCTAGCTGGGCTTTGTATTGAGGGACCAGAATATCCATTGGTTTTTTACCCCCACAGTGATGAATTCCCCTCCCCGCTACCAGCAGGATGCAGAAGATCTCAGTGCTGCTCTTCCTGGCCTGGGTCTGCTTCCTCTTCTACGCCGGCATTGCCCTCTTCACCAGTGGCTTCCTGCTCACCCGTTTGGAACTCACCAACCATAGCAGCTGCCAAGAGCTTCCAGGCCCTGGGTCCCAGCCGTGGGGGAGCCAAGGGAAGCCTGGGGCCTGCTGGATGGCTTCTCGATTTTCTCGGGTTGTGTTGGTGCTGATAGATGCTCTGCGATTTGACTTTGCCCAGCCTCAGCCCTCACACGGTCCTGGAGAGCCTCCTGTCTCTCTGCCCTTCCTGGGCAAACTGGACTCCTTGCAAAGGATCCTGGAGATTCAGCCCCACCATGCCAAGCTCTACCAATCTAAGGCTGATCCCCCCACCACCACCATGCAGCGCCTCAAGGCCCTCACCACAGGCTCACTGCCTACCTTTATCGATGCTGGTAGTAACTTTGCCAGCCATGCCATAGTGGAAGACAATCTCATTAAACAGCTCGCCAGCGCAGGTTAGTTTGGGCCCCTTTGGAAGCCAGGAATACTTGAGCATATTTTCTCTTTAGATGCTAGAGAGCCAGAACTTTGGGTGTTCAACTGCTGCTGTGGGAGGACAGAGGAAGAGAAAGAGACCAGGGCCCCGCATTTAATAAGTGCAGGTGTGGGCTTTGTCCTTCTGGAATTTCTAATCTGCATGGAGTGTTGGTTTTACTTCTGGGGAGCTCTCAGCAAGGGGCAGTAGAGCAATGAAGAAGAGAAGGTGTGAGTCTGATATCCTCACAGGTGTGGAGGAGAGTGTAGAGGGTCCATGCCCTGTTCACTCACTGACTTGAAAAAAGCAGCCTATACCCAGGAAAAACAGAGTTGCAGAGATAGCCAGGGACTGAGAGCTAGCAGAGCCTTTTGTAGGAAGAGGAGTGAGAAATCTGGTTATTAGAGAACGTATGATTATCAGGGAAAGCTTCCTGGCCGAAAATTTTAGGCTTTGAAGGATGAAGAGTTGCTGGATGGAATTGCTGTGCCTTTGAGTGCATGGTTGAGGTTTCTGAAAAGTTTTTAAAGGGCCTCCTCTTCTCTTTCCCTCTGCCTTGACTCCTTCTCTGGCTGTGACCCACTCTCATGTCCCTGCAGGAAGGCGTGTGGTCTTCATGGGAGATGATACCTGGAAAGATCTTTTTCCTGGAGCTTTTTCCCAAGCTTTCTTCTTCCCATCCTTCAATGTCAGAGACCTGCACACAGTGGACAATGGCATACTGGAACATCTCTATCCAACCAGTGAGCATGGGACCAGAGGCAGGCCTGACTAAGACTGGGAGCTGGGGAGGGCTGCTTCAGGTCACAAATTCTGAACCTCCCATGGGTGCATTGGCCTCAGATTGTGTCTCTTCAGATAGTGTCAGAGCCTGGCTGGGGTTGAGGAGTGGGCCTTAGTCCCCTGTGCTCCATGTTCTTCCTTTCACAGTGGACAGTGGTGAATGGGATATGCTGATTGCTCACTTCCTGGGTGTGGATCACTGTGGCCACAAGTATGGCCCTCACCACCCTGAAATGGCCAAGAAACTTAGCCAAATGGACCAGGTGATCCAGTGAGTGTGGGATATTGGCTGGGGGAGTGGGTTTGTGTCTGAGAATCTTAGGATATATTGGCCCAAGAGAAAAAGTGTTTATCTTGGAGCCTCTTTCCTTGCTGAATTCTGTCTTTTCTAGGCATTTTTCTGAAGCTAGGGGCCTCATCCATCTTGAGTAACTCAGCATGTGGCTTTGGGCAGTAGGGTCATGACTGAAGAGGTCATCTCTTTGCCAAATGTCTAGAGCCTCCTAATGGAAGTTATGGCTGGGGGTGAATGGGTCTCCCAGGAAAATCTTTATCCATTCCTACCTCCTGACATATTTCTTGGCCCTCAGGGGACTTGTGGAGCGCCTGGAGAATGACACACTGCTGGTCGTGATTGGGGACCATGGGATGACCGTGACTGGGGATCATGGAGGAGACAGTGAGCTAGAGATCTCGGCTGCACTTTTTCTGTACAGTCCCAAAGCCCTCTTTCCTGGTGCCCCACCAGAGGTGAGTCCTGGGGTGTGCTTTGTCTCATCTCTTGGTATTCAACCAAATCATGATCACAGCATTCTTGTGGATCCCTCCATTTTAGGCCCCGAAATTCATGACCCTGGGCATCCCCCACTCATTTCCTACCTAGGTCCATATGTCTTCCATCCCAAATCCTGAGCTCAGCTCTGTGGTGAACCCATTGGCCCCTCTCCTTTTCCTCTAGGAGCCGGAGGTAGTTCCTCAAATCAGCCTTGTGCCTACGCTGGCCCTGTTGCTGGGCCTGCCCATTCCATTTGGGAACATCGGGGAGGTGATGGCTGAGCTGTTCTCAGAGATTGAAGATTCCCAGCCTCATTCCTCTGCTCTGGCCCAAGCCTCAGCTCTCCATCTCAATGCCCAGCAGGTAGGTGATGGGCAGGGCTTTCAGGTGACAGACCTAGGGTGGGCATAAGAGAAGCATAATGATCACTCCATTGTCATTTGTTCGGTCTTAATCCCACTTTCCATAGCCATGTCCTCCTTCCATTATCCCTCCTTTCCTCCCTGTCCTGGACAGGGGGTCCCTGATTTCCAGAAACCCCTTTTGGTAACACCTATCCTTGCCTCTGTCCTGGTTTATATCTCTGATGTCTTGCCTTGGTCTCTGACCACTTTTGCCAGGTATCCCGATTTCTTCACACCTACTCAGCTGCGACTCAGGACCTTCAAGTTAAGGAGCTTCATCGGCTGCAGAACCTTTTCTCCAAGGCCTCTGCTGACTACCAGCGGCTTCTGCAGAGCCCCCAGGGGGCTGAGGCAGCACTACAGACTGTGATTACTGAGCTGCAGCAGTTCCTGCGGGGAGTTCGGGCCATGTGCATTCAGTCTTGGGCTCGTTTCTCTCTGGGTCGCATGGCAGGGGGTGCTGCTCTCATGGCTGCTGCCTGCTTTCTTTGCCTGCTGGTATCCCAGTGGGCAATATCCCCAGGCTTCTGCTTCCGCCCCCTCCTCCTAACACCCATGGCCTGTGGTCTGGCTGGTACCATAGTGTGTGCTGGACTCTTGACAACTACTGGGCTGAAGCTGGATCCAGTGGTTCTAGGGGCCATGGCTGCAGTGGGCTCACTCCTGCCTTTTCTGTGGAAAGCCTGGGCTGGCTGGGGGTCCAAGAGGCCCCTGGTAGCCCTGCTTCCTATCCCTGGGCCTGTCCTGTTATTCCTGCTCATTCGCTTTGCTGCTTTCTTCTCTGATAGCTTTGTTGTAGCTGAGGCCAGGGCCACCCCCTTCCTTTTGGGCTCACTCATCTTGCTCCTGGTTGCCCAGCTTCACTGGGAGGGTAAGCTGCTGCCATCTAAGCTGCTCACAATACCCCGCCTTTGCTTTTCGGCTTCGACAGGCCCACCACGGCGCAATGGCACCCATGCCCTGGGACTTGGAGTCGGGTTGCTTTTATGTATAAGGCTAGCTGGGCTCTTTCATCGCTGCCCTGAAGAGACACCTGCTTGCCATTCCTCTCCCTGGCTGAGTCCCTTGGCATCCGTGGTGGGTGGTCGAGCCAAGAATTTGTGGTATGGAGCTTGTGTGGGGGCTTTGGTAGCCCTATTAGCTGCCGTGCGCCTGTGGCTTCGCCGCTATAGCAATCTCAAGAGCCCTGAGCCCTCTGTGCTGTTTGTGCGCTGGGGGCTGCCCCTGATGGTACTGGGCACTGCTGCCTACTGGGCACTGGCGTCAGGGGCAGATGAAGCACCCCCACGTCTCCGGGCCTTGGTAGCTGGGGCATCAGTTGTGCTGCCTAGGGCTGTGGCAGGGTTGGCCGCTTCAGGGCTCGTGCTGCTGCTCTGGAGGCCTGTGACAGTGATAGTGAAGGCTACGACGGGTGCCCCAAGGCCCAGGACTGTCCTCACTCCCTTCGCAGGCCCCCCCACTTCTCGGGCTGACCTGGATTATGTGGTACCTCAAATCTACCGACATATGCAGGAGGAGTTCCGGGGCCGTCTAGAGAGGACCAAATCCCAAGGCCCCCTGACTGTGGCGGCCTACCAGTTGGGGAGTGTCTACTCAGCTGCTATGGTCACGGCTCTCACCCTCTTGGCCTTCCCACTTCTGCTATTGCATGCAGAGCGCATTAGCCTTGTGTTCCTGCTTCTGTTTCTGCAGAGCTTCCTTCTCCTGCATCTGCTTGCTGCTGGGATACCCATCACCACCCCTGGTAAATACATTTCTCAGCCTTGATTCATCCAAGGACAGTAGTGATGTGACTTCGGCCCCTCTTGTTTTCAGGGAGGTGTTGCTCCTCAGATCCTTCACACAGTTGGGGAGGGTCTTCCTGATGTAGCCAAGCTAATTGATCCCTGCCACTGGCTCTCAAGGCCAGCAAGGTTCATGAAGGAGGGAGACAGGAGTACTCCAAGCCTCATTTCTTAATGGCAATGCTACATCTTCATGGAGTGCATTTCCTGATTTTCCAGTAATGGGAGTGGTGAACTATGAGTATGTAATGTCACAGTGAGCTGTGTGTATGTGAGAGAAAGAGATGGACCGCAGTTCAGATTAGAAAAATGGAGGCTTAGAGCCAAAGAGGAAATAGAATAGCAGAGTGTTGAATGTAAGGAGGTTGGGGTGAGGGGCGTGTGTGTGTATGTAGCACTGAAGTAGTAGGAGTATATGACCATGAGCAGTAGGCTATGAATTAGGGAGTGGATGTGACTGTGAAGAGGTCCTTTTTTCCCCCCAGGTCCTTTTACTGTGCCATGGCAGGCAGTCTCTGCTTGGGCCCTCATGGCCACGCAGACCTTCTACTCCATGGGCCACCAGCCTGTCTTTCCAGCCATTCATTGGCATGCAGCCTTCGTGGGATTCCCAGAGGGTCATGGTTCCTCCACCTGGCTGCCTGCTCTGCTGGTGGGAGCCAACACCTTTGCCTCCCATCTCCTCTTTGCAGGTACCTCATTCCTCCCTTGCTTCCATTGTTTACTCTGACTTTCTGGAAGGAAAGGGAGCTCCTGGATTTGAGTGGGGAGATGTGGTTTTGCTGGCTCTTTGGCACCCTTTGGCCAATACTAAGTGGAGCCTCAGTCAACTAAGGTGGTTGGGGGCCAGGGTGGCCTGGTCCCTAGGTCCTCCACTGATTCTAGCCCTGCCTTCCTCTGAGGCAGTAGGTTGCCCATTGCTTCTGCTCTGGCCCTTCCTCTGTGAGAGTCAAGGGCCCCGGAAGAGGTGGCAGCCCCTAGGGAATGAAGCTGAAGCCAGAGTCAGGCCTGAGGAGGAGGAGGAGCCACTGATGGAGATGCGGCTCCGGGAGGCACCTCATCACTTCAATGCAGCGCTGCTGCAGCTGGGCCTCAAGTACCTCTTTGTCCTTGGTATTCAGGTGGGTGCAGGAGTTAGTGACCTTTTCTCATGTGTGTACATCACGTTCTTTCTTTCATACTTGGCCAAAACCCTGGGAGAGAGCCTTGACTAAAGTACAGATAAGCAAAATGGTTGCCCAAGGCCATGGCCTCCAGTGGCTATATTGAGAATTAAACCTGGGTCTCCTTAATCTTAGTCTTGGATCGTTTCCTCTCTATAAGCTAGATCTGGACCCTGCTGGTTGCATTTGGGGATTCCTCCATTAGTGGACAGACTGGAAAAACTGAGGTGATGGCCAGGATTCTTTCCCAGGCTGTGGTCAAGGATCCTCCTTCCCTTCAGAGGCAGAAGGTGTGACTGACATCTGCCTCCCAACTTGGGAGGCAGAGCCTGAGTGTAATCGGCACAGATGGATAGTGCTTGCCCAGGGTCACACAGTGAGTCATGGTGGGGCCAGGAAAAGAATTAGATCTCCTAACTCCTCACCCAGGTTTTTTTCCACTGACATGCACTATTTTCCTACTCCTCCCATTCTTCATAGGGGCCTATGGCAACTCTCCCTTTGACCTGTTTCCTCCTTCCCAAGTAACTTGGCCTTTCCTGTCCTCCCTAGATTCTGGCCTGTGCCTTGGCAGCCTCCATCCTCCGCAGGCATCTCATGGTCTGGAAGGTGTTTGCCCCCAAGTGAGTGGATTTGCTTGAGAAGTATTGGTGTTGGGGAGGGTGAAGCTTGGAGGAAAGAATGAACATCAGGGTGGACAGGTTTTGTTTCATCAAGGAAAAGGCTCTAGACCTACTCTCAGTGTCCCCTGAGAATTCTTCACCTTTATTTACAGGTTCATTTTTGAAGCCGTGGGCTTTATTGTGAGCAGCGTGGGACTTTTCCTGGGCATAGCTTTGGTGATGCGAGTGGATGGTGCTGTGAGCTCCTGGTTCAGGCAGCTAGTTCTGGCCCAGCAGAGGTAGCCTAGGCTGCTAATGCTGGCTTGTGGCCACAGGGAGAGCTGGAGAACAATCTAGCCTGGCCTGTATAGGTACCGGATCATCTGCAAGAGACGCTTATCTACACTTCTTAACACCATGCAGCCAGGAGCTAGACATCTGGGACTTCATTATTCTAGAATTCAAAATCATAGTGGGGCCTGCTCTCTCACTCCTGCTTTGGAGGGTAGCCTCCAAAGAAGAATAAAATAATAATGTGAATATGTGTGTCTGAGAGGTGGGGGAGTCCCCACTGACCTACAGGGACTAGGGGGAGGGTCACTCTCACCTCCCATGAGGCACAGATAACATCGGCCATCTTATGCAGACTTGGCTACACCTGAAAACCTTTGGGAAGTGGTTGAAGTTGTCTGAATTCACTTCCCCTACGTCTTCCCAAATCACTCCTGATATCCCACGTGCCATTTTTCTTTGCCACGTAAAGAAATTTTATTAAATTCTTATGCTTTGGCTGATAGCAGAGACGGCTGGAAAGACAAGCCCAGGCATTGTGGAGTACACAGACTCATTGTCTAAAACCCCAAACAGTGCTGTATTCTCTCCTCTGTTGGGTTCTTTCACTCCAGAACACCCTTTGCCCTTCTCTTCTGTGGAGGCCATCCTAGTTTTCCAACATTTGCTGTTATTTATCAGACCTAATTGCCCATCTTACATAGCATTCCATCTTGTCCCATTGATTGTTCCCGACTTGAAGCCAAAATTATAAATTTAATGCATGTCTCTTGTGCTGTCCATCCAACTCAACTACTGTGTCCTATTGAAGTGCTGGCATGAAATTCTCATGGAAATGTCCATCAAAGGAGGGTGGGAGAGGCTCTGAGGAGAAGGGTCAGGCCTGGGATTTGATGTTTGAGAATGCCCAGGACAGGAGGAGATGAAAAAACTGAAAGAACAGATGTAAAATTGTGGAAGAGCACTTTTACTTGTCAGAAAGAAGACAAGCTGCATAGCAGTGATTGTGAAGAAAAGGTGTTCCCTGCTGTAGCTAAAGGAAGAGTTGGAATTAATGGCTAATAGTCTGTAGTGCTACATAGGTGAAACAGAAAGATGATAAGAAGTGTATACTGTTCAGGTAATTAGAGGATAGGACATTGGTAACCCTGGCAGGAATAGGCTAATAATTTGAGAGAAGTTAGGCGCCAGCTAAGACTAAAAGATGAATTAGAAAAAAATCATTTTGCCTCTCTCAGTCTGGTGGACACCATTCCCAAGCATCTTTTAATAAGCACACAGTATCTCTGTGAGAAGAAAAGACCCTATTCCATCCCTAGCACCCATGGGAAGGATTTCAAGACTCTAGTCCCTCACCCTGTCCTAGTCAGGTACGACGCCCTCTTTTTTTTTTTTTTTTTTTTTTTTTTTTGGTAGGGAGCCTCCTTTCCTGAAGCCTAAGGGAAATAATGCTGATCTGCCAACCATTGGCTATTTCCTTTTCTTCTGATCTAAATCCAGGAAACTTTTGGAGAAAGATATATTATTAAAAATTCTGTCCCTGCCTCTTAATTGACATCAAAGCACCCATTCCACATTAACTCATTGTTTTTTTAAAAGAACTTTATTGAGGTACAATTCACATAAAATTCAGCCATTTAAAGTGCACAATTCCATAATTTTTGGTAAAATTCAGAGTTGTACGACTGTGCCACAATTTCAGAAACATTTTCATCACCCCCCCCCCAAAAAAAAACTCAGTACATTTTCCTATCACCCTCCAAACCTCCCCACCTCCATCCCTAACCTTAGGCAACCACTAATCTGCTTTCTGACTGTATTTTCTATTCTGGACATTTTATATAAATGGAATCCTACAATATGTGTCCTTTTCTGTCTGGCTTCTTTTACTCAGCCTAGTGTTTTCAAGGTTCATCCATGTTGCCTCACATATCAGTATTTCATTTATTTTTTATGGCCAAATAATATTCCATTGCATGGTTATATCACATTTTGTTTATCCATTCATCCATTTATGGCCATTTGGGTTTTTTACACCTTTTGGTTTTTACAAGTAATGTTGCTATGAACATCTATGTACAAGTTTTGTTTGGACATACGTTTTCATTTCTTTTTGGTTTATACCTAGTGATATATTGTGGAATTGCTAGGTCATATGGTACATCTATGTTTAACTTTTTGAGGAACTGCCAGTTTGTTTTCCAAGGCTGCTGCACCACTTAATATTCTCAATTAGTGTCGGGTACAAATTTCTGCATATCCATGCCTTTATTTAAAATTACTTGTTTTTGATTCTAACCATCCTAGTGGGTGTGAAGTGGTATCTCATGGGTTTGGTTTGCATGTCCTTGATGACTAAAGATAACGAGCATTTTTCTTTTTTTTTTTTAAGATTTTATTTATTTATTTGACAGAGATAGAGACAGCCAGCGAGAGAGGGAACACAGCAGGGGGAGTGGGAGAGGAAGAAGCAGGCTCATAGCAGAGGAGCCTGATGTGGGGCTCGATGCCAGAACGCCAGGATCACGCCCTGAGCCGAAGGCAGACGCTTAACCGCTGTGCCACCCAGGCGCCCCTCCGAGCATTTTTCTTGTGCGTTTTGGAGAACTGTCCATTCAGAGCCTTTCTCTGTTTACTACTGGGGTTTTCTTCTAATTTTTTAGTTACAGGCATTATTTATACATTCTAGATATAAGTACCTTGTCAGGTATATGATTTGCAAATATTTTATTCATTCTGCGGGTTGTCTTTTCTTTTTTTTAAATTTATTTATTTATTTGAGAGAGCGTGTGTGCAAGTGGGGGGAGGGGTAGAGGGAGAGACATCATCTCCATCAGACACACTGAGCGTGGAACCCAAGGCAGGACTCAATCCCAGGACCCTGAGATCATGACCTGAGCTGAAACCAAGAGTTGGATGCTTAACTGACAAGCCACCCCCACCCCCACCCCTTTTTTTTTAAAGTAGGCTCCATACCCAAGGTGGGGCTTGAACTCTGGATGCTGAGGTCAAGGGACACATGCTCTACTGACTCAGCCAGCTGCCCTAGTCTTTTCATTTTCTTGATAGTGTTCTTTGTAGTACAAAATTTTAAAATTTTGATGAAGTCCAATTCATCCTATTTTTCTTTTGTTGCTTGTGCTTTTGGTGTTCATATGTAAGAAACCTTGTCTAATGCCACAATTTAGTTTTAGAAAATTTTCATCACTCCTGCAAAGTCCCTCTATTTTGTTTACAATTGATCCCCAATTTCACCGTAGGCCACTGATCTGTTTTCTGTTTTTCTAAATTTGTCTTTTCTGGACATTTCATACAAATGGGATCATCGAATATGTGGTCTTTTGGTCTGGCTTCTTTGACTTAGAATTTTTTGAGTTTCATTCATGTGGAAGCATGTATCAGTTTTTGCCTCTTTTTATTGCTGAGTCGTAGTCCATTGTATGGCTATGATCGGCTAATGGACACTTGGATTGTTTTTAGTTATTTTTAGCTATTATGAATATTTTTGGAGCTGCTATGAGCATTTGCATACCAATCTTGGTGTAGACATATGTTCTTGTTTTTCTTGAGAGGATTCCCTACGTGGAATTGCTGGGTCATACGGTAAGCTTATGATTTACTTTTTAAGAAATTGCCAAACTATTTTCCAAGGTAACTATAACATTTTACTTTCCCACTATGTATGAGCATTCTAGTTTTTTCACATCCTCACCAACATTTGGTATCATCTATGTTTTTGTTTATTTATTTTTTTTAAGTAGGCTCCACCTAATGTGGAGCTAGAGCTCACAACCCTGAGATCAAGAGTCGCACACCCTACGGACTGAGCCAGCCAGGCATCCCTGGCATTATCTGCATTTTTTAAGTTGTAGCCATTCTCTGTGTACATGTGTAATGATATCTCATGGTTTTATTATTTTTTTTAAGATTTTTTTAAAAAATATTTTATTTTTTTAAGTAATCTCTACACCCAACATGGGGCTTGAACTTATAACCCCAAGATCAAGAGTCGCACAGTCTACTAACTGAGCCAGCCAGGTTATCTCGTGGCTTTAATTTGCATTTCCCTGATGGCTAATGATCATTTTTTTATGTGTTGCTTAGCCATTCATGTATCTTTTTTCTGTAAAATGCCTATTCATATTTTCCTGTTAGTCTTTAAATGGCTTAAATTCTTTTCATTATTGAGCTTTGAGAGTTACATATCGTGGATACTGGTCTGTTGTGAGGTATATCAATCTGAAATAATTTCTCCATTTTTTACTTTAAATTTCCTTGATCTTGCCTTTGTAGCAAAAGAGTTTTTAATGTTAATGAAGTTCAACTTATCCACATTGAGTTTATTTTATCTATGGTAAGGGTCACTTTTGTTTTGTTTTTGCATATGGCTATCCCAATTCTCCTGGGTCCGTTTGTTGAAAGGGGCAGGTACCTTTGAGCAGTGCAGGCTGCACAAGCCCAGGGCCGTTCTGCCAGCAGTCAGACTGCATGGGGGTTGAGCAGAATGTGGTAGCGTGCTGGTGCTCCATGGGGAGCAAAGAAAGGATGGGCGGATTACCAAGGGCCTTGGCCTGGTCTCAGTTCCTTTTGGAGATAGTTTGTGCCAGGGCTGGGTTTTCTGTGGCGATCTGGGCCGTACTACCATTCCCAGCATGCACTGCGCGGGCCTGCCCTATGCGGAGGGGCAAAGCTAGACAGACCTGGAAGTGTGGCTGCGCGGGAAGGGCTGGGACACGGTTTCTGGTACCGAGATCGATTTCTCAAGGTTTTGGCCTGCGCGAGGGACTAGCAAGCCCAACCGTGAGAAATACCACCTCCCCACTCAGACACAGCCCCGTCCGCCGGTCCGCCGTAGCCTCCCTCTCGGAACTGGACCTGACTCGTTTCTTCCTCGAGTTTCCCGCGGGGACTAACCCTTGAAGACGACCAACCGCAGCCGAGAGTTTTGCCCGCCGGGCCAACCAGAGGCGAGATGGAAGAGGCGGGGTTGGGAGCCGCCACAGGGTCCAGGAGAGAATCCATTTCTCCTGTAAAGGGCGAGTCGCCCCTACTGGGGCCCCGAGGGGAGCAAAGGAGCTGCGGGGGGGTGCGGAAGCGCAGGGACCCTTCCCCGCTCGGATGGGGACCGCGGCGGGGCCGGGCTTACCCTGCAACAGCCCCCTCCAGGTGTCCGGGCCCAGCCTCGGCCACCATGTCTCACCAGACTCCTCTGGGCTCCTCAGTGCCACACGCCAGCTGCCTAGACCTGTGGAGGGAAAAGAATGATCAGCTAGTTCGACAGGCCAAGGTAACACGGTTGCTGGGACCCTCGCTTTGCAATCCCAAAATATCGGAAAGAGGGTTTCCGGTGGATTTACCGCAGCTGATGGGGAGGGATTGAGTTTGACTTCCCCCATCAGGAGCCAGAAATGACTGGAGAATGACATCTCTTGCCACTGTTGCAAGTGGAGAAATAAGGATTGATCCTCAGTGATACCTTATCCCACGTTTGTTAGGTGGCTCAGGACTCGCGTCTGTCTCTAAGGCGACAGCAGTTGGCCCAAGATGCACTGGAAGGGTTCAGGGGACTCCTCCATAGTCTGCGGGGTAAGCAGGATCCTCCTCAGGATGGTCAGTTACCTTCCTCCACACACAGCCAGAGACCAGTTCCTCTTCTGCATTTCTGGGGTTGAGAAAATTACTCACGGGGCAGGGGATCCTATTTAAGCCACGGACAGGACTGGAGTGGAATTCTCTTTGGTGCCGGTGAATCTTTATGCTACGCCACGCCACGCCCTCCCGCTGCCACGAGCAGCCGTGCCCCCCCCCCCCCCCCATTTTGAAGAAGTGGTTTCGGAGATGGTCCAATCTGGAGAACTTTCTGCCCTTTCCAAACTGTGTGCAGATGGTGATTCTTTATTGAGGCCATTTTGGTGGGGGTGAGGGATCTTTGAGTTTGGATCTTATTTGGGGAATCTTTCTGGGGGGAGTGGTCTGTGAGATCTGCTTGTGTTGCTCCAGGACTCCCTGCCGCTGTTCCTGTTCTCCCGTTAGAATTGACTGTTACCTGCAATTTCATTACCCTGAGGGCAAGCCTGGCACAGGGTTTCACTGAGGACCAGGCACAGGATATCCAACAGGGTCTGGAGAGAGGTGAGGGCCAGAGATTGCTTTCCATTTCCCTGCCAGACTGTCTGGGTTTAAGTCCTTGCAAAGGGGATAAGGGGAGCAATAAAATTTGTCACCTCTGTGGAGAGAGTTGCCATTCTCTTATCCTCCAGGTGCTTCTCAGATCAGGAGCACTTTTGTGACCTTTGGGCTCCTGCAGAAAGAGAAAACCAGAGATGAGGTCCTAACGTCAGCTCTGTGTGTGTTCTCTACAGTGCTGGAGACCCAGGAGCAGCTGGGGCCCAGACTGGAATGTGGGCTCAGGGGGCTGTGGGACTCCATTCTCGGTTATTCCTCCCTTCTGCTGGAGCTACTCCCTGCCCTTCACCTCCTGGCTGGCCTGCAGGCTGCCCTCTGGCTCAGCACTGACAGTCTTGGGGACTTGACCTTCCTGCTGCAGACCTTGAATGGCAACCAGGTAATGTGGGAAGTAACCTGGACCTAAGGGTCTCTTCCTATCTCTCATCTGTCCCAGCTGCAGTAGCATCATTTTGTGCTAAAAAGGCTGATGGGTTGGTGGTCAGAAGACCTGGGTTATCTCCAGGACTCTTGGTGACCTTGCTCTGGTTGGTCCCTCATTGGGGGGTTGTTTTTGTTTTTGTTTTTTTAAGATTTATTTATTTATTTGTGAGAAAGAGAGAGGGAATGCGTGCATGGGGGGGAGGGGCGTAGGGAGAGGGAGAGAATCTCAAGCAGTCTCACGCACAGAGCTGGATGTGGGGCTCGACCTCACGACCCTGAGATCATAATCTGAGCCAAAATCAAGAATCTGTCACTTAACCAGCCCAGCCACCCTAGCACCCCTTGAGTGTTTTTTAAAATAGCTTAATGATCTTGGATAGGGTTAGGGCTGTTATTGACCTTGCTGAAGTCATCTCCCAGCTTCAGTCTTCTCATCAGTAACCCGCACATGGTCCTTGCCCTGTGTCCTCTGGGATTATACTGAATGAGGAGGCGCACTAGAATGGGTCATCAGTGCCCCCAAGTTTTTCTTCCTCCCTTTATCCTCGCCCCACAGCTATCTATATCTTAGAATTGAGGGAACAGGAATCAGGAGGACCCTTAATTTCAAGGTCCAGCCAGGACAGACTGAGATAGGAGAAGAAGAGATGGTTATTGGCTTGGAGCCTCTGATCACCCTTCTTTCCTCAGAGTGAGGCCTCCGAGAATCTGCTGCTGCTTCTGAAAACTTGGAGCCCCCCAGCTGAGGAGTCAGATGCTCCACTGACCCTGCAGGATGCCCGGGGCTTAAGGGATGTCCTTCTTACAGCTTCTGCCTATCGCCAAGGTCAGCTAACAATCTTACTTTTCACCTCCTCCCCACTCCCTTTCTTAGGGGCTCTTTTGGCTCATACTTTCCCTGTCATGTTCCATTCAGCTCAGTGGAGCTTCTCTGTACTCTTGTTCCCTATCATCCCCCTGTCCTATGGGCTTCTTTAAGTTTAAATCCTGATTGACCTCAGGCCTCCAGGAGCTGATCACAGGAAGCCTGCCCAGGGCACTGAGCAGCCTGCAAGAAGCAGCCTCAGGTCTGTGCCCACGGCCTGTGTTGGCCCAGGTGTACACGGCTCTGGGGACCTGTCTCCGTAAAATGGTAAAGACAGTCCTAGGGTGGGTTGGGGAAACCATGGGTGTTATAGACAGCTTTCTGCTTTGTGAGGGTAGCTGAGGCTTGTGTCCTCTCAACGCTGTAGGGCAATCCACAAAGAGCTCTGCTGTACTTGGTGGCAGCCCTCAAAGGGGGATCAACCTGGGGTCCCCCACTCCTGGAGGCCTCCAGGCTGTATCGGCAACTTGGGAACACAGCAGCAGAGCTGGAGAGTCTGGAGCTGTTGGTTGAGGTAAGGAACTGAAGATACAGAGATTGCTGAAGTGCTTGTGTTAGGGAGACTAATCAAATTGTAAATAGAAAGAAATAGGGCTCCCAAAGATTATAGATGTAGTTTTTTTCTTTTTGTCCCTTTTAGGCCTTGAATGTCACTCACAGTTCTGAAGCCCCCCAGCTTCTCATTGAAGTAGAGTTACTACTCCCCAGACCTCACCCGGCCTCACCCCTTCACTGTGGCACACAGAGCCAGGCCAAGTACTTGTTAGCAAGCCGATGCTTAGAGGTGGGAAGGTGAGGTTCTACTGCCTTGCTTATCTACGCTCCTCTTCCCATTTCTGATGCCTTCCCTGGGGTGTGACTCTGCTTCTGTTCTTGCAAGTCAGCTGTATGGACGAGTCAGTGGTAGGACATAGGTTTCCACTCCTTGACCTCCTGCCTTTTTGCTGGACCCGAACTTAAGACTCTTCACCCAGACACTAAGCTCTTGTACTTTAAAACTCTGAAATCTCCTCCCAGATCCATTCTGTAAGGAGGGTAGATCCATACTGAGCTAGGATTGGAGCCCCAATACTCCACTCTCCCCACTCCCCAGGGCCCTTGAGCATCCCTTTGTTAGTGATGGAGAACCCTGCTAAGGGCCTAAAGTGAAGCTCATGGGCTATGACTTCTCAGGGCAGAGGATGCTGCAGAGCATTACTTGGACCTGCTGGCTCTGATGCTGGATGGCTCAGAGCCGAAGGTGGGTATGTCTTCAAGATTCTCTATAATGGGGTGGGAGGGTTGGAGTTTCCTCTGGAGTAGAGCAGGACTGCTGTTTTCTCTTTTTTATTCTGCTATTCTGTCTGTCCAAGCTGGAAGACCAGACCAGGAAGGTTCCCAGAGCAAAGGGTCCAGGGTAGCAAGCAATGGGTGGTCTCTGTGTGGTACCAGAGCGCGGTGAAGAGGTTGGAGATGGTGGCTAATGTCTCTTTAAGACACTGCATCCTCCTCCCACCCCAGTTCTTCCCACCCCCGCCCCCCCCAGGCCCTTGTATACCCGAGGTGTTCTTAGAGGCAGCAGCAGCGCTGATCCAGGCAGGCCGAGCCCAGGATGCCTTGACTGTTTGTGAGGAGCTGCTCAGCCGCACGTCATCTCTGCTTCCCAAGATGCCCCAGCTGTGGGAAGATGCCAGAAAAGGAACCAAGGAGTCACCACACTGCCCATCCTGGGTCTCTGCCACCTACCTGCTTCAGGGTCAAGCCTGGGTGCAGCTGGGGGCCCAAAAAGAAGCAATTAGTGAATTTAGCCGGTGAGCCCAGGAAGCCAACCAGGATCCTAGGGGAAGTGTGGAGGGGTACTTTGCTGATTGGGACCTGAGTTGATAAGCTCCATTCTTACCGACTCACCCCAGAGTTTCTGAGATTGACTCCTCCTCACCCCTGTTCTGTGTCCCACTTTAGGTGCCTTGAGCTGCTGTTCCGGGCCACACCTAAGGACAAAGAACAAGGTGATCTAGACTCTCAGTTTTCCTCTTCCCTCCTGGAAGTGGGTGTGGTGAATGTGTTGCCTTTCCATGTGTCCTAGCCCACCAGGAGACTTAAAAAAAAAAAGGGACTTCAGACATAAGAAGAGAAAGAGGAATACTTGGGTTTTCGGTGAGTGTGTAGCAGGGACACACTTTTTGACTTTGGGGTGGTCCCCAGGGCCTGCGTCCAGTGGTAAGAAGGGATGTGTATCAGATGTGGCACTACAACAGCTTCGGGCAGCTGCCCTGATTAGTCGTGGACTGCAGTGGGTGGCCAGTGGCCAAGATACCAAAGCCCTACAGGACTTCCTCCTCAGTGTGCAAATGTGCCCAGGTATGTATATTTGCATGATACCAGCTATGCCCAGATGCACAAGGACAGAGAGGCCCATGGGGGAGGTACTTGGTGATCAGTGGAAGAGTGATGTTCCAGATAGAAGGGGATGAATGGGGTTGTACCATATATACCTAGGGATATACCCAGGTTTGAAGACATTTGCAAGTGTGTGTGAAGGCTCTCTGGAGTTCCTCAGTCTTCCCAATGTCCTCAGACAAAAAGACTATAACTGTGCTGGGAGTATGTTGGGGAGAAGCAGAGTTAGCTGAGCCCTTTGTCTTAGGCAGGCAGTACCCAGGGATAGGAATGGTTGGAAATGATCTACCTCCTGGTTCCATGTGTGACTGTAGAAAAGATACTTTCCTGCTCTAGTCCTCAGTTTCTCCTTTTATAAAATGATGCTTAAGGCTGTGTCAGGTTCTAAGCCTTTCTACTCTGGGGTGGGGCTGCAGGTCATCAGGATGCTTCCTTTCACCTGCTTCAGACTCTGAGGAGGATGGATCGGAGGGATGAGGCCACTGCTCTCTGGTGGAGGCTAGAGGCCCAAACTAAGTTGCCACAGGAGAATGCTGCATGGTAAGGCTGAGGCCTGTGGGCTTGCGGCTGAGGGCAGTTGGCATCCTGGAGTCCTTGAGTCTGTTGGGGGTGGTGATGAATGAAAGGGAATGGCTGCCCAACCTTCTGCCTGTCCTTCACCCTTAGATGTCACTCTTTTTGCTCTCCAGGTCTCTCCCCCTGTACCTAGAAACCTATTTGGGCTGGATTTGTTTCCCTGACCGTGAAACCCTTCTTGAGGAGTTTCAGACATCTCTGCCGGAGCCTTGTGATCTGTAGCTGCCACATTTTAAGGAGCCTGAGCTAGGGCTTCAGTGGCCCATTTCTCTGTGGGGAGGGCTTTCTGCTTTACCATTCTTGGGGAATGTGGGTGAAACTAATCATTCCTATATAAGTCTGGCATTGGAGAAGTTGGTAGTAGTCCTGCAAAATTTGGCCTAGTTACTGCCATTCTGGTTCCAGAGGAAACCCTGTTGCCACCAAAAAGGCATTAACTTTTCTTATGACACCTTTTTCCTGTTTTCCCTTTAATCGTGTTGAGTAAAATCTCATATTTATCTCTTGTTTGCCTACTACGTATACTTGAGTGGGAAGGCTCACAGCTGTCTGATTCAGTTGAGGGCTGGTTATCTAAGATGCCCTCTCCCAACATCATCTACCTTATGAGATTGAGTTCTGGGTAGAAGAAAGGGCCACAGGAATCCTTGCAGTGGCTTTGGTTTTTTCTGTTGCCTAAAAGCCAGAGTCTCAAAGCCCAGGATCCTGTGCAAGGTCACAGAATGAGTGGGGGTGGGTCTGGAAGGTGGTCTGGGCGGGCCTCTCAGGACAAGGGCAGGTATTTGATTCTTAAAGGGGAGGGACAAGCAGACCTCTGAGTCTCTGAGTGACTCCTTACCCCAATCCCAAATTCTAGAAATTTGGGATTTGACTGTCTCAGTCAACCATGTCTGTGTGGATAGGGGGTGAAGGGTGAAATAATTTAGTCATTATCATTATAATGATACCAGAGCAGCTTATTAAATTTAATCAGGGCTAGCTGGAATTTGGGGCCCAAGGACTTCAAGTCTCAGCATGCAATTTTCTTGCTGCTTTGGGTTTTGTTGAATCTACTGTGTTCTGTGGTTGCCTTTAGATCCCTTTTTGGACTCGAGTGCCCTCCCTCCTCTAGCCATTAATATAAATACCCAGTGGTAAGAGGAAGCATGTACCTCCAAGCCCTGAGGAACTGGAAAGCCTATGGGATTAGGGTTACCAGAGGGTGCCACAACAATAGGGTGGAGTGGATTAAGAGCTGGGGTGCTAGTCAAAGGGTTCAGAATAGCGATGGCTGGAGCCAGCGTTTTGGAAGGAGCCAGGCGAGGGGTTAGGGTGGATCCTTGGGTTTGGGAAGAAAATGGGTGTGTAGGTTATCACTGCAACAGGACTAGACTAATACAAGGGTTCAATCCATTGTGCCAGGTTCTTCAGCAGGATAAGATCAGGAGCCAATGAACTGGAGCCAAGTGGGAGAGTCCGCCTCCCAGGGATTAAAGGCTCTTCTATCGCCTGTCGATCTGGCCCCATCCTTTTCGTTGATTGGTCGCGAATCCCGATCCGTCGAGGAAGCGTAGCGCCGCGGCCAATTGACGTGGCGTTACTAGGCGTGTTGCATCCTTGAGGCGGGAGCCAGGCCGCAAGCAAATTTCCTGATTGGCTCTAGTCCGCGGGTTGCTGGGGAGAGGCGCGGAGAGGCGGGCGGGAGTCCCCAGGGCAGGCGCTGATTGGCTGAGGTGAGAGCACCTCTCCTTCCGATGATTCGGCTCTTCTCGGTTCAGTCTCAGCGCAGCGTCTGCAGCCGTCGTTTGAGTCGGCGCTGCCGCTGCCCCCTCCCGGATCAGGAGCCAGTGTATACCGCCCGCCCACCACCTCGGTGCCGCTAGGAGGAAGCGAGAAGGAGGCCGCCTGCGGGTTTGTCGCCGCTGCTAGCCCCCTGTCCGGGAAAGCAGAGCCCCGGCCCAGTCGGTCGCCTGCCACCCCTCGTAGCCGTTACCCGCGGGCCGCCACAGCCGCCGGCCGGGAGAGGCGCGCGCCATGGCCTCTGGAGCTGAGTGAGTGTGTGCGCGCGCCCGCCCGCCCGCTGCGGGTGCGCGCACCTGGGGACTCGCCGCGCTGGGTAGGCCCCGCCGGGCCTGGCCGTGGGCGCGTCTAAGAGGTGGAGACAGGGAAGGAGGGAGAGAGGGAAGGGGGAAGAAGGAGGGGGATGAGGGGCCGCGGTCCGGTCTGGGCCTGGCTGCGCAGCCGCGCGCCCCCTAGGCCGGGCTTGCGTTGGGCCTGGGTCGGGGCCTGGGCCAGATCGTGCTGTGTCATGCAGGCCCGGCCGGCCTGATTGGCTTCCAGGGAACCGCTGTCGGGTTCTTGTGAGGTCTGCGGGCCCACATTGCCGGCGTGTAGCCCCAGGGCTTTGGGCGCCCACCTGCGATGAGGTGTACTATCCGCCGAAGGCCTTTGGTCCCCGGAGGGAGCAGGCCCCGCGGGCCCGACGCCCTATCTGGGCCCGGTGGGCGTGGACTTTGGGCCACGTGAAGGCCTTGGGAGCCGGGAGACAGGCGGAGGCCGGAGCGGGGAAGACTTGGCGAGCTCCGGGAAGCTCACGACCGCTTTTTTGGAGCTGGATGGGCCTGACCCTTGGTTGACATCCTTACGACCTGAGTAGTAAGGGGCTGTTAGGGAAAGGGCGGGCCCAGCGTTTCGTTTCTGGCCTTCTTCGTACTTTAGGTTGGTTGTTCGCATGGGAAAGCTTTAGTCAGTTTTTCTTAATGTTACGAAATGGGGGTGGGGAGTAGGAGCCTTTCTCTCTGTTTTGGGCTTTTGCTAAAGTTCGAATCTCAGTTGGTAATTTGCGGGCCTTCCTCGATTTCAGCCTTTGTGGTGAGAAGGTTGTAGTTGCTCTAACTCTGAACACACACACACACACGCTCCTTTCTCCAGACTGCTATGTTGAGAAATCTTGGGCCCTCCATCCCTCAGGAAAGCATCAGATAAAAGCTGACCACCTCTGCCCATCTGCCCTTTATATTTAGAATCAAGAGCATTAGATACTGGGGAAAAAAAAAAAGCCGTCCTGTGGAAACTCTTCTATGCAAATCACTTTCCTGACTTGAGAATTTTTTGAGGTGTTCCCTTTTTTTTTTTTTTAAGTCTCTAAACCGAAATAAAGTATTACTTGGGTGTCTGTTTAAAAGGACCATTACTTATTAATACTTACTCTCTTAAGTTATTCAGTCATTTGTTTTCAAGACTAAAAATAAAAATTCAAAATTCTTGGAACCTGGCATCACAGATGGTTTCTAACCTCTAGGTCATCTTGATGACTCTTACCTGAACTCCCTTCAAGTCCCCTGTGGCCCATTGGAGTTCTGGAAAGGGCCTGGCTCATGCAGAAGACAATGGGGAATGTCCCCAAAGAGCCTCCAGGACTGCTGTTGGCCCACGATCAGGCTGAAGCTCTCTTTTAGAGGTTACTTCCTTTGATCTTAGTAGATAGATACGGAAGTGAAGGTGTTTACCTTAAGAGAAGGGCATACTACTCATCTCCATTGCCAGGGTCAGGAATGGTAGGCAGCTAGGAAGTTTTCGTAGAATGCAGCTTTGGGATTAAAATACAAACTATGATGACTAGAGGCATCTGGCATTTTATTTTTCTCTAGCCCCAGTCCCATAGATTAAACAGGAAGGTGGGCAGTCCTTGGAGGGTATTATGATGTGTGGGAGAGAGGGAGAGTTGATGGGTTTAAATGGCCTTCAGTTGCTATATTGACCATGCTTGTTCTCCAGGGTGTTGATAAGCTCTGTAAGAGTCTGCCTGCTATGCAGCATTGTGCCCAGAATGCTACACTTTTAGGTTGAGGAGACAAGTTTAGGCTGAGGAAACTCCACTCTGGGAAATTAGCTTTAAGGTGATGATTAAAGATGCAGCCTACGTGAGAGGATCAGCAGAAAGCTTACAATTTTGTTAGATGAATGGGATTTGTATTTCTGTTGAGTATATCAGGACCAAAAGATGGAGAAACCCCACAACTCCCTAGCTGGTATTCTGGAGTATAGGAATCTTTTTTTCTTGTAAGTTGTGAAGATATATCCAACAAGAATATTGTTTTGTCTTGTTTTGTTGACTGATGTATTTCCAGATCATAGGATGGTGCCTGGCCTGTAATGTATACTTGCCAATTTGTTAAGTGAAGGAATAATTAATGGAAAAGATTCCTTTTTATTTCTTCATTTCCTCCATTGTCCGGTCTCCCTGTTTTGGTTAATGTTAGGCTTTTCTGAGCCTTAGTAAGAGAAGGTAGCTTTTCAGAGGGAGAGCCCACTGAGTCTAGTTACTGAAGGTTGAAGATGAGCTAGGTAAGAAGTTGGTGTAAGGTGAATGATTTTCTAGGATACGATTGAAACTATTTAGGGGTTTTAAACGGAGCGTAGACTCAGGCAGCCTTGGTTTGGGTGAGCGATTTGGATTTGCTCCATGTCTCAGCATTTCTTGGTTTTGACTTTTTGAACCAACACTGTGGTGGAATTACATGTCTTCGCAGAGATTTGTAAAGCTGTTTTTGAGCTTGAGCATCTTTTTGATGGTTTCAGATCTGTTAGTGTAGTTGTTTTGTTTTCCCCATATATCATGGTCTTTATGCTTGGCATTTCTGTGGTGTATAGAATGCTCTGGCATTCAGCTAGTTTAGCCAGTAAGGATGGTAGTGCCAATGATTTTGCTTCATTGTCCCCAGGCTTGCTTGGTGGGACTTGGGGGGCCTCGCTGAGCCCTACAGCAAGTTGTCTTGCTCACTTCATTCTCCAAGAACGTTAAGCAAAGAAAGAGCTTATGCTTTGTTCTGCAGTGCTAATCATTGTGACCATTAATACCATGTGCCAGACATTGTGTTGAGCATTTTTCATTCATTATCTCAGTTAAGACAATAATCCTCCAAGATAGGTAGGTATTATTGTATTCGCCTCTTTACGGATGAGGACATCAACATCCAGAGAGGTTAAGTAACTTGTCCAAGATCACAATTAAGCAGTGGCAGGGTTGGGATTCAGACCCAGCAGGTCTGACTGCAGAGCCCCTTCTCCTAATTGCTGTCTCATAATAAGACTGTTGTCATTTCTCTAATTGTTACTCAGCCTCTACTTCTGTTTAGTCTTCTCAGGTGATAGTTTCCTGACTCTGGGGCAAGATCACTTGGGGCCTGTACAGCTAGGATGCCAGTGCTCAGAATACCAAGAGCTGCTGGAATGGGAACTGTATGTGTTGAATGTTACTCTATATGACCTTGACTGAATATCCTTTATCTCACCTCTCTGGTGTAGGGACAGCTTCATTTATCCACTATTTCTTTCCTAAGTGTGAGTTTTTTAAAGACTGGTGGGGCCCCTGGGACTGGAGTATGTACTGGGACTAACTTCATTTTCTCTTTCTAGTTCGAAAGGTGATGACTTATCAACAGCCATTCTTAAACAGAAGAACCGTCCTAATCGGTTAATTGTCGATGAAGCCATCAATGAGGACAACAGTGTGGTGTCTTTGTCTCAGGTAAATTGGGTCTAAGGTCCAATCTTTCCTTAATGCTGTTAGCCTGAGGGCTTTTCCCAGGTTTCTTTCCTCATTTTTTTTTTTTTTCAGTAACCACAGGTAGAGTGGGGTTTACTGGGTATTCTAGCCTCCAGGGCTGCTGCTTACCCCCTGTCCCAGTGACCTAAAGGCCTTAACCTTCTTTTCTCAGCCCAAGATGGATGAGCTACAGTTGTTCCGAGGTGACACAGTGTTGCTGAAAGGAAAGAAGAGGCGGGAAGCTGTGTGCATTGTGCTTTCTGATGACACATGTTCCGATGAGAAGATTCGAATGAATAGAGTTGTTCGGAACAACCTTCGCGTACACCTAGGGGATGTCATCAGGTGTGTGTGGGGTTCTTGGCCCCTCAGGGATGGGAGGCCAGAGACAGCCTGAATTATAGACAGGACCCCAGTGAAGTTCTTGGCAGCTACACATAGCAGAAGCCTCCTAGGAATGGGAAGACTTAATACAGTAGGACTGTCTTTAGGTTTTGATTCTGCCTCCCTGGGACTTCAGAATTTACTTCTGCATGACCCTTGGAACAAGTTGGATTTCTATAACTTTAGTGATGCCTTTATTTATTTATTTATTTATTTAGCCAGAGGTATAATTTATCGCGTGCTAGACACTGGTTTAGGATGCCATTTGAGGGTGTTTGTCTACGAAATGATCTCACTGTTACATTGAAATAATGGCTTGTTTTGGGGCCAGAATGAGGTGGAAGTGTGGGCATAGAAGGTGGACTCCAAATAGGTTTTTTTTAAGGATTTGAGTTAATGTAGGAGAGGCATAGTTTGAGTCAGACCCCTGAATAGCTTCACTCTGAGTGATTTTGGACTTAACTTTAGGCAAGAGGCTTCCCCATCTGGGAGTCATCACTAGCCACTGCTATTCAGCCACTTGTCACCTGGCCAGGAACATCTCAGACTTCTGATTATGTTTCGTGGATTCTAGGTTTCATGTAGGCTTCTTCCTGGAGGTGCTTAGTCACTTTGTCAGGGTGCTCTGATCACCTGGCTGAGATGATTTTTTTTCAGTTCTATTTCTTTGATTCTGACACTTGTCTGACTAAGGCCTCCCTTTGTAATACTGTGTTACTGATACAGAATGGGTCATCTTTGGATATCTCTCACTGAAGACCCTTCCTCCTGTTTCTTTATTTTGGGGCTTTACGTGAGTGGGTCTTCCTTTTGGCTCACTGATAAAGAGTGAGCAGCCTCAATAGCTTCTTCTAATGGGTCCTGCTACTACCCCACCTGAGTATGACTTGTCTTAGTTCTGCTTGGCTGCTCCTTTGTCCTCACTCCCACACTACCCTCCTGCCTCTCTTCACCTAAAGCCATCCCTACCTTTTCTCTTTCACTCGCCATCAGCTCTCTGTGCCAGGCCCTTTCGGACGCCCAGTGCTTGGGGCTGCAGTGTGGTTGGTAATGTGGAGTCTGCTTGTCATCCTCAGCATCCAGCCGTGCCCTGATGTGAAGTACGGCAAACGTATTCATGTGCTACCCATCGATGACACGGTGGAAGGCATCACTGGCAATCTCTTCGAGGTATACCTTAAGCCATACTTCCTGGAAGCTTATCGACCCATCCGGAAAGGTGAGAGATAATTCTAGGGACTGAGGTTAAGGTTGGTTGTTTGTAGAGCTACTTGGGAGTAAACCTTGGAATGTCTTTATCTCATTCTCATGTATGTGTGCTTACACATATATTCTGCACACGTGCTCACGTGTACTCTCTCTCCCTCTTCCTGCCTCCCATTCCCTCTGTTTCCCTACTCCCACTACCTGCTTCAGTAGAGTAAGCTATCTTCTCTTTTGTCCCAGAAGGAGAACTTGGGCACTTTTGACTGTGTCACAATCCAAAATGGGCAAAACCTTATGGGCTTCAGGCCAGAGGCCAAAACCTGATGTACCAGAAGCCCTCTTGAATGGCAGAGGGACTCTTCACAGCTTAGCTTTCTCCTCTTGCCTGATGCTTAATAAAGTGGAGGTGGGAAGGGAAAAAGAGCAATATCTAGTGAATTTGGCATTTTAGACTCCAGGTACTGATGAGGAATTCTCACTTGCTCTGGTATTTGACCTCTCTGACTGCACTTGTGCTAATTGCTCTCACAGGAGACATTTTCCTTGTCCGGGGTGGAATGCGTGCTGTAGAGTTCAAAGTAGTAGAGACAGATCCCAGCCCTTACTGCATTGTTGCTCCAGACACAGTGATCCACTGTGAAGGGGAGCCTATCAAACGAGAGGTGAGTTCTCTCCTTCATACCAGTACCCAATTTCAAGATTACAAAGTGGGGCAGTCATGTGATAACTCCTAAAATTGGGTGGGTGCTCTATGGGGCCCCTGGGTGGCTTAATTGATTACGCGTCTGACTCTTGATTCTGACTCAGGTCATGATCTCAGGGTTGTGAGGTCGAGCATCACTTCGGGCTCTGTGCTAGGCATGGAGCCTGCTTAAGATTTCCTCTCTCCTTCTCTCTCTGCCCCTCCCCACCTCTCTAAAAAATAAAAATAAAATAAAGCTGGGTGTTCTTTGGAACTAAGCTCCTTTCCAGAGGTGGAAAAATCTCTCAACTATTCATTTTCAGACCTATGTGTTTCTTAGAAGTATGTGATATCAGTGATTTTTAAAATCTAGATTGTTGGGATGCATTCAGCTCTGGTCATGATCTCAGGGTTCTGGGATCAAGTTCCGCATCGGGCTCCTCGCTCAGCAGGGAGCCTGCTTCTCCCTCTGCCTGCCACTCCCCCTGCTTGTGCGTGCATGCAGGCATGCGCTCTCTCTCTCTGATAAATAAAATCTTAAAAAAAAAAATAAAATAAAATCTAGATTGAAGGCAAAAGATCTTAAGTGGTTGGAATAATTTTTGTAGAAATGACGATGATGGCCTCCAGACTTCTTCCCGTTTCCCAGAGTTTCCAACGTTAGGTCTTAGGGGAGCCCTTCCCAGTAATAATACTAAGGACAGCGTGAAAGGGAAAGGCTGTGATAGAAATCTTTGCTTTGGGATTTTTAGAGTTGTTCTTTGAGTCAGGATCCCCTTAGAGGAAATCATAGAACAGATTTCTCTACACCAGATTGTAGAAGGGTTCGGAGAAACTCAATTTTTGCTGATATTAATATTCCTGCCTTCATTTTTTCTTTGTCTCCCCATATTCAGGATGAGGAAGAATCCTTGAATGAAGTAGGCTATGATGACATTGGTGGCTGCAGGAAACAGCTGGCTCAGATAAAGGAGATGGTAGAGCTACCCCTCAGACATCCTGCCCTCTTTAAGGCAATTGGTGTTAAGGTGAGCATCCTGGGCCCTGTGGGACATAATCTCGGCTGGTGATTAATGAAGACTCAGGTTCATTCTTTACTGCATATCTTTTTTTTTTTTTAATAGTCCTTTAAAAATGTAAAAACCATTCTTATCTCATGGACCCTATAAAAACAAATCTCATCGTAGTTCGCCAACTTGTCTATAATAGTACAGCCTGATAGAAGTAGAAGTTTCAGGAAATTTGCAATGTGAAGGGTCCTGAATCCAAAACATTTGAGAACTGCAGATCTACAATGTAACTTCCTAACTGTTTACATATCATGGGGCACACTGAAGATGAAATTACCCCTTTCACTAGTATGTACCATGCAAATAATTTTATCTTCTTTGTGGGCATTTCCCATGTGCAGCCTGTGGACGAGGCCACAGAAAAGACAGCTTCAAAGAGGAAAAGTTGTGGTTGGTGGTAAGGAAAAGCATTCCGATAGGATAATAAATCCTAGAGGGTTGTGATTACTGGAATGAGTGAGCCTCTGGCAATACTCTTTCTTAGATGGCTAAGCTAGTCCTGGCCTTTCTGTCCAAAGTCAAGCCCTTGGCCTAGTGGCCTCTTGCTTTTTTGTAGTCCCAGGATCTTCAGACTTAGCCACATTAGAGTTTCTTAGGGTGGTTTCTGTGCTCTTAGTCTTCTATGCAGTGTATAATCATAAATGTCAGTTTTCTGATCGTTATTTTCTCTGCTAATAAGAGGAGTGAGTATGGTCTGAAGTAAACTGTTTTCCTAGCAGTTAACGCTGAGAGCTTATTCTTAACTGATGTCAGGGTCAAGCTCTGATTCTCACCCTCTCTAGATAGAGCCACAGTCAGACCATCTTAGAGTGGGTGGGGTTGGGAGAAGGTAGGACTCTGAACCTAATCATATCCTCTGTATTGGTCCTCAGCCTCCTCGGGGAATCCTGCTCTATGGACCTCCTGGGACTGGGAAGACCCTAATTGCCCGAGCTGTGGCAAATGAGACTGGAGCTTTCTTCTTCTTGATCAATGGTAGGAGACTTGGTTCACCTCATGTTTGGCTGGACCTTACTCTGAGCTGAGCACGATCCAGTGTCATGAGCTGGAGAACTTATGGACATGTTTATTTGCACACATGCCCTTGTGTATATTTCATCATCTTTCTTCTGCTGGGGTACATTACGAACAGATAAGCAACACGGGGAAGGTATTGTACTCTGGTGCCCCCTGATCTGTCCCCCCTTGAGAAAGATTGTAGAAAGGCTGAAGACATTTAGGGGGAGCAAGTTAGAATGAGAGCTCAAATTTTGTCTGCTAATTTATTTGAGAGGGTTTAGGGGAAGACTGGTTGAGAGCAGCTGGCTCCTTGAAAATGATAGAGGTACAATTGGTGCGTTGCTTCTCCTGCTCTGACCAGAGGTCCCAGAGCATGTGCTGTCATCTTGCCATTTAGAGCTTGACTGTGAGATAGGTGTTGTGAGTTCCTTGGCTTCTCTCCAGCCTAGTTTGGTGGCTGTCCTGGGATAGTGTCTGATAGAGTCTGTGAGAAAGTAGGCAGAGGTTACCACATTTTCACACAGCACCTGTCTCTGGGCTGGGCAGATAAGAGTTCTGGTTTCTTTTGTGATTGAGGAAGGATATTGTATTGTCATTGTTTCTGTTCTGTATCCTTGCAGGTCCTGAGATCATGAGCAAGTTGGCTGGTGAGTCTGAGAGTAATCTTCGTAAAGCCTTTGAGGAGGCTGAGAAGAATGCTCCTGCTATCATCTTCATTGATGAGCTTGATGCCATCGCTCCCAAAAGAGAGAAAGTAGGAACTTACCCGAGGGGATAGTGGGGGTTGAAAGGTCCTCACTTCACTTCTGACCAGACATCCTGTCCTGACAGACCCACGGGGAGGTGGAACGGCGTATTGTATCACAGTTGTTGACCCTCATGGATGGCCTAAAGCAGAGAGCACATGTGATTGTCATGGCAGCAACAAACAGACCCAATAGCATTGACCCAGCCCTTCGGCGATTTGGTAAGGACCCCAAATTTCTTTCAGCCCTGTTCTTGCTCATAGGGAGACTATAGCTTAACTGAGCTTCTTTGATCCCATGCCTGTCCTTCATTTAAGTCACCTAATTTGAGGTTTTCTTGAAGCTCCTTGCAGTGATAGGGCCCAGGGGTCCTTTCCCTTATCCTATGTCCTGTCTAGGGTGACCAGCCATCCTGGTTTGCCTGAGACTGAGGAGTTTCCCGGGGCATGGAACTTTCAGTGCTAACACCAGGACAGTCCTGGACAGACAGAGGCGGTTGGTCACCTGAGACCTGTCCCTTCTTCCCTCTGGACCAGAAATGAGCCCTTTCTGTGTTCACACACTGTCCTGCAGGTCGCTTTGACAGGGAGGTAGATATTGGAATCCCTGATGCTACAGGACGCTTGGAAATTCTTCAGATCCATACCAAGAACATGAAGCTGGCAGACGATGTGGACCTGGAACAGGTGGAGTGATGTTGAAGGCTGGCCCTGAGTTAGGATATCTGTTTCCAGGCAGTTAAAGTGAACTGGCTAGGGACACAAGCTTAAGATGTAGAGACTGATTTTGATTCTTGGGCAGGGGAAAGGAAGTGATCTGAGTTTGAATCCAGGGAACTGGAGTTGGCATGTTTCTCTATTGACACCACATTAGAGTAAACCAGAACTTTGGGGTCAGCTTTATTTCCAGGCCCCATGTCTAGGCTTAACTACTTAAAACCCAGCCAATGAAAGAACTGCTAGTATCTGTACTGGGAAATGGGAGGACCCAGAGATAGGAGTCATGGGAAGAGGCCAGGATTCTGTAGTTTCTGAGCCTCCTAAGGCAGCTAGGTCTTAGAGACAGAGTAGAAAGTAGATCTTTTCTCTGCAGGTCGCCAATGAGACTCATGGGCACGTGGGCGCCGACTTAGCAGCCCTGTGCTCGGAGGCTGCTCTTCAAGCTATCCGCAAGAAGATGGACCTCATTGACTTAGAGGATGAGACTATCGATGCTGAAGTCATGAACTCTCTCGCAGTTACTATGGATGACTTCCGGGTAAGGACCGCACCCTCATCTCAGGTACACACACATGCATTTTGACCTTTCCCTTGGCAAATCTCATCCCCAGTTTTTCTTTTTAGTGGGCCCTGAGCCAAAGCAATCCATCAGCACTGCGGGAAACTGTGGTGGAGGTACCACAGGTGACCTGGGAGGACATCGGGGGCCTGGAGGATGTCAAACGTGAGCTTCAGGAGCTCGTCCAGGTAGGGTAACTTGGTCCAGAGTAAGTCACTGCTTCAGTATGTTGTAGGTGGCTTGGGGTGTTGACAGTTGAGTACAAGAATTGTGAGAGCATAATTCATGAACCTGCTGTTCTCAGTTTGGAGGCATGAAGGACCCTGCCCCTAGAGAACCTGATTTTACACCATGGGATGTTTGGGAGGGATGCTGCTGTTTGGTTAGGTTTGTTTCAAACTATGGAGGTATGTCGAATCCTCTTTTCTTTTCTTCCTAGTACCCTGTGGAGCACCCAGACAAATTCCTCAAGTTTGGCATGACACCCTCCAAAGGAGTACTCTTCTATGGACCTCCTGGCTGTGGGAAAACCTTGCTGGCCAAAGCCATCGCTAATGAGTGCCAGGCCAACTTCATCTCTATCAAGGGTCCTGAGCTGCTCACCATGTGGTTTGGAGAGTCTGAAGCCAATGTCAGGGAAATCTTTGACAAGGTGAGCTACAAGCAGCTGAGCTACCTATTCACTTGTTTGGCAGCAAGGTAGCTGTTTTCTTGGGAGAATTGAAACCATCTTGTTCTGGCAGCTCAGCTGGAGCAGTGAAGGTCACTTTAATTTCCTTTCCTTCTCAGGTCTGAGAGACCCAGTTGTGTTAATGCTTGAGTCCATGTGTCCCTCCCATAGGCCCGCCAAGCTGCCCCCTGTGTACTGTTCTTTGATGAGCTGGATTCAATTGCCAAGGCCCGTGGTGGTAACATTGGAGATGGTGGCGGGGCTGCAGACAGAGTCATCAACCAGATCCTGACAGAAATGGATGGCATGTCTACAAAAAAGAATGTGTTTATTATCGGCGCTACCAATCGGCCTGACATCATTGATCCTGCTATCCTGCGACCTGGCCGCCTTGATCAGCTCATCTATATCCCACTTCCTGATGAGAAGTCCCGTGTTGCCATCCTCAAGGCCAACCTGCGCAAGTCCCCAGTTGCCAAGGCAGGTGCAAGGGCATTGGTGATATGGACTTCTATGAGTGCTCAGCTTAATGTGGCATTTGGTTCCCGGAAAAGATTCCACTGGGGATATCTGGGGTTAGGGTGGTAAAGGAAAGATGGACGATTTGAAGGTGTTAATATAATCCAGAATCAGGAGTAGAACAGTGGCGAAAGATGGCACAAACTGAAATTAGGAGTGTGTGGGTGGCTCAGAGATCAGTGTATTACAGGGAAGGAAAGGCTAAATGCTAAGGTAGCTCTATTGCTTCTTTTAGGATGTGGATTTGGAGTTCCTGGCTAAGATGACTAACGGCTTCTCTGGAGCTGACCTGACAGAGATTTGCCAACGCGCTTGCAAGCTGGCCATCCGTGAATCCATCGAGAGTGAAATTAGGCGGGAACGGGAGAGGCAGACCAACCCATCTGCCATGGTGAGTCTGCATCTTTTCCCCCATATGTGTCAGTTGTGGGGAGCCAGGGGCAATCTCTACCATGCTGTAGTATAAGGGTTTCGAAAGATACCTCATAGATGCCCTGTTAGTTGGGCATCAAAAAGAATACTGAGTATTAATCTCTTCAGTCTGGAATTTTAAAGGCTGAGAAGAGATGGGTAGTCTATATGCTCAGCCTGAAGGAGGCTCTGTTAGGGAAATCAAAGTATAATTGTAACATAAACAAATAGGGTTTAGAACCTAGGATCTATGGGCCTGTCCTTTGGTGGGACATGGACCTCCTGAAATTAAATGCAGAATTTGGGGACGCCTGGGTGGCTCAGTCATTAAGCGTCTGCCTTCGGCTCAGATCATGATCCTGGGATCAAGCCCCGCAGCGGGCTCCCTGCTCAGTGGGAAGCCTGCTTGTGTTCCCTCTCTCGCGGTCTTTCTCTCTCTGTCAAATAAATAAATAAAATCTTCAAAAAAAAAAATAAATAAATGCAGAATTTGGGCTGTGTATGTAAGCTTCATAAAGACAGAAGTCTGTATCATCTTGCATGTTTCCTAGTGTATCTTGGCACCATGTTAGAGACTTCATGAATGAATAAATAAATGAATGAAAGGCTTTATTTTTTGTAGGAGTTCTGAGATATTCCTTCTCTCCCCTGTGAAAGCTTTGTAACTATTGATATACTTAATCCTATGGAGCAGTTTCTTAAGTCACAGCAATCGGAGTGGCTTCTTAGTGGAAGAAAGAGAGTTTGAGTTGGGTTATGAAGGGAGACTATAAAGGCTAAGGAAATAAGCAGCCCAAATAACTGGCTCAAGAAATAGGATTGTGGGAATTGGGGGAAAACCTGAGTAGATTTAAGAGGGCATATGTTACTGGAAGTGAGGCCACTAGGTAAGGTGTAATCTGAATGTGGTAGGCACTGAAAGTTATTTACCTAATCTTTTTAAAATTTAGGTGGTTTGGGTTTTTGGTTTGTATTTTTTTTTTAGAAACTATTTTTAAAATTTAGCTTTTTTGAGATATAATTCACATGTAAAATTCACCCTTTTGATGTATACTGTCTCCATGCAACTTGACAAATGTATTTAAGTTCTGTAGCTATTAACCACAGTTTAGATAAATTTGTGTCATCCCAGAAAGTTCCCTAATGCCGCTTTAGTCAGCTTCTTTCCACTCTAAGCCCTTGGCAACCACTAATGTGATTTTGTCTGTACAGTTTGGCTTTTTCTAGAATGCACTGACTGGTTTTTAAATAGGGCAGTGACTCAGTTTTAGGAAGATTGGCCTTGTAACTTATTCAGGTTGGCTTAGAGAGAGGAGACAGTAAAAGGGGGGGGGCAGGAGGGCCAGGGAAGGAATCCAGGCTGGACTTTAGCCCTGGTGGTCTGTGTTTACTAATCCTATAGGAGGTAGAAGAAGATGATCCAGTGCCTGAGATCCGCCGAGATCACTTTGAGGAAGCCATGCGCTTTGCCCGCCGTTCTGTCAGTGACAATGACATCCGGAAGTATGAGATGTTTGCTCAGACCCTTCAGCAGAGTCGGGGCTTTGGCAGCTTCAGGTAATCACGTTACAGTGGGCAGTACTTAAGTTGTTTTGGGTAACTGTACAACCAAGGTTGTGGGGAGTCCTAAGGAGTCTCACGGGTTAGTTGGAAAATTCTACACAGGCCCTATCCTAACTCTCTTTTTTGTCTCTGCTTTTGTGCATACAGATTCCCTTCAGGAAATCAGGGTGGAGCTGGCCCCAGTCAGGGCAGTGGAGGCGGCACAGGTGGCAGTGTGTACACGGAAGACAATGATGATGACTTGTATGGCTAAGTGGTGGTGGCCAGCATACAGCGAGCTGGCCTGGCTGGACCTTGTTCCCTGAGGGTGGGGGCGCTCGCCCAGGAGGGACCAGGGGTGTGCCCATGGCCTGCTCCATTCCTCAGTCTGAACAGTTCAGCTACAGTCAGACTCTGGACAGGGGGTTTCTGTTGCAAAAAAATACAAAACAAAAGAGATAAAATAAAAGCGATTTTCATTTGGGAGGCAGAGAGTGAATTACCAACAGGGAATTGGGCCTTGGGCCTACGCCATTTCTGTTGCATTTGGGGGCAGTGCAGGAGACGTGTGTGGGCGTGAACCAAGGCACCACCACCACTCCCCACAGTAAAGCATCTGCACTTCACTCAGTGCTACCCAAGCCCTCCCTTCTTCCCTCTACCCAACCTGGGCAGGAGGATGAAGGGCCACAGTTGCTGGGTGTTTATATAGAAAGTAGGTTGATTTTATTTTACATGCTTTTGAGTTAATGTTGGAAAACTAATCACAAGCAGTTTCTAAACCAAAAATGACATGTTGTAAAAGGACAATAAACGTTGGGTCAAAATGGAGCCTGAGTCCTGGCCCCTGTGCCTGCTTCTTTTCCTGGGAAGGGCCTTGTTCTACCCCTTACTGTCAAGGCACTCTTCAAATGTGAAAAATTAAAGTAAGATTGCACCCTCTTCCCCTTCTGATTGACAGCGGTATGAACTGCCACTTTGCCCCATGTCTGTATTATCACTGAATAGGACTGCTGGGGAGGGGGTGCAGCCTGCCTGATGGAGCTCTAGTTGTGTTTGATGTGGATGGTAAGGTTAAGGCTGCAGAGCTCTCTTTTCCTGACCAAGGACTGAATTGGGGTGCCCTCCAAAAATCTTAAGGGTTGTAAAAAGAGAATCTCTGTCTGAGGTCGATGTTCTTTACATGCATCTAAAAGTCCTAAACATTCATGCTCTGGTTGAGGATCACTTATAATTATGTCCCCCTTTATGTAATTTGTATTATAAAAAAATAGTTTTTTTCTAATATAAAATTCTAGTATTGGATGTGTTTTTTTCTAAACTTAACATCCTCCCCTGCTCACCTATTTTCAGATGATTGCTTGCATAGTTTTGTCCATGTTCAGGTATAGAATATCCTTTTTGTTCAGCAGGTACCAACATAATCGCTTAGTGCTTTGGGGATCAGTACTGTGATGCCTTAGCCAGGGAGGAGTAAGGTGCAGAGAAAATAATCCCCAGTCAAATTTTTATTGGTCTTCCTAGTACTTGTACCAGTCGCTGGTATGGATTAAAAAGATAGATAATCTACAGGGACACGAGATAATTATATTGACTGATGAAACTGGGGCATTTTGAATTCATGTGCTGTGAAATAGAGATTTTTGCACATTGGAGATTGGAGTTGACTCTCCCTCATCTTCCATGATACTTTCTCTACCACATTCTGTCTTTCATCCTCTTCTGGTTTTCCCACCATTTAGGTGTCCTGATGGCTAGCCTTCAGTCTTGTTTCCACTTTGAACATTGCCATTCTGTCATCCATATGGCTCATCCCTGTGGGTTGGCAACCTAACTTCACTGTGGGCCAAAGACAAGATCTTTTGGGGGAAAGACATTTGGTTGGTGCCTCTGCATCAAGCTATAGGAACAGGTTAGAAGACAAGTGGTATTTTCCTCCAAAATATGTAGACATACTGTTTGATACATGAGAAATTTGTGTTGGAATGATTGTTTTGCTTTTATATGTCACACAAAGTGTGTCTGTAGAAGACAGTTGAGCTCTATAGATCTTCAGGAAAAAACCAAGAAACAGACTTACAGTGAGAGGCCCGGTTCTAGTTCTGGCACTTGAGCTTATAGCAGTGTAGCTTTGAACAAGGCACTTAGTTCTTTTGGGGCATCTGATAGATGAAGTAGTTGATAGTGCTTTGTAAACTGTAGAAAACAGTGTGAGAAACTGTCAACACCTGCAGACACCTGCATACCTAAACCAAGAGGCAAGTCATATAGGCCATCCCATTTTTTCCCTTCCAGTGTTCCCAGAAAGAAATTGGATTTTTTAATTTTACTGTAGCTAATCACTTCTTCCATAGGATAGGCGCTACAATTTGGAGATGGATTTCTAACCAAGAATATGGCATGAAACAGATTATAGGGGATCAGCAGTATACCGCAGATGCAAAAGCAAAGATGGAACTATAAACCTAACATCTTAAGATGTATTTGTGTTTTTTTTTTTTAAGTGGCTCCACACCCAGCATGGAGCCCAACATAGGGCTTGAACTCATGACCCTGAGATCAAGACCTGAGCTGAGATCAAGAGTCAGACTTAACCGACTGAACTACCCAGGCACCCCAAGATATATTTGGATCCAAGATACTGATCCTACAAGTTGCCCTGAGAGTCTAGTCACACAATGCCCGTGAGAACACAGGTCTGCCAGTCAATAATTCAACTGAACTGAGGCAAATGTTAAATGGTTTGTTACTCTTTTCCACTGAGGGCTTAAAAAGATATGCATCGACTCATGAAATGTTCTTGTGTCAAGTAGAATTTTAGAATTGTGTTTGAGGCACCTGACTGGCTTACTTGGTGGAGCATGCAACTCTTGGCCTCAGGATTGTGAGTTCAAGTCCCATAGTGAGCATGGAACCTACCTAAAATTAACAAAAAAAGAATTGCACTGTCTTTGAGATTATTTGGGGGGGAGTGGGGGGGGTAGGTAGTTGGGAAGAGGGAAAATACCTTCAGTTCCACTCCTGGCCAGAAGGTGGTGAATTTTGGGCTAAGACCCTCTAAACAGATTTGGGCTAAAATAAAGTTTTGGAACAGAAGAGTGACAGAGGAGGTAGAGGTAGAAGCATATACCTTCTGTTTTTCTCAACTGTATATATGGAGTAGAGGGAATATTATCTAATGAAAAGAGCACTGGATTGGGAATGTGGATTCAATCTCCTGGAACCTCAACTTCTTTTTGAGGGGCTTGATAGCCATACTATCAGTGCTGTCAAAAAGGTACACATTACGTTGCTGCAATGAATGGGAAACCATACCAAGACAGGAGAATCAGAAGGCTCTGGAGGTAGTCTGAGCTGGGCATTAAAGGAAGGTGGGAGACTTGACCTGTAGAAGTAGGGGAGAGCAGTTTAAGCAGAAGGCACAAAAGTCAGAAAATACAGAGCATGCTTAAGAAGCATCAGGTTGACTAGCAAGGGAGTGTATTTGGAGAGGTCAACCATGTCATGAAGAACTTTAAATTCTAGGAGTGAAGTTTGTTTTTTTTTTTAATTTTACTTTTAAGTACTCTCTACACCCAACACGGGGCTTGAACTTAAAACACCGAGGTCAAGAGTCGCATGCTCTACTTACTGAGCCAGCCAGGTGCCCCAAGTGAAATTTATTTTTTTTAATTTTATTTTTCCTGCTACTTTTTTTTTTTTAAAGATTTATTTGTTTTAGAGTATGTGTACGTGTGCACATGTGCAATGGAGGAGGGGCAGAGAGAGAGGGAGAATAACTCAAGCAGACTCCCTGCTGATTGCAGAGCATCGATCCCATGACCTTGAGATCATGACCTGAGCCAAAATTAAGAGTCAGACGCTTCCATCGACTGAGTCACCCAGGTGCCTCCCCAAGCGAAGTTTATTTTAAAGCTGTGGGTTTTCTGGGCAATTTAGGCAGGAAGTGATAGATTTCAGTGCTAGACAATTCACTCCCCCCCTTTTTTAACTGTGACCAAAAAAAAAAAATTCACCGAGCAATTTCCAAGTGTACATAATATTGTCAGCCATATGTGCATTGTGTATAGACAATTCACTTTATTTTTTTAAAGTAATCATGCCTAATGTGGGCCTCAAACTCTCCACCCAGAGGTCAAGAGTTACACCCACTACCAACTGAGCCAGCCCGGTGCCCTGACAATTCACGTTTTAAAAACCTTTTATTTTTGTAGAAGCATTAATGTATATTGTAGAATTTTAGAAAAATATAAGCAAATTTTATGGGGTACTGGGGTGGTGTAGTTGGTTGAGCGTCTGACTCGGGTTTCAGCTCAGGTTGTGATCTCAGGGTCATGAGATGGAGGCCTGCATCAGGCTCTGCGCTCAGTGCAGAGTCTGCTTAAGACTCTCCCTCTCCCTGTGTTCTCTCTCTCTCTACAATAAATAAATCTTTAAAAATACCTATGTAAGCACATTTTTTGAATTAATATTCCCAGAGATCATAATCATCATAATTTTAGTTCGTATCTTTCTGTGCATGTATGTACATGTGTGTTTATATATGTGGTATTGTTTTTTGTATGAGAATGATTTATAAGAGTCTTTTAATACTTTCTTTAAAATGTTCATGGAATCACATGCTTACATGTCATGGAATCATTGAATCATATTTCAAGAAAGGGTTTGGTAATTATACTTTGACAGAACAAGCAAATTTATGTAACAAATAGAATCTCAGATATATATCCTGAAACAAATATACTTTGTTATAATACTTAGTCTTCACTGTTAACAGTCTCTGCTGTTAATTAGAGCAATCCTTGTAAAAAAAATTTTGAAGTTAGGGATGGCATAGGACATTCATTTACAACAGATGAGGCATGCATACTATTCTGCTACAGGAAGAAGTTGGTCCCACTTGGCCAAGTGGCCTTTGTCCATTATACCCTTATGGTCTACATGAGGTATTTTTAAATCAAAATGAGATGATACTGCTTTATATCTTTTTTATGTCAATCTCTGTTTTCCTTTTAGTAAATTTCTATTAAATCTAATGCTCATACCATATTCAGCTTCCCAAGCGATCAGAATATGTCATTCACAATTTTTTATTTTTATTTCTTGTGTGTGTACGAAAGGAATTTAATCTCTTTTAAGGACCTTTATCAGTGGGTTTTGTTATTCACAGGTTTTGATCAAACCATTATCCAGTCTAGGACCACAGGTTACATCTGTTATGTTCCTTTATTCAAACTTTTATGACACTTGTTGAAGAGATTGGGTTAGTTAACCTCCAGAGAATTGTAGTCATGTGGAGGATGGATTAGAATAGGGCAACCAGTCTGGTGAGAAATGACTGAACTAAGACAGTGATGGTGGAGATGGAGAGGTAAAGATGGATTTGCAATACATTTCATAAGTAAAACTGACAGGACCACATTAGATTAGGAAGTGAGAGGAATGGAGGAGTCAGGGATGACAGGCTCTGACTTCAGTATTGGGATGGATGTGATACCCTTCAACAGGAATGGGCAATTGGAGAAAGTTAAAGGGAAAATGAGGTTTGGACAAGTTGAATATGAGATACCTAGTAGGCTATTGGATATGTGGATCTGAAGCCTAGATAGTGATGCTTTTAAAATGACCCATATTTTGAAATATGGCACTTAATGGGATGAGTTCAAGATATTTTTTTTAGTGGTATTGGTAAAAGTGGACTTATTTTAAGGTGGAGGTGTAGTTCTCACATCATACCATACTCAAAAAGTAACAATCTAAACAAATATATGAAACTGTAAAAGTGCCAGAAGAAAGTATTTTTTAAGCCAAAAGAAAAATGTTGGTCAATTTAATTACATAAAACTTTTCAAGTTTGGTACAGTAAAAGTCACCTTAAACAAAATTAGAAATTAAGCTATAGATAGGGAGAAAATATTTGCAGGCTACATAATAGGATAATATCTGTGGTAGGTAGGCCCTTCCAAGAGGTCCACATCCTAATTCCTGGAACCTGTGAATATATTATTTTACATGGCAAAGGAATTAGACTTTGCAGTTGAAATTAAGATTGCTGACCTTAAGATAGTTAGACTTAAAGATAGGAAGAGTATCTCAGATTATCCAGATGGATCCAATGTAATTACAGGTGTCCTTAAAAGGTGAAGAGGGAGGCAGAAGAGAGCAGAGTGATGTGGTAAGAACTTGCCTTGCCTTTGCTACCTTTGAAGATGGAGGAAGACAGTCAGTAGCCAAGGAATGTGGGAAGCCTCTAGAAGCTGGGAAAGACAAGGAATGAATTCTCAGTGCCTACAGAAACAAATGCAGCCCTGCCAACCTTGATTTCAGCTCCACGATTCATGTCAGACTTCTGACAAATCTATGTTGTTTTGTGGTAAATTTGTTAGGGCAACAGTAGAATAATGGGTAAAGGATATGAACAGGCAATTATAGAAGAAATCCACATGGCCACTAAACATGAAAAGGCACTTGTTTTTGTGGTCTTGCGGATGGATGAACTGACTCAGAAAGAGCACAGGGCTGAGAAGAAATGGTCAGAAGTGTAGAGAACTTGTGGATCAAGTGGGTGAAGAAAGGGACTATACCGAGGACCAAAAACAGCTGCCTAGACTCATACTGTGTTCATGTGAATGGATGTATTTTTCTTCTGTTCACTTGCTGTGAAGTTTTTCTCCAGGGTAGCATTGGACTCTGTTCTGTCCTTACAGCCTCCCCCTGTAGAATAGGGATGTGTGGACTCCATGCTGATCATCTGTGAAGGGTTTAAAAAGTTACACCTGCAAAGTCCTGAGCTCTCTACTTCTCTGATCCTGAGGGAATACAGCTATAGCAGGAATTAGTAGGGAACTGACATTTCCAATACCCCAGACTCCAAAGATGACATGAGAGGGATTTGTCTAGTTCACCTAGTTTATTAGGATTTCTCTGTCTGCCCACCCCACAACTGGTTTGGCTTTAAGTCTTGGGGTATTGGGTACCAGTACTACCAGCCTTTCCTCTTACTGGTTTTGGTTGGCAGGGGCCATGGGTACCCAGAAACTTGGCTAACATTCTTTGGAGACCCCTGGTAAGGGGAACCTGAGGTGTGGGGGAGGAGAAATGCTTTTCCATGTGGTCCCAAGGGCAGTGCTTAGAGCGTTGAGGGGTCATGATGTCGCCAGCTCCCAGCCCTGCCCCTTGCTGAATTTGGGGCCCTGCAGCCTTAGAGTGAAGCTGCTGAGGGAGAGCAGTGTGTCGAGAGCTCTGGTCTTCATGCTGAGGTCTTTGGGAAAGTCTGCTTAAATAAGGGGCTTCCACCGGTCTTCTGACCTTGGCTGGGTGGCTCTTCCCTATAACTGTGGATGACACCAATCTTGGATCCCCTCTTCTGTGGTCTCCTGCTTTGGGTTTCCTGGGGCTCTCTCTCTTTTTGGCTGAAGATAGGGCTGAAGCCTTGTTCTGTCTCTTGCCTGAGGCCAGAACCTCAGGGTTTGAGGGCTCGCTCAAGTCTGAGCAGTTCTCACCAGTCTCCATGTGAGCACACAGCCCCTGGGATGAGACCTGGGCTACCATCTTCACCTTCATTCTTTGCTCTCTCTGAGACCCTTGTTCAGCCCTCCCAGACCCTCGTGGCCAAGGCTGGGAAGAAGAGTGGGAGTGATAACAGTGGGAGATCTGTACAGGCTGAGCTACTGTGCTGTGAACTTTTGGGGGATGACAGCTTGAAGAGTGGGGGCACAAATTAGAGGGATGATTCTGCTGTGGGGGGCAGGAAGAGAGTCTCCAGGAGGCTGGAGTTGCGGAGCTCAGGGTAGGGGAGCTGCCAAATGATTGACTTGGGTCAGGGGATCTGGAAGCAGGGCTCTGCTGTAGTTTTTTCAGCCTAAGTTCCAACTCTCTACTCCAGTGCCAGGCCTGGATCCCAGAGTTGGGGGGCACCTCTGGGACAGCCTCTCCCTGGGAGGGTGGAATCTCTGCCTTAGCCCCTGGGAACAGTTCTCTCTTGGGTAGGTCAGGCTGGTTGGGCTCAATCTTCAGAGCTTTAGCTAAGGTGGCAGGCCAGGGTATTGGCCACAGGGGATCCACTGCTGGGAGACTGGAGCCCTGGGGGATCCCTCTTGGTTGCACATTCCTCCACACAAACTCAAGGTCAATATGTGGCTCTGGTAGAGGAGCAGAGAGAGAGCTGGGGGTTGGGGCTAGGGGCTCATTGGCCCGGCACTTGTCTCTCCATTCCACTGCTTCCCCCTTAGGCTTATAGGTACATTGGTCTCCAGGAGACTCACTTATGTGAGACTTTGACTTAGAATTTGGAGATGGGCTAGGGCCCCACAGTTGGGACCCAGAAACACAACAGGTTTCTTTCTGCTTGTTGTTCCCCCCAATAGGTTCAGTGTCAGACAAGGCTCCCAAGGATCTGGCTCCGTGTGGGTCTTGGTGTAAGCTGCAAGCTGGGAGCTCAGAAGCCCAGGAGTTCTTTCTTATTTTTATGTCCCCACATCTAGTCTCAGAATCAAACAGGACCCCCATGGGGCTAGCTCTGAGGGGCTCCAGTGTAAGAGCTGGGGGTGGGCTTAGGGCCAGAGATGGGGGCTCAGAAGCCCAGGAATTCCTGGAATGCTTAACGTCCCTCCATGCAGCTTCTGATCTAGTGAGGCCTCCCATAGGATTGATTCTGTGGATTTCTAGAGCGGAAGCTAGAGATGGGCTGTGGGCAGGGGCTGGGGACTCAGAGGTCCAGAGGTGTTCTCTCTGCCCCTCCAAAGCTTTGGACTCAGGCAAGATTCTCTGGGAACTCATTTCTAGGGACACCCGCAGAGATGAGGGAAGCCTGGGAGAAGAAATTGGGTCTGCAGAGACCCAAAGATTTCCTCTACTCTGCCTGCCCTTCCATGGAGTCTCAGATCTTGGTGGGACACATTCAGGGCTGGTTCCATAGAGCCCTGGGTTGAGGTCCAGGGCTGGGGGCTTAAAGGCCCACAGGTTTCCTGAATTTTCTCTGTGTCCCCACTGGGGCTTATACCTAGATGGATCTCCCAGAGATCTTCCTCCCTGGAGTTCTTGCAGGGGACCTAGGGGAGGGCAAGAGTGTGGCATTGGAGACCTAGAGGTCTGAGGGCTCTCTCTGTGACTCATGGTTTCCCAGAAGTCCTTCGGTGCAGAAAGTCCTCCTTCAGGGATGATTTTCTGGCGTTCTGACAGAGCATCTGGGTGTTGGCAGGGAGCTGGCATTGGAGTCTCAAAGGCTTGAGAACTCTCTTTATGTCCTGTTGTTCTCCACTGAGTTTTATATCCAGGTGAAACTCCCAGGGGGCTACTTCCTGGTATCTCTGTCATGGGGTCTTCAGATCGGCAAGGGACCAGGATTGAAGGCTCAGAGATTTGAGGATACTCTCTTTGCCTTGTGGTTTTCCAGAGGGCCTTAGATCCAGGCAGGCCTTCTATAGGGCTGACTTCCTGGAGTTCTGAAAGGGAGGCCAGGTTTGGGCTGGGAGCTGGCATTACAGGCTCAGAGGTCTTGGGGTCCTCATTTTGCCCCATAGTCCTCCATGGGGCCTCAGACCTTGTCAGGACTCCCAGAAGGCTAGAAGGATACAGCAGAGAGGCAGAGAGAGAATCTAGAATGCGTTGTTGGAGGCTGGGGTCCTGTGGCACATCCCACCAGACCTCAGATAAGGGGGAGAGCTTGGAGGGTCTGGAGAGCCGTTCAGGCTGTAGGTGCAGAGCTCGATTCTCAGAGACCCAAGAGACCTCTTTCTGCTGCATAAGCCACTGTATATGTGCTTTAGCACTAGATAGGACTCCCTTGTGGTCCATGGGAAAGGACTTAAGATGGAAGGGTAGGGATGGGATGGAAGGGGAAGATGGAGGAGGAAGTTGCTGAGGATCAAGGTCCATTCCTTCCAGATCTTCTGTAGTATGGATTTCATGGGTAGGAGGCTGGGTTGGGGAGCAATACTGGGGAAGCAGCAGATTGGACCTAGGCAGGAAGGCAAGCTTGTTGAAGAAGACAAAAGGACCAACAGACAACTTCAGGGGAGACGGGCCACCTGAGCTCAGGAAGATGGCCTCCAAAGACTCACTGTGCAGAGAAGGAAGACCCCAGAAGAGCTGGCTTTTTCTCTGATGTAGATAGCTTCCTGATTCTGTTTTGTGCCTCACAGGCAGGTTGGTCAGGATCTGAAAGGTGGGGAAGGATCTGGAAGGGCTTGGGGTCTGTGTATGTACTTGCTTTGGTGTCCCTGTGGCTTTGTGGAAGTCCTCAGAACCACAGGATGGTTGAGATGGAGCTGTGGTGGCTTGCTCTCCAATGGGAGCTTCTTTGGGAAGAGAACATGGCTTCAGTGGATCCAGAGATGTCTCCTCTTCTTCCTCTTCCTCTTCTTCTTCCTCTGACTTGTGCTTCCACAGGTGATCAAGGAAAGCCACATGGTACAGAAGTGGCAGGCCCTGGGGAGTGGAGAAAGATACTTCAGGCATGAAATCTTTTAGAGACACAAAGTATGTCATGAAGCCCTCAGTCTCTGTTCCACATCCAGAGGGAAGTTACTCACCTGGCCCCACATCTGTGGTCAGTAGTCACTTACCCATCTGAGCCATTACCCAGCCCATATTTGGAGATCAGCATTCCCTACCATAACTACATCTAGGGTCAGTAATCACCCACCTGTCTTCAAATCTGTATCAGTGGTCACTCATCCAGCCTCACATTTAAGACTTATAGTCATTCCATGTCAATGATTTTTTACCTGAACTCATATGTGGTATCAAGAGTCATTCACCCAGCTGCACAACCATGTCACCCACCTTGCCTTGCATCATGTCCCCAGAGTACCAGGGTTGAAGCTGTCGCCACCTCCCAAACTGCCACCACCTCCGGATCTGCCAAACCATGAACAAGAATAGTGTCACCAGATTCCCTGGACTCTGGAGGCAGCTGCTGCCACAGTGTCTGCAGGCCAGGGCATGGGTCAACTGGCCCCAGAGTAGCTCCATGTCCCCTTCAGCCCCAAGCAGGCCTTGTATCAGCCATTCCATTTTCCTCAGCCTAGTGGCAGTTTACCTGGAGGTCATCACTGCATCACAGAACAAAGAACTCCCATCCCCCACATGCCTAACAGCCTTTTCCCTGAATTTAAAGCCAAAACATTGCCTCTACCAGGCAACTAATACTTTGTAACAGTGAAACCTTAGTGATCCCTTTTGTCTCAATTGCCAAAGCCAGAATTATGCTTCAGGCATTGTCATTAAGGACATGGACTCTAGCATCAAACTGCTTTATTCAAATCCTAGTTCTGCCACTTCCGATCTGTGAAATCTCAAACTACTTAATCTTCTAGTGCCTCAGTTTTCTCACCTGTAAAGTGGGGATGATATTACCACATAGAGTTGTTTTGAAGATTAAATGAACAAATTCATATGATTAGGATAGTACATAGTATATGCTATATTAAAAAATTATTTATTTTGGGGCACCTGAGTGGCTCAGTTGATTGAGTGTCTGACTCTTCCTTTCAGCTCAGGTAATGATATGGGGGCCAGGAATTGAGCCCCGCATGGAGCTCTGCACTCATCTGGGAGTCTGCTGGTCTCCCTCTCCCTCTGCCCCTCTCCCTGTGCCCGTGCGTGCTCGCTCGCTCTCTCTCTCTCTCAAATAAATCTTAAAAAAATTATTTCTTTTAAGCTTCCTTATTTTAAGCCTTGTTCCATCTTTAATGTATGGAGTCTGTTCCCACCCTCCCCCCTTTTAAAATCTCATGTCAGTTATGAACTGTCTTATTTGACTTTTGGCTGCTTATGATCTTTTTGGCAAGCATTTATGTTAAGGATGACAAATCAAATGTGCTTGACCATTTTTCTTCATTTGCCCCTCTGTCCTAAAACCACCACTCTGTTCCTCATTGACTCTTTCTTTCAGGGCCAAACTTTAATTTCCACCTTCCCAGAACAATTTAATGCCTCTCTTCTCACCCCACCCCTATCAAAGGCCAGCTTAATCTGATAGAAAGAGCACTGAGCTGAAACTAAGACTTGAGTTCTTCAACTCTGTCACTGATAAGCTAGGTGACTTCGGGCAAGAAAGGTTTCTCCCTTAGGTTTCATGAGTTGGACTAGATTTATTTATTCATCCACTCATTCAACATATATTTATTGAGTGCCTACTATGGATCAGGTATTGTGCTCAGTCTTGAGATGATAGGAATAAGACAGTCTCTGCACTAAAGTAGGTCCCATTTCAGTGGGGGAAAACAGTCAAGTAATAGACAATTAAAATAGAAATATGCATGGGGTACTATAGGGTCAGAGGAGGATATCTAACTAGCCTGGGGAAGGGGGTTGCTTGCCAGGGGCTGCTTCCCAGATGATATGATTAATGCTTGGTTTGAGGAGCCAAGAAAATGAAAGTATAGGGAGCAAGAGAAGGACAATTCAAGCAGGAGGAACAGCCTGTGTAAAGGTGTGAGGGCAGAGAAAGCATGTACCATCAGGGAAATTGAAGGTATTTCAATGTACAGGGGTTGGGGAAGCGGTAAAAGATGGACCTAGAAAGAGAAGATCACCAAGGCCCCTCAACATCAGTCTAAGAAACTGAAATTTATCCTGAAGCTGATGGGAAATTATTGAAGAGTTTTGAGCAGGAAAGTGACAAGATCAAGTTTGTGTTTTGGAAAGAACACTGGCTCTAGTGAGGGCAAAGAGACTGAGGTGAGTGATTAATTAGGGAACTCTTGCTTTAGTTTAGTTTCGATGAGGCCTAAACCAAGGCAGTGATGGTAAGAATGGAGAATAATGAATTCAAGTAGAATTCCAAAGATATACTTGATTAGATGTCATTACCAATGGCATGAGGTGGAGGAGAGTGGGAGTTGAGAATGACTCTAAGGTTCCTAACTCAGGAAAATGGGTGTGTATATTAGTGACATTTTAAAAAAATATTTTATTTATTTATTTGTCAGAAAGAGAGAGCCAGCGAGAGCACAAGCAGGGGGAGTGGCAGAGGGAGAGGGAGAAGCAGGCTCCCCACTGAGCAGGGAGCCCAACGTGGGTCTCGATCCCCCAGGACCCTAGGATCATGACCTGAGCTGAAGGAAGATGCTTAACCAACTGAGCCACCCAGGCGCCCCTATTAGTGCCATTTTACTGAGATAGAGAACACAGACCTGGGAACCAATTTAGGGTTGGGGGAGGGTAATGGTCTCCATTTAGACTTCTGAATGTGAGGTTTCTGTGACAAGGAAAAACTGGGCAGGAGACAATTAGATACATTGGATCTGAAGCTTGGAAGAGCAGTCTATGGTGGAGATGTAAAAATTGACAGCTAGCAGCATATATGTAGCAGCTGAAACCATAAAAGGGCTTACAAATGATGTACTGATATATAACATTTGGCTCAATGTGGCCAGCATTAAAAACTGTAGTAGCCAACACTGTAAAACTAGTAGATTGTACATAATAATCAGTATTTCAAGTTTAAAATCTGGGAGCACTAGACTCTCATTTCCATAAAGTAAAGACCATTTAGAGCTAAGTAGCAGTGTCTCCCTTTGCAGTGTACATGTGCTCTTCAGTTCATCATGGTTCTCTCCATGTTCTCATCGTTAATGCCAAGGCTAAGGCTAGTTGCAGTTTATCATTGTGCCTGTGGTTTTGTTTTCTTATACGTGTCCATTTTTGCCCGTTTGTATTACCTGCCTGATATTTGAGTTTGCTACCTCTGGATGAAGAAGGTAAGTTGAGTCCTAATGCGAAACAGAGAAAGCAATGTTGAATACTTACATACTTACATTTATGTCAGGACAATTTACCAAGCTCTTAATTGTTGTCTCCTACTCCTTGCCAAAGGAGACATCCAGTAGGATAAAAAGGTAACTTTGCCCTCCTCTCTTCCAGGAATTCTAGGTTTCTTGTCTCATGGAATTGGTAATAGATTTTGTTTTCTAGTCCCAAACCAAAGTTTCAAGACAGGCAGTCTACAACCTTATCCAGGCTCTTGTGGGGAGGGGAATTTAATTTAGCTAGGTGTCCTTGAGAAGGAGAAGATGGAGGATGATTGAAAGAAGAATTCCTCAAGGATAGAAGTGTGTTCGGGAATTTGAGAAAAGAGACATAATAATGGTTTCCATGAGTGACAGGGTCTGTATAGAAGTCCACTGGGAAGCAGCAGAAGTTTTTCTTTCCTTTTTTCTTTTTTTTGCAACAGGACTTTTTTTTTTTTTTAAGATTTTATTTATTTGACAGAGAGACACAGTGAGAGAGGGAGCACAAGCAGGGGGAGTGGAAGAGGGAGAAGCAGGCTTCGCACCGAGCAGGGAGCCGGATGCCGGGCTCAACCTGGGATCATGACCTGAGCCGAAGGCAGACTCTTAACCACTGAGCCACCCAGGCGTCCCTGCAACAGGACTTCTAATGGGGACAGCTGATTTAATGCTTAGGGCACAAAACTATCCAGCACATATTCTTGGGAACTGCAGCAAAAATGGTGTGTGCATACCTAGCAGAGATGCTATGGAGCCACCTGCCTTTGAATGGACCATATGCGTTTATACAATGCACATCCCAGTGGCAACCATGATAGACTCAAAATCAGAGGTTATTTTCTAAGTGGTTTTTTCTTGGGGGGGGGAGGGTTGTTTTGTTGGTCAATGTATATCATGCTAAAGAGGAAAAAAGCCCCCCCACATCATGATTTAATATTGGATGTCTTCCAATACTATTAAATGAGATTTTTGAACCAGATTTAATTTAACTTAGAAGAATTAAGTAATATGATGTTTCTTGTTTCTCAGTGTTGTGGAACAAATTTATACTCTAACATTTATTACTCTTTAATACTCTATTAATCTTTACATCTCTTTTTTTTAAAGATTTTATTTATTCATTTGAGAGAAAGAGGGTACAAGCAGGGGGAGAGGCAGAGGAAGGGGGGAAGCAGGCTCCCTACTGAGCAGGGAGCCAGATGTGGTGCTCCATTCCAGGACCTGGAGATGGTGACCTGAGCCAAAGACAGATGCTTAACCATCTGAGCCACCCAGGTGCTCCTACAACTCTTTTTTTTTTAATCTTTACACCTCTTTGAAGTACGTATTGTTATCTTTTTTCACATAAATGGAAACTGAGGCACAGAGAAGTTAATATGTATTAATATATATTAACTATATAATATTATATATAATATAATATGTATTATATTACTATATAATATATTACTATAATACTATATATATAGTGTGTGTATGTGTGTGTGTGTATATATATATACAGCTATTCCAGACAGCAGAGCCAGAGTTTGAGAACCCCCTTGCATTGCGAAGAATCATTTGGATATAAGTAACAGTAAATAAAATCCAACAGGTGTAAGCAAAATGGGAATATATTGACTCTAACTGAAGAGTCTAGGAATAGGACTGGCTGGCTTCAGGTGGTAGGGTTGATCCAGGAACTCATTTCAATGTCATCAGGATTCAGTTTGTATTTCTTGGCTCTCTTCTGTGCTAACTATATTCTCAGGTTTTGTGTCATAGCAGGTTCAAGTGAAGCTGAAAATGTGGTGGTATTCTGACAACTTTGTGCCTCTGGATTCCAGTTGGTCATGTATCCATCCCTGAACTATTCACTGAACTGCTCACAGGGAAAGAGAATGCTTCTTCTAACAGGTCAGAGTCGCACTCTACCTGCACACAGACTGAGACTGAAGAAGCAGGGATGTGGTAGTCCCTTCAAAGGAAACAGACATACCGTTTTCAGAAAAGTGTATGCGTGTCGGTATCAAAACAAAATAAAACAAAACAGATGTCCACTACAGCCTTCTCTAACTTCTCGATTCTGTTTTCTGGCTCAGCCATGCCATTACCCTTTTAGGATCTAAGGCTTAAGTTGAAGTGTGAATGCAGATCCTCTGAAGATTGGGGTAGGGGCTGGATGGAGCCCAGGGCAGCATCTTAAAGAGGGGGAAATCTATGGGAGACCCAAACATCTGTATGGATAGCCCATTTAATGACTCTCAATTCCTAGACTTTTTCATCTTAGAGTCCTTTACCTCGGCTCCAGTCTTGCTATGGCCATATCTGAAGCCTCATCATAGGGACTGTTATGCCCTCTGAAATAGTTTGGCATCCCACCCTCTGACTTCAACCTCTAGATTTGTCCTAAAGATGCCAATTCTTCAACCTTGTCAGAACATCCATTCCACTTTCTCCTTGTCCACCAACAACCTCTTGCCTTCATTTCCTCCCTCTCTATGATAGACTTCAAGGTCCATCACTTAATCACATCCCAAATGTTTCTCAGTTCTTCCTTTCATCACTTCTACCTGGCAAAATCCCAATTATGCCTCTGCCAAGACCTGCCCTTTAGGAAGTGGCTCAGCCCTATTGGATAAAATCATACGTGTTGGTGTCACTGTACATTCATAGTCTACAACTAATGGTCAGCTCCACTATCACTTGAAAAGCATTTATTCATGCATTCCATTAAGTGCCTACTATGTGCTAGGCACTAAGTACTTGGGATTCATCAGCATTCAAAACAGGCAAAACTCTCTGCTCATGGAGCTTACTTCATTTATTCCTTAAAAACTTTTCCGTCCTAGGGATGCCTGGGTGGCTCAGTTGGTTAAGCATCTGTCTTTGGCTCAGGTCATGACTCCAGGGTCATGGGATGAGTCCCGCATTGGGCTCCCTGCTCAGCAGGGAGTCGGCTTCTCCCTCTGTCTCTCCCCCTGGTTGTGCTGTTTCTCTCAAATGAATAAATAAAATCTTAAAAAAAAAAAAAACAACCCCAAACCAAACTTTTCTATCCTACTTAAAGTCTATTCTTCTTCACTTTCTTAAACTTCTCTTGCCCCTGCTCCTAGCAGATGGGCCAGATCTCCACATTTCAAAGGAACCAGAAGCCATCATATGGGAACTTTTCATGATTAAAAACTCTTGTGTTCAGTTTCCTTCCTTCCCGCTACAGTGAAAGGTGTCCCTCTGGGAGGCCTTCCTTCACCTTCCCAGGCTAGGATGGGTGCTTTTATCCTCCCCTCCCTCACCGGCACTTTCCACACCAGATTGTAACTTGTGCTTTAATTATCGGAGGGCAGAGACCTTGTCTACCGAGCCCACTGCTTTAACCCCAGCATCTACTTAGTAGTATTTGGTTCGAGTTCAGGATCTAGAATGAGCGATGGGCGGGATTTCTTGGAGAGGCCCCGCCTAGGGCCTCCTCCCGGGCTTCAAAACTCTTTCCTCAGGCTCCCTAGTGGCCACCTCTTGAGGCCTCACCTCCAGGCTGGACGCCTCCAGTCTGGTCAGCCTCCTTGGCTTGCGTGAGACGTGAGCTGGGCAGTTAAGCTCACAGCCGACATTCAGGCGGAACTTTTCCGACGCCGCAGGGCCCTTCCCGCCGCGGGACTACCCCACCTCCAGCGGTGAGGCTTCTGGGTGGGGGGGCTGCGCTGAGGACCCGCCGCGGGTCTGAGCGTCGCCGCATCGCCAGGCAGCAGGTTCTCCTTCGCTGCCCAACTCGCCAGTCGTTCTTCCTTTCCCTCCACCTCCTCTCCCTTCCCTTCTCCCCTTTTCCCTGCGTCCCCGCCCTTTCTCTTTCCTCACCTTCTCCCCGCCTCCCGCATGTGGATGTCGCGGTAAGGGCCCCGCCAGCAGCCCAGCCCCGCTAGCCTGGCCGCATGGACACGGTCTTGTCCAGTGTCCCTGATAGACCCGGTGTCCTGAAAATGTCTGGACTGGTCAGAGGACCGTGGGACCTCGCGGAGCCACTCCTCCAGGAGGGGTCAGTTTCTCAAACTCTCGCTCCTTCACACTCATCCACAGGAGGGAGGGGGCTGGGCCCGGCCTGGGGGAGTTGTTTCAGACACGAAGGGAGCTGTGAGGCGGCGCGCGGCGCCGGTGGGAATGGTGGGAGCGAGCCCAGCACAGGCCCATGAGGGCAGAGTGTCCAGGGGCTGAGGTGAGGCGGGCTCCTGAGGAGCAGAGGCGGACCCGGCATCGCATCTGTGGAGGCCCACCGTGGGGAGGCCTCTAGCAGACAGGCCAGGCCAAGGCTTCTCGAACATAGCAAGATCTGGGGCGCCTGGCTGGCTTGTCGTTAGAGCATGCGACTGTTGATGGGGTTGAGAGTTGGAGCCCCATGCTGGGCGCAGACGTTACTTAAATCAATTAAAAAAAAAAAAAAAAGAAGAAGAAGGAAAATCTGAGGCATCTGCTTCAAATCCCAGGTATTGGTACTTTACTACATTTATTGAGGGGCTACTATGTGTCAGGTCTTGGGTTTGATAGGAACTTTAACTACGGCCCACTAGAGGTAGGAAGAAATACTGCTGTGTGTTTTTTTTAACAATTTTTCTCATTGTGATAGTATTATATTCTGAATTTAGAAGATACGAAAAAAAGAAGGAAGAATCCCATAAACTTCCAATCTCAAAATAATTTCCATAGCGTTTTGACATACTTCTTTTCAGACTTTGCTATTCATATTTTTATATTGATTAAATAAATGTAGGTTTTTATTATAAGGTAAGAAAGCAGTTAATATTTTAGTGTAAACCTTTTCTACACACTGTAAACTCTTCCTAACCATCATTTTTAGTGACTATGTTGTTCTCTAAAGTAGGTTCTTTTAGGTAGTCAGTAGTCACTCATGTGGTTAGTTATTTCAGCACTGACTTCTATGGGCTTCAGTCTAATAAATTCCAGTTGCTTGCTAAACATCCCCAAGCTCAGTTTCCCACAGGTACCCCAGGTCTATGATCTTCATAACTTAGATCATTTTCTCCTTCTGTCCCAATCTGCTCTTCCTGTTGTGTTCCCCAAAGCAATTAGTATCACCTAATCACCCAGGCAAGAAACAGGAGCCATTCTATACTGCTCCCCCTTTATTTTTTCCAACTTTTGCTGATTTTATCTGCTGTTTCTTAAATGTCTCTCTTCCCCATTCTCACTGTCACCCTGTTAGTTCAGGCTCTCATCATTTCTCTCACAGACTGTGCAGTTGCCTCCTAGCTGATCTCCATTCCTCCAGCTTTGTCCAACTTAAATCCTCTCCCCTCACTACTCCCAAAGCAATCTACCTAAAATAAAAATGAGCACGGTACTACCCTCTTTAAAATTCTTCAGTGAGGCCACATTTCCTACACGGTATAGAGAACCCTCCACTTACATATCTCTCTGTACTTCTTTAGTTTATCTTGCCATTAACTGCTTACATTTGTTGTTCTAATAATAGAGGAATGTTTGTAGTTTCCCCTGAGCCCCCTGTGCTCTTCATTGCTTTCATATCTTTGCCTATCACGATCCTGATTTCTCTGTCTGGAATGCCCTCACCACTTTTTTTCTACCTGGCCAATTTTTAAATGTGCTTCTGTCCTAATTCAGGCATTATCTCCTTGGGTAACCTACCCTGAAGGTTCACGTTGGGCTAAATGTCCCTTCCTTCTGCTCTACATAGAGATTTGTCTTTTCAGTTAAAACATCCTTAAAACACTTTAAATCTATTTACTTTGTGTACTTATAATTTCAGTATCTGCAGTCTGAGCATGTCTTATTTTTCTGTTTGTAGTTTTTCTGGACTTTGGCTTATGGAGGTCTGATTCCTTGTATATTTGATATGCATATTATAAGCAGATCATATTTGGTTAAATTTTAGCTTTGTGAATCTTCAAGAGCCTGGATTGGGATGATTTGTTTTGGTTTCTCCCGGGTGTTAGGGGACAGTACCAGCCGGGAACTACTTCTGTTTCTTGTATTGGGATTTCTCAGTCTGTGAGTACGGTATAAATTCAAATCCCAGGATTGCATGAGACTAGGACTATGATTATAAATTATTAGGGAAAATTATTAACATTAATGTTGTTATTCTTTCTACTCAGTTTTGCTAACTTTGTCTATTTCTCAAATCAGTCTTTCCTTCCCATTCTTAGTGTCACCAGAGACAGATTGATGTTCTTGTTGGTTCTTGTTGCCAGCATGTAGATTTTTCTGTTCACATCTTCAAGATATAGCTCTTTTGGGTGCTTGGCTTTATGTGCTGTTGTTAGATTCAGCTCCCTTACTTTGTTAAATCTAAACACTATTCTTCAGTGGGGCTGATAACCAGTAAAGCTTTAGGTTTCTTGTTTGGGCATATTTTTAGGCACCCCTGGTGTCAGTGTTGGCTTTCCATCTAATTTTGGCTCTAGAATTTTTTCTTCCCTTCTTCTTTCCTCTCCTCCCCTTCCTCCCTTCCTTCTTTCTTTCCTTCCTCTCTCTTTTTTAAGATTTTATTTTATTATTTTACTCTCTACACCCAACATGGGGCTCGAATTTACAGCTCCGAGATCAAGAGTCGCATGCTCCATGGTCTGAGCCAACCAGGTGCCTCCTCCTCTCTCTTTTATTTGTCTTTTTCTTTTCCTGTCTTTTTCTTCTTTTCCTCCTCCTCCTTCCTCCTCCTCCTCCTTTTTTTTTTTTTTTTTTTGTTTATTGAAAGCTTCCCTTACCTTCTTATGAGCTCAGCAATGCATTTTAAAAGTGTATTTGCTCTAATTTATCCAGCATTTGGGTGTTTTGCAGTGTGGGAGGACATTTCATAATATCTAGCCTAGCTAAATGTCAGAAATGGAAATCTTATAGACTTCATTTTTTTAATTGGATTATTTCAGGCTTACTTGGAGATTTTTAAAAATTAAATTATCTAACATATAGTACATCATTAGTTTCTGATGTAGAGTTCAGTAATTCATCAGTTTTGTAAAGCACCTGGTGCTCATCACATCACATGCTGTCCTTAATGCCCATCCTCCAATTACCCCATCCCCCAATTACCCCATCCCCCCATCCACCTTCCCTCCAGCAACCCTCAGTTTGTTTCCTGTAGTTTAGAGTTTCTCATGGTTTGTCTCCCTCTCTGATGACTTCCCATTCAGTTTTCCCTCCCTTCCCCTGTGATCCTCTGCACTGTTTCTTATATTCCGCATACGGGTGAAACCACAGGATAATTGTCTTTCTCTGCTTGACTTATTTCACTCAGCATAATACCCTCCAGTTCCATCCACGTGGATGTAAATGGTATTACTTGGAGATTTTTACAATGGAATCTCTCTCAAACTCTTGTTTGCTTTTTTCTTGATTATTTTAAAAATTAGGTTTTTTTAAAAAAAAATCAGAGTCATATATGCCTATTATTTTAAAAGTCAGTAGTTTAAATTTTTTTGGTTTTTGTTTGTTTTGAGAGAGCTGAAGTGGTAGGCGGGTAGAGGCAGAGGGAGAAAGAGAGATTAAGTTTCTTCTCAGGCTACAAGCCTAGTGCAGAGCCTGACTCAGGGCTCAGTCTTAACGACCCTGAGATCATGACCTGAGCCAAAATCAAGAGTTGGATGCTTAACCGACCGAGACACCCATACGTCCCAGTAGTTTAAGTCTTTTAAGAGAAAGCAGGCTCTTTTCTCCCACTTTCTTCTACCCCAAGTCTTACTTACCAGAGGCAACCACTTTGAGTTCTTTTGTTGACCTCCTTATTTTTAAATAATATACTTTTACCACTGTTTCTTGATTTATTAATTTTAGACATCATATTGATTTATAACTATGGAAGATGAAGATTAGACTCTCACAACCATCCCCATTTTCCTTCCTCCATATTCTTACATTATAATTTTTTGGTTAAATCAATGTTTGTATTAAATAGGCTATATAAATATTGCTTACTGTTGTGTCAAACATACTCTAGTTATGTTTCCTGTTTTATACAATTTTTTCCTTTTTCCAGAACTCAATTTTCTCATTACCTGTTTTTGTATATACCCATAGTCTGTCAAGTCTGCCTACATGGTCAAAAATCATCAAATATCATTTGCAATTCCTTGCCCCATGCCCCACGCTCACTTTCTGGGTCTGTTGAAGTTGGTGGGGTGAATTGGCTCACTTTCCCTGTCCTCTTCTGTAAGTGCTTAAGTTGGTAAGTACTTCTGCTCTGCTAAGTTAGCTACCACTCCTCCATGTGATTTCTGTCTGCCAGAAGCTTGCTGATGCCTCATATGTATCCCCCGCCTCATTCGTGTCATCCTTGATAGTTAATTTTCTTTTTCCTTTGCTTTTAATGGAATTTTGGGTGAGAGAGAAAATAAACAAGTACATTTGATCCACCATGTTGAACTGGAAACCCAGAACTTAAGTCACATTGTGGTTTTGATTTGCATTTCCCATTTCCCTCATGACTAATGAAGTTGAACATCTTTTCATGTGCTTATTGGTTATTTGTATATCTTCTTTGAAGAAATGTTTATTCAATCCTTTTCTCATTTTTAAAAATTTGGGTTGCTTTCTCGTTGTTGTTATTGAGCTGTTTATATGTTCTGGATATTAATCTCTTATCAGATACATGGTTTGCAAATATTCTCTCCCATTTTATAGGTCATCTTTTCACTTTTTTAAAAAGATTTTATTTATTTATCTGACAGAGAGAAAGAGAGAGAGAGAGAGTGCACACAGGCAGAGCAGCAGGCAGAGGGAGAGGGAGAAGCAGGCTCCCAGCTGAGCAGAGAGCCCAACATGGGGCTCTATCTCAGGACCCAGGGATCATGACCCAAACCAAAGGCAGATGCTTAACTGACTAAGCCACCCTGGTGTCCCTCTTTTCACTTTTCTTGATAGTTCCTTTTGATAGTGCATAGAAGTTCTTAATTTTTATGAAGTCCAATTTATCTATTTTTTTTTCTTTTGTTGCCTATACTTTTGGTGTCATATCTGTGAGGTTATTCCCAAATCCCATGTCATGAATTTTTTTCACCAGTGTTTTCTCCCCAGATCTTTATAGTTTTAGCTCTTAAATTTAGGTCTTTGATCCATTTTGAGTTAATTTTTGTATATGGTGTAATATAAAGGTCCAGTTTTCTCAGTACTTTTTGTTGAAAAGATTGACCTTACCCCCATTGAATGGCTTGGAACCCTTTTCAAAAATCAATTAACCATTGCAACAGCATGGATGGATTTAGAGGGTATAATCCTAAGTGAAATAAGTCAGTCAGAGAAAGACAAATACTATATGATTTCACTCATATGTGGAATTTAAGAAACAAAACAAATGAACAAAGAAAAAAGAGCCAAAAAAACAGACTCTTAAATATAGAGAACAAAATGGTGGTTTCCAGAGAGGAGGTGGATGGGCAGATGGGTGAAATAAGTTAGGGAGATTAAAAGTATATTTAATCTTTTTAAAAAAAGATTTGTTTATTTGAGAGAGTGTGGATGCATGTGTGTGTGTACAAGTTATGGGAGGGACAGAGGGGGAGACTCCTCAAGCAGACTCCCTGCTGAGCTTGGCTACTGACAAAGGGCTGGATCTAACAACCCATGAGATCATGACCTGAGCTGAAACCAAGAGTCCGACCCTCAACCAACTAAGCCACCCAGGTGCTCCAAGAGTACATTTAATCTTGATGAGCACTGAGAAATGTATAGAATTGTTGAATTATGTTTTACACCTGAAGCTAATGTAACACTGTATATTAATTATATATGAATAAAAAAATCTATGAACCATATATGTGAAGGTTTATTTTTAGGCTCTTTATTCTATTGCTCTACATGTCTGTTCTTTTGCTAGTACCATGCTGTTTTGATTATTGCAATTTTGTGCTAAGTTTTGAAGTAAAGGAAGTGTGAGTCGTCCAACTTTATTCTTCTTTTACAAAATTGTTTTGGCTATTCAGGTTTCTGTGCAATTCCATATGGTTTGAGAATGGCTTTTACATTTGTGCAAAAAGTGCTGTTGGACTTTTGATAGGTATTGTGTTCAATATGTAGATCACTTGGGTAATGTTGACTTCTTAACAATGTTAAGTCTTCCTGTCGATGAACATGGGATGTCTTTCCATTTACTTAGCTCTTCTTTAATTTCTTTCAGCAATGTTTCTTTCAGCAATGTCTTCAGCTCCCTGGTTAGATATATTCCTGAGTATTTGGTACTTTTATATACTATCATAAATGGAAGTGCTTTCTTAATTTCCTTTTTGGATTGTTCATTTGTGGTGCATAGAGAAACATAACTAATTTTTGTGTGTTGATTTTTTTTATTATGTTATGTTAGTCACCATACAGTACATCATTAGTTTTTGATGTAGTGTTCCATGATTCATTGTTTGTGTGTAACACCCAGTGCTCCATGCAATTCATGCCCTCCTTAATACCCATCACTGGCCTATCCCAATCCCCAACCCCTTCCCCTCTGAAGCCCTCAGTTTGTTTCCCAGAGTCCAGAGTCTCTCATGGTTCATTCCCCCTTCTGTTTACCCCCTCTTCATTCTTCCTTCCTTCTCCTACCAATCTCCCTGCTATTTCTTATATCCCATAAATGAGCGAAACCGTATGATAATCGTATTTCTCTGCTTGACTTATTTCACTTAGCATAATCTCCTCCAGTCCCGTTCATGTTGCTGCAAATGTTGGGTAATCGTTCTTTCTGAAGCCTGAGTAATATTCCATTGTATATATGGACCACATCTTCTTAATCCATTCGTCTGTTGAAGGGCATCTCGGCTCCTTCCACACTTTAGCTATTGTGGACAATGCTGCTATGAACATTGGGGTGCATATGGCCCTTCTCTTCACTACGTCTGTATCTTTGGGGTAAATACCCAGTAGTGCAATTGCTGGGTCATAGGGTAGCTCTATTTTTAACTTTTTGAGGGACCTCCACACTGTTTTCCAAAGTGGCTGTACCAACTTGCATTCTCACCAACAGTGTAAGAGGGATCCCCTTTCTCCACATCCTCTCCAACAATTGTTGTTTCTTGCCTTTCCATTTTTGCCATTCTAACTGGTGTAAGGTGGTATCTTAGTGTGGTTTTGATTTGAATTTCCCTGATGGCTAATGATTTTGAACATTTTTTCATGTGTCTGTTAGCCATTTGTATGTCTTCATTGGAAAAGTGTCTGTTCATATCTTCTGCCGATTTTTTGATTTGATTATTTGTTTCTCATGTACTGAGTTTGAGAAGTTCTTTGTAGATCTTGGATACCAGCCTTTTATCTGTAGCTTCATTTGCAAATATCTTCTCCCATTCTGTGGGTTGCCTCTTTGTTTTGATGACTGTTTCCTTGACTGTGCAGAAACTTTTTATCTTGATGAAGTCCCACAAGTTCATTTTTTCTTTTGTTTCTCTTGCCTTTGGAGATATGTCATGAAATAAGTTGCTGTGGCCAATGTCAAAGAGGTTACAGCCTATGTTCTCCTCTATGATTTTGATGGATTCCTGTCTCACATTGAGGTCTTTCATCCATTTGGAGTTTATCTTTGTGTATGGTGTGAGAGAGTGGTCGTGTTTCATTCTTTTGCATGTAGCTGTCCAATTTTCCCAGCACCATTTATTGAAGAGACTTTTTTCCACTGGATGTTTTTTCCTGCTTTGTCAAAGATTAGTTGACCATAGAGCCGAGGGTCCATTTCTGGAGTCTCTCTTCTGTTCCATTGGTCTATGTGTCTGTTTTTGTGCCAGTACCATGCTCTCTTGGTGATCACAGCTTTGTAGTATAGCTTGAAATCAGGCAATGTGATGCCCCCAGCTTTGTTTTTCCTTTTCAACATTTCCTTGGTGATTCGGGGTCTTTTCTGGTTCCACACAAATTTAAGGGTTGTTTTGTTCTAGCTCTTTGAAAAATGTCATTGGTATTTTGATCGGGATGGCGTTGAACGTGTAGATTGCTCTGGGTAGCTGTGTGTTGATCTTGTACTCTGTAAGTTGAATTCATTTATTTGCTCTATTAGCTCTCTTGTGGATTCTTTGGGATTTTCTATATATATAGGATCATATGATCTGTGAATAGAGATAGTTTCATTTTTTTTTTAAAGATTTTATTTATTCATTGACAGAGAGAGAGAGACAGCCAGCGAGAAAGGGAACACAAGCAGGGGGAGTGGAAGAGGATGAAGCAGGCTCCCAGCAGAGCAGGGAGCCCGACACGGGGCTTGATCCCAGGACTCGGGGATCATGCCCTGAGCGAAAGGCAGACGCTTAACAACTGAGCCACCCAGGCGCCCCATCACCTTTTTTTTTTTTTTTCCAATTTGGATGCTTCTATTTCTTTTTGTTATCTAATAACTTTGGCTGGAACTTGCAGTACAATGTTGAATAGCAGTAGTTAAAGTGGGCATCCTTGCCTTGTTCACTATCTTAGGGGGAATACTTTCAGTCTTTCACTGTGGAGTATGATACTAGCTGTAGGTTTTCATAAATACCCATTATTATGTTGAGGAATTTTCCCTATATTCCTTGTTTTCTGAGTTTTTATCATGAAAAGGTTGGATTTTATCAAATGCTTTTTCTGTATCAATTGAGATGATCATGTGTTTCCCCCCTTTATTCTACTAGTATCATGTATTACCTTGATTGTTTCTCTTATGTTGAACTACCCTTACATTCTAGGAACAAATTCCACTTAGTTTTGAGGAATAATAATTCTTTTAATGTGCTGTTGAGTTCAATTTGCTAATATTTTGTTGAGGATTTTTGCATCTACATTCATAAGGGATGTTGGGCTTTCATTTTCTTTTCTAATCTAATTTTATTATTTAAATTTATTTAGAATTAAACTTATATTTAGAATTTCTAATTTTATTATTTCTAATCTAACTTTTCTTTATCTGGCTTTAGTAACAGGGTAATTCTGACTTCATAGGATGAGTTGGAAAGTATTCCCTTTTCAGTTTTTGGGAAGAGTTTAAGAACGATTGATATTGGTATTAGTTCTTCTTTAAATGTTTGGTAGAATTCACTGGTGAAACCTTCAGGTCAAGGACTTTTCTTTGTTAGAAGGTTTTTGTTTGTTTGTTAATGTTATTTTTTTGTTATTTATTTATTGACATCTAATTAACATACAGTGTTATATTAGTTTCAGGTGTACAATATAATGATCCAACAATTCTGTACATTTCTCAGTGTTCATTAAGATAAGTGTATCCTTAATTCCCATCACCTATTTCACCCATCCTCCCCACCCCACTCCCCTCTGGCAACCACCAGTTCATTCTCTATATTTAAGAGTGTTTTTAAATCTCCTTTCTCATTGTTTGTTTATTTGTTTTGTTTCTTAAATTCCACATATAAGGGGCACCTGGGTGGTACAGTTGGTTAAATTTCCAATTCCTGGTTTCAGCTCAGGTCATGATCTCGGGGTTGTGGGATTGAGCCCCACGTTGGGCTGTGCGCTCAGTGCAGAGTCTGCTTGAGTTTCTCTCTCCCTCTCTCTCTGCCCCTCACTCCCAGTGTTCGCTCTCTCTCTCTCAAATAATAAATTATTTTATTTTAAGAATTCCACATATAAGTTTTGTTTTTCTCTGACCAACTTATTTCACTTAGCATTATATCCTCTAGGTCCATCCATGTTGTTGCAAATGTTCTTTGGCTGAGTAATATTCTATTATATATATACATACCACATCTTCTTTATCCAGTCATCTGTGGATGGACACTTGGGTCACTTCCATATCTTGGCTATTGTAAATAATGCTTCAGTAAACATAGGGATGCATATATCTTTTTGAATTAGTATTTTCAGTAGTGGAATTTTTTTTTTTAAGATTTTATTTCTTTATTTGAGAGAGAGAGAGAGAGCACGTGCATGAGAGGGGGGAGGGTCAGAGGAAGAAGCAGACTCCCCGCTGAGCAGGGAGCCCTATGCAGGACTCGATCCTGAGACTGCAGGATCATGACCAGAGACAAAGGCAGCCGTCTAACCAACTGAGCCATCCAGGCACCGCTCCCCCACCAAGTAGTGGAATTATTGAATCATATGGTATTTCTAGTTTCAATTTTTTGAGGAACCTCCACATTGTTTTCCACAGTGGCTGAACAAGGGTTTCTTTTTCTCCACATCCTTGCCAACAACTGCTTTTTCTTGTGTTTTTGACTTTTAGCCATTCTGACCATTGTGAAGTGATATGTCATTGTGGTTTTAATTTGCATTTCCCTGATGATTAGTGATGTTGAGCATCTTTTCATGTGTCTGCTGGCCATCTCTATGTCTTCTTTGTTGGAAGGTTTTTGATTACTGATTCAATCTCTTTACTTGTTATAGGTCTTTTGAGATTTCTGTGGGTTGTTTTTTTTGTTTGTTTGTTTTAGACAGTTTAGGTAACGTGTGTGTATTAGTCAGGGTTCTCCAGAAAAACAGAACCAATAGGATACATATTCATATACATATATATGTATATATGTATACACACATACATATATTATTTATTATAAGGAATTGGCTCACACAATTATGGAGGCTGGCAAATCCCAAGATCTGCAGAGTGAGTTGGCAAGCTAGAGACCCAGGAGAGCTGATTTTTTTAGTTCCAGTTTAAGTCAAAAGACCAGAGAACCAGGAATGTCAATGATGTAGTTATAGTCCCAAGGCTGGCAGATTTGAGACCCAGGAATAGCTGATGTTTCAGTTCAAGTCTGAAGGCAGGAGAAAAGCTGGTGTTCCAGCTCAAGGGCTTTTAGGCAGGAAGACCTCTCTCGCTTGGGCAGGGTGAGCCTTTTCATTCTATTCAGACCTTCAATTGATTGGATGAGGCCTGCCCACCATTAGGTAAGGAAATCTACTTTACTCAGTCCACTGCTTAAATATTAATTTCATCCGAAAAAACATCCTCAATGGGATGCCTGGATGGTTCGGTTGGTTGAGTATCCGACTTTTAATTTCAGCTCAGGTCATGATCTCATGTGGTAGAATTGAGCCCTGTGTGAGGCTCTGCACTCAGTGTGGAGTCTGCTTCAGATTCTTTCTCCCTCTCGTCTCCCTCCCTTTCTGCCCCTCCCCACTCATGTTCTCTCTCCAAAATAGATAAAGTATTTTAAGATAATCCTCAAAAAGAAAAAGAAAATACTCCCAGAATAAAATTTTTTTAAAAAATTTAAAAAATAATAAAAAATCCAAAACTCCCAGAATAATGTGTGATCATATATCGGGGCACCCCATGGCTTAGTCATGCTGACATGTGAAATTAACTATCACAGTGTATTTCAAGGAATTTGTCCCTTTCTTCTAAGGTTATCTAATTTGTTGATGTACAGTTGTTCATAGTATTCTAATACTTTTTATTGCTGTAAGGTTGGTACTACTGTCCCCACTTTCACTTCTGATTTTAGTAATCTGAGTCTTCTCTCTGTTTTTCTTACCATCTTACTATAGATTCGTATTTTTTCATCTTTTCAAACAACCATTAGTTTGATTTTTTTATATTGTTTCCTATACTTTGTTTTATTTATTTCTGATCTATTCTTTATTATTTTCTTCCTTCCACTTGCTTTGGGTTTACTTTCCTCTTCTTTATCTAGCTTCTAAGATACAAAGTCAGGTTGTTGATTTGAAGTTTTTTTTAATGTGGGTATTTACAGTTATAAATTTCCCTCTGAGCACTGCTTTCATTGCATCCCATAATTTTTGATATTTTTTTTCATTAGCCTCTAAGTATTTTCTAATTTCCCTTGTGATTTTTTTCTTTGATACATTGGTTATTTAGGTGTGTGTTGTTTAATTTCTACATATTTACAATTTTCCCAAATTCCCTTTTCATATTGATTTCTTTCATTCTGTTGTGATCAAAGAACATATTTATGATTTCATCTCTATTAAGCTTATTGATACTTGTTTTAAGGCTTAACCTATGCTCTAACTTGGAGAATGTTTCATGTGTACTCGAAAAGAATGTGTATCTTGCTATTAATTGAATGGAATGCTTTGTAAATGTCTGTTAGGTCTAGTTGATTTATACCATTTTTCAAGTCTTCTATTTTCTTGTTAATCTTTGGCATAGTTGTTTTTATAATTATTGAGTGGAGTATTGAAATTTCCAATTATTTTTTGATGAATTGTCTATTTCTCCCTTCAGTTATGTCATTTTTTGCTTTATGTGTGTGAGGCTCTTTGTTAGATACATATATGTTTATAATTGTTATGTCTTTTTAATGGATTGATTTTTATCATTATAAAATGTCCCTTTTTGTCTCTTGTAACAATTTTTCTTTTATTTAGTATTTTTTAAAGATTTATTTATTTGAGAGAGAGTGTGCACATGTGTGTGGGGAGGGGCAGAGGGAGAGAGTGAGAGAAGCAGACTCCTCACTGAGCACAGAGCCCGACATGGGGCTTAGTACCATGACCCTGAGATCATGACCTGAGCCGAAATCAAGTGTCCAACAGTCAACTGACTGAGCCAACCAGGCATCCCAACAATTTTTCTTTTAAAGTCTATTTTGTCTGATACTAGTATAGCTGTTTTATAGCTTTCTTTTTATTATGGCTTGCATGATATATCCTTTTCCATCATTTTACATTTAGCTTGTGTCTTTAAATGCAAAAATGTGTCTCTTGTAGACATCATATAGTTGGATCATGTATTTTTAAATCTATTTTTCCAGTGTTTGCCTTTTAATTGGACAGTTTAATTCACTCATATTTAATGTAGTTACTGATACTAGGATTTATGTCTACAATTTTGCTGTCGGTATTTTATAGATCTTATGTCTTTTTTTGTTTCCCAGTTGCTCCATTATTGTCTCCTTTTTTGTTAAATTGATATTTTCTGGTATGCCATTTTAATGACCTTGTTGTTTCTTTTGCTACATTTTTGAATTGCTTTCTTTAAAAAAAATTTTTTTAAAGATTTTCTTTATTTATTTGACAGAGAGCACAAGCAGGGGGAGGGGCAGAGGGAGAAGCAGACTCCCTGCTGAGCAGGGAGCCCAATGCGGGACTTGATTCCAGGACCCTGGGATCATGACCTGAGCTGAAGGCAGACACTTAACCCACTGAGCCACCGAGGAGCCCCTTGAATTGTTTTCTTAGTAGTTGCCGTGGGCATTATAATTATCATAATTTATATTAGTTAATTTATCCTAATAAATCTTATCTTTATCTTATTTTATCTTATCTTTATCTTAATAAATCTTAATTTATGACAATCTGGTTTGCTCCTAATGGTTTACTCCTGTAAACGTTGCTCCTGTTTAGTTTCATTTTCTTTTCTGTCCTTTGTGCTCTCACAGGCATACAAATTAAATCTTTATACATTGTGTTGAATTATACATTCATCAACACAGACTTATTAGTATTGCTTTATGCAGGCATCTTTTAAATCAGAAGAAGAACAGTTTTAAATATGCATTTATACTATCTTTTATATTTTCCTTTGTAGTTACTTTTACCAGTGCTCTTTATTTCTTTATGTGGATTTGAGTTACTATTTTAGTTTCCTTTATTTTAGCCTGAAGGACTCCCATTACTGTTTTTTGTAGGGAAGATTTGCTAGCAATGGATTCTCAGTTTTTGTTTATCTGGTCTTGATTTCTCTTTCATTTTTGTTGAATAGTTTTTGTGAGTATAGAATTTTTCTTTCAAAACTTGAGTATGTCATTCAAGCCCTTCTGGCCTGCAGAGCTTCTGATGAGAAATCATTTGTTAAATCTTGAGGATCCTTTGTGCGTGATGACTCACTTTTCACTTGCCTCTTTCAAGATTCCCTTTTTGTTTTGTCTTTGGACAATTTGATGATGATGTGTGTAAGTGTGGATCTCTTTGTGTTTGTCCTGTTTGGAATTTGTTGAGCTTCTTGGATGTGTAGACTAGTCTTTCAGTCAGCATGGGTGGTTTGGGGGCATTGTTTTTCCAGATATTATTTCTGCCCCTTCCTCTCCCTTCTTTCTGGGATTCCTATTATTTGTATATTGTTATTCTTCGTGGTTTCCCACAGGTCTCCTAGGCTCTGTTCATTTTCTTCATTTTTTTCCCTGCTCCTCACATTGCATAATCTCAATTAACTTATCTTTAAATTCATTGACTTTTTTCTTCTATCTTCTCAGATTTGCTCTTGAACTTTTATTGAAATTTTCATTTCAGTTATTGTACTTTTTAACTCCAGAATTTCTATTTGGTTATATTTTTTAAAGTAATTTCTATCTCTTTATCGATAATACATATTTGGCAAGTCATTGTTTTCATACTTTCCGTTAGTTTTTTTAGACATAGTTTTCTTTACTTTGAACTTATTTTGAACAGGTGAAGTCTTTGTCTAGTAAGTTCAATGTCTGGGCTTCCTTGGGGGTCACTATTTATTAATTGCTGCTTTTTCCCTTGTGTATGTGTACGGGCCAAACTTTTTTTGTTTCTTTGCATGTTTTGTAGTTTTTGTTGAAAATTGGGACATTTTTAAATAATACAACGTGGCAAGTCTAGGAATCAGATTCTCTCCAGAGTTTGTTGTTTGCATAGTGACTCTTCTAAACTAATTCTTCAAGTCTATATTCTTTTTTGTGTGTAGCCACTCAAGTCTCTGCTTCGTTAGCTTAGTGGTCAGTTAATGATTGGACAGAGGTTTCATTAAAATTATTGGAACCAATGAGTTTCCTAGTTTTTGCTGAGGGAATACGTGTTTATATTCTTCTGAGACTATTTTTGAGTCACTCGGTGACATCCAGGATACCATAGGCTCCCAACCATGTGGAACACTGAAGATAAACAAGAGCAACTGCACAGTTTTCAACAGCTCCCACATTGCCAAACTTGGGGAGACCATTGCAGCATAGATGGAGGCAGCTTTCTTAGGGCTCCTCTCTCTGCACAGTGAGTCCCTTGTGGTTACTGTGCTGGTTTCTGGTGGTTGTTCCTCACTGGAGTCTCCCTTTGTTTTATGCAGTTTAATTTCTTTCTTTCTTTTTTAAAGATTTTATTTGAGATAGAGAAAAAGAGAGTGAGGAGCAGAGGGAGAGGGATAAGTGGGCTACATGCTGAGTGTGGAGCCCAGTGTGGGGCCCCATCCCATGACCCTGAGATCATGACTTGAGCCGAAGCCAAGAACCAGATGTTCAACCAACTGAGCTACCCAGGCACCCCTGCAGTATAATTTCTAATGCCCACTCCTCCATCCTTCAGTTTAAATTCAGGCTAAATGTTCCCCAGTTCTTCCCCAGCCCTGAACCCTTCTTCATTACCAGCCCCTACCTCAGGCCAAACTTCAACCCTTGCCCCCACTACTACTACCTTCTTTTCCAGCTCAGATTAGGATCTCTGGGGTATCCTTTCCTAGAACCCAGCATGAGGTACAATCTCTCACCTCAAATGAAATTTTATACCTGTTACAGAAGTGGTTTGAAAATTTGTGTTTTAATCTTTTTCAGTATATCCTGGCCACCCAGGCCTATGTGCCAGTTTCCATTCTTCCTGGAGAATTTCCTATAAGCAATAATATTTGGAACTAGAGTGCACCACCTTTGAAAGAGTCCATGTGACGCTGGTGGGTCTTGGCTTGCAGGATCCAAGAGTCTCTGGTATTGATGAAGCCTTGTGGCAACTAACAGACAAATCTCAGCTAAGGAACAATTGTAGACTTTCATAGCCCTCTGTGTTTATGAGCCAAAGCAGCAAGGATCTAAGAAAGATTGGATTGTGACATCCAGGAAGTTCTATGTGAGGGGCCCGCAAAGTTCCAGTTAGGAAATGACCAAGAGAAGAGTCTGAGGCATAGTCTAGAAAAGACCTATCAAGGAATTGTTACCTATCAAGGAATTCAGGAAGCTACCTAGTGAAGGCTTTGGGGACTGATTCTGTAGAGGAGATAAAAAGTGACTTGTTGAGTCACTCAGAGAATTGGTCAGAAAATGACTTATCAATGTGTTCAAAAGAGAACCTAGATTGGAAGCAACTGGAAAATGCATTGGTTTACTTGGACAGGAAGCTGGGGCAAGTCTATAACAGTGGTATCCCTATAGGTTCCCAATAGGTATTGTTCATGGCTTGCTGCCAATTATACATTTGCCCCCTCCTGGGAAGTCTTATAGCTGCTTGGAAACTGGAAATTTGGTACCCTCAATGAATCAGAAACACTGCCTGAATACCTCTTGGAGGGTATCTTCCCTTCCTTGATCTAGCCATTAGATAAGCACGAGGAAGCCAAGGTTACATAGTTTTGAGTGTGGCAGAGGTAGAGCTTACCTCACCAGGTCCTTGAATCCATAAAACTGTTATGTTGATAGAGACCCAATCATGGTTTCTTCCCTGGTCTACTTTTCTCTCTCAGCCACCCATGTTTTAGGAATGGCTAAGCCAAGGTTGCTTAGCTCTTTGACAGAAACCATTGTGTAGGTCAGAGGATGGGCTGATCACAAAATATTCAGTCCCTACCTTGGATAGTTCTTTCCCTGCTCCATCAGCTGTGAGCAAGGAAGCCAGAGGGCCCTGAGATGCTGGTCATGGTTCACACAGGACCCTCAGTCCAAGAAAAGCAGACAAATTTTTGCCCATCAACCTGGACAAATCATGGCAGAATGCAAGTGTATGGGGGACAAGAGAGGCTGTCCAGAGTCACTTCCAAGTGATGGCAGAACATGACCCAAGGGATAAGTGTGGAGTTGTGTACCCACAGACTCCAGCCATGGAGGAGCACTGGCCCAGAGGCAGAGAACAGAGGAAGAGTGTCTGGAGGGGATCCCCACAGAGGGGAGCATTCTTCTTGGAGTTTCCACTTTAGGAAAAGGATATTGGAGATTAATTTAGAGATTCCTTCAAGGGTCAGATAGTCTAGGGAGATATTGAAGTCCAAGAAGATTCCATCTGCTAAGTCACAATTGGAGGATGTTCTGAGAGTCAGTGAGCTGGGAGATGCCCAGAAGCTAAATGGCTCTCTGAGTGGTCAAGGAGCTCCAGTGACCAAGGAATGGCCCCTACCACCAAGGGTGATGGTTGTCCAAGATTCAGGATGGCCAAGCCTTAAAGAACATGTTACTGTCATACAAATGAGCAGATGACAGCCATAGTACTGTCATTATGAAATTGTACACACACACACACACACACACACACACACACACACACACACTACTATAAAAGGATTCAGGGGCTTCTCAAAGTGAATTAAGACCCCACTGCCCAGGGGCAGTGTGTGTGTGTGTGTGTGTGTGTGTGTGTGTGTGTGTGTGTGTGTAGGGGGTCACACAGGCATTAAAGGACCACAAATCCCCCCATGCAACCTCTAAGACAGGAAAGGCTCAAATTGCAGGCAGAGTTGCAGAGCCATGTTCAGGGCTTTCTCATGGGAGTGCCCCTGGCCTCAGACAGCCTGGCTTTTAAAGACTCATAGGCTTATCCCCAGAGTGCACTCAGTGGAGATAACGACAGTTTCCCGGGTCTTACATGTACACACTGAAGCCAGGGGAAGTAGTCTGGCTTAGCCGACCTGAATCCGAAAGCTTCAGGCCTCAGGAAAGAGCCAGGACAATAATTTAGCCCCAAGTGAAGAGGGATGACCTAGGGGACCCAAAACAGGAAAGCACGGAGTAGTGGATGCAGGATTGGGGATCTCCCTGCCCAGGCCAGGAAATTCGCAGACACCTTTGTGAGCAAGACCCCTTGGTTTCTGCAGTGGAAGGAACAGGTTCCTCCCAAAAGTACGTTAGCAAAAGGATGAGAAGCTTTTTCACTGGCATTGTCCCAAGAGAAAAGGCAAGGGCAGAATTTCTCTGTTAAAGCTTAGTTGGTGTTAGCCTCTGTATGGAGCCTAGGCCCAGGTGAAGGCAGAGATGTCTTCATGGCACTGTGGACACTGAAGCTTAGAAGGGCATGGTTCTTGTGGGCTTGATCTTGAAGAATCCGGAGCTCAGGCATGGAAGAAAGTCAGCATCAGGAGGAAGTCCAGGCCCAGGCATAGCCTACAGATGGGCATTCCTGCGACTACAGGGCTCTTCCTTACCCAGATCCAAGGAAAGTGACAAGTGCATCATGCAGGCAGCATGCAGGTCCTGAGGATCAGAGTTGTCTCAGCAGGATAAGTAGTTCAGAGACAAGGACAGACATGCCCAGAAAATGGTAAGATTTAAGGATCAGCAACAGTGTTCATGCTTTCCAGGGAGCCTGCATCCCCAGCCAGGCCCTGCCAGCACGGGCCAAAGATGCCAGCCAGGTACCTCTAGCCGTTCTTTCCACTGCCCCTTTGTGGCTTTGTCTTTGGGGATGTGTCTCTTTTAGTTAGCCAGAAAGTCTTCCTTCATCCCCTCCTAGGAGGGACATTTCCTTTTCTCAAAGGAAAATTCCAGTCCATGTAGAGAAAATCTACAAGTTCTCATGCTAGCACATCCTTCAAAGAGGATAGTCTTTGTGTCTCATAACCAAGGATATTTATTCTTTCTAAATAGATTTGTGTCTTCTAATAGCTGAGTGGTATCTTCTGTCTCCGCTGTGTTTGGGGTATATGTTTTAGAAATGCCCGGAGCCTAGGCTTGGAGGAAGGAAGAAGCCCGCGTCACCTTATATTGAAGGACTGCCTGGATTTCTCAGAGATGACGAAGGCCCTTGAGTGGTATTTCACTTCTGCCCCCATCCCAGGTTCATTGCTCCTGCTCAGATGCCTTATTTTTAAAATACTTTATTTTTTTTCCATAATACTGTCATTACAAAAAAATACAAAAAAACTACTATAAAAACATTCAGGGGCTTGTCAAAGTGAGAAAACCTTAAGACCCCACCCCAGGACCTGGCTGAAGCCGTCTTCCCCTAGCTCCTTCACTATTTGACCTTTATACAACTGTGGGAGTGGGGTGGGGTCACACAGGCATTAAAGGGCTGGAAATTCTCCCACGCAGCCTCCATGAAGGGTAAGAAATAAGTAGCTTCACATATCACAAAAATGGGATTTGGAAATTTGGGGGTGGCTAGGCCCTGAGTTCAGAGGTGTGGGGAGAAACCTGTGACCCTGAATCTCTTGGTGGGGAATAGCTGCCACCTGACCCCCAAGCCCTTTCCCTTCCTGATGAAGGCTGGGAGGTGGACCCTGCCCCCTACCTCTTAGCCTTAATACAGTAGGCCCTCTTCCCCTCCCTCCACCCTTGCACACTCCTGAGTGTAGCAGGGAGGACAGAACTTTCAGCTCTGCGGGATCTGGGCAGGGGAGCTCTCAGGGGGGCTGCCAAGGGCCCTGTTCACCTTCCTGCCCCAAATGAAAAGTGTCTCGTGCTCAATGGCCCAGTTCATGGCTTACGGACCTTCCCGTCCCATCTCAACTCCGGAGAGGCACAGATAGCTCTAGGTGAGTGCTTTGTGTGCGTGAATATGTGTGCATTAACCTTAGACACTGTGGACCTATGGATGGGGCGGGGGCAGGGAAACAGTGTCCTTTCTATCTTCCTCGACCCCCAGTAGGAGGAAGCTGAAGCGCAGGGAGAGGAGAGGTATTAGCAAAGCTGAGAGGGGAAAGAGGACATGCTATTTACAGGCATAGACAGGGAATCTCTGTATCTTCAAGTAGCACTCAGGTCACTCTCCAGCCACTGGTGTGGGAACTGGATTCAAAGCTAGTGACATGAAAATTGACCCCTGACCTGGGCTAGCTCTCCCCACCTCCCACCCACTTCCCCAAGGCAGCCCAGCTCTGAAAGGGGTCAGGGACAGGAACATTTTCCTGAAATCCAGTGGCTTTTTTTTTTTTTTTTTTTTTTTTTTTGCGTTTTAGAAAAAGTTGCTAGTGTCCAGTGGACATCAAGCTGGGTGCACATTGGGTGGGGTGAGTGTAGGGGGTATTGCTGTGGTAGACTCTGGGCTGCCTGGGGCAGAGCCTAGGAACAGGGTAGGTGCTGCTTAAGGATCTGTCGTGTCTGTGGTGTTAATCTGTCTGGGAAGCGAACTTTGAACTCGACAATGAGGTCTCCTCGCTGGGTGGGCACTTTGGGGAAGGGAAGGCCCTCCCCACGGAGTCTCTTCACGGTGCCTGGCTTGATGACATCATTGCAGGGTAATGGGATCACCCGGCCATCGATAGTGGGAATGTTCACAGTACAGCCACACAGCGCCTGGGGAAGAGGAAGCAGAGTGAGGAAAAGGTGGGGTAGAGTGGGAAGGAGGAAAAGATTGAAGTGAGGTAAAAATGTTCCCATTTTTCCTCCCCTCCCCAACAAACACACCACCTGATCCAGGCCCTACCTCCTTAAGGCTAATCAGCGCACTGTAGAGCACGTTGGTGCCGTCTCGACGGAAGTGTGCATGGGGCTTGTCTTTGAGCACAAAGACGATATCAGCAGGGATGTTGTCAGGTGTGGCATCACCCTCTTTGGGAAAGGTGATCTTGGTGCCTTCCTTCCAGCCGCGCTTGATGACAATGTGCAGGATCTTGTCCTCGGTGCGCACAGTTCGCCCATCAGGGTTGAGACGCCGCCGTGTGATCTTCATGCGCTTGGTGGAGCCGTGGTAGATCTCCTCCAGGGACACCCGCAGCTCATGCACCACAGGTGGGTCCTGCACCTTGCGCCGAGGGTACAGTGGTTCTGGGGCTCGCCTTGGACCCCTACTCAGCCCATTGAAGCCAAAGCGGCCAAAGGCGCCAAATGGATCCTCATCTTCATCCACATCCATGTCATCTGGGTCAAAGCCACTGAAGGGTCTAGTGGACCGGCTGCTGGCAAAGAAGATATCGAAGGGGTTGGAGCCACCAAAGAAGGAGGCAAAGGTGGCATGGGGATCCCCATGAAAGGTGTAGTGAAAGGAGCCACTGGAGCCACCCGACGAACCACCGCCGGTCTTCAGGCCTGGAGGGAGGAGAAGTTAGGGATAGTGTGGCTGGTCCTGACCCCACCCCAACCTCCGCCCCTGCCCTCTAGCTCCTAGTTCATGGGCCTAGAGAAAGAAGTCACCTTTAACTCTCATAGAGAGGGCTGGCATAATAGAGTAAGAAAAGTCTCTGACAAGATTAATTTCTATTCTTAATTATATGTTTAATAATAAAGCACATCATGAGGTTCAAAGAGGTTGAGTTACCCAGGAGATAGAAAAGCCAAGGCTAGTAGACTTGGAGGATAGGACTTCCAGTCCTGTAGTCTCTTCCATGTCCCCATGACCCAAAGATGTCTCACAAAGCCTTGAGTGGCTGGCCTGGGATCACTACAGTCATACCTGACTCCCAAATCTTTATCTCCAAAGACACACAGAGCAAGAGGCAATTGGACAGGATTTAACTATACAGAAAGCTAGTAAGTGAACTGTCCCAAATAAGGTGGGGATACAGTCTAGGAGGAAGCCCACTCTCATTCTGCTTCTAGTGTAATTCCCTTTTTTCCTGACTCCTACCCAAATGGGAAATCAGGAGGGCCCAAAAAAGCAGGAAAGCTCATTAGCCTGGAGATGAGGAGTTATTTCTTTTCTTTTCTTTTTTAAGATTTTATTTATTTATATGAGAGAGAGAGAGAGAGAGAGAGAGAGCAAGTACCCGTGGCGGGGGGAGGGGCAGAGGGAGAGGGACAAGCAGATTCCCTGTTGAGCAGGGAGTCCTATGGTGGGGTGGGGGGACTGGACACAGGGGCTGGACACACAGGGGCTGGATGAGGGGGCTTGATCCCAGGACCCCTGAGATCATGGCTGGAGCCAAAGTCAGATGCTTAACTGACTGAGCCACCCAGGTGCCCCGAGGAGCTATTTCTCTAGAAAGTTTTCAAATGCTTTGTTTCTACACTCAGAGCTCATGGTATTATACAACTCCAGGGTGTCTTTCACACACTGGACAGATATAGAATACAATGGGAATAGAGCTTCTTGGACTTCTACACCAAGCCCCACACCCCAGAGCAACCAAAATGCATGAATGCGCTGGCACATTGTGGGTAGTGGCCTTAGCTGCTCTCTCGCCAGTCAGGTCCTATCTAAGGATCTCAGATTGCTGGAGGCAGCCTTCATGGGGGGATGGTAGTGGTGGTGATGGGGTGGGGGTGCGGGGAGGAGTGAGGGAGGAGGTTAACACAGAAATGATCTAGAATGTGTAGACTCAGGGGTGGGGCCCAGGCTAGGGGAAGGGACTCTTTTCTTTGAGGCTTTTTATCTTGAATTTCAATTGGCTGTGGAAGTCTAAGCCTAAATTAAATTAGCCTCTTATTTCCTGGGACCACAAGGACAGATTTAGGTTTCATTAGAGAGGCCAAGTGGCAGGCAGTTCAGAGACTTGTGGCAACTGCCTCTTCATCCCTCCCTTGGGGAGGGATGTTCTTTCCTTTTATTGAGGGTCTGATTATCAGGTGAGTTCAAGAAGTTTGGCAGAGCTCAGTGAGAGGGAGGTTGGACTGGTAACAACAGGGGGGTAAACTTCTCTGTGGGGATCCCTGTTGTACCACTGCCACCCCCTTTTTCAAGCTGGGAACAATTTGTCCCCAGCCAGGGTTGCGCAGGGAGTCTCTGTACACAGTTCTGCTGGCTGGCTGTTGGGGAGGAGGCAGGGCAGATAGAAACATAACCCACATTTTCAAGGCTCCTTCTCCTTCCCCAGGCCCTGGGTTCCTCCTTAAGGTTGTGTTGCATTCTTTGGAGACTTCCTGGGATGTAGATCGACATTAGAACCCATGCCTGTGCCTTGGGGCTGAGCTTTGCCCTTCAACTTAGGCTTGGTCATGCAGGAGGGGTGAAGTTTCTGGGTAGCTCTCCAGCTAATAAAGTGAGGCCAAGTGGAGAAAAGAGTGCAATTCCTAGACAGGTCACACGGTGGCATGGTCTGTGCACTGCTTCCCTCTTCCCACCCCTGCTGCTCCCACCCCTCTACCCCAGAGAGAAAAATGTCTTAGCTGAGAGAACACCGGGGATTCCAGCAGATGTCTGTGAATCTGGGAGCTGGCAAGTCTAGTAGGCGAGCAGGGAAAAACCGAAGGAACTGGTGGCACGGAGAATGAGAAGAGGGGGTTGGGAGGACTGGGGTGCACAGAGGCTAGCATGGGACACCAAGCAAGGAGGAGAGGACAAGAACATTCTTTTGAGCACTTGTCTACTATCTACTCTGTAGCAGGTACAGTACATATCATTAGCCCATCTAGTTTTGAGGCTGGAGTGCGGAGAGTGAGGAGGAGAATGTGGAAGGCAGATGCTGTTGGGCAGGAAGGACAGTTCCTCCTAGGAAGCAGAGTCCTCGGCTGTGGCAACGTCTCTTAATATAGCCTGACAGGTGCCTGTGGCTGGCGGGTGGCAGGCGGCCCTGAGGGGCAGGCCCAGAATTAGCAGCTACATCATGCCTGTGGGATGTACTGGGAGGGGCCGCCCTCTCAGAGGCTTTATTTGGGCCTTTCCTGCCACCCTGTGCACGGCCACCAGCTACTTCAGGGAGGGGGGGGCAAGATGCCAGCAGCAGTTCCCCTTCCATCCTTGGATCCCTGCCACTTCCTCAGGGAGGCAAAGCTCCCCCTCCATTCTGCTGGCTTGAAGTGGGCAAGGAAGGGAAAATCATCTCTCTATATCAGAGCTCCAGTGGTTAATTCCCAGGCTGCTTAAGGGCCAAACTTTTATGCTGATGAATGTAAATGCTCTGTCCTCAGACCGCCAGGCCACACACACTCCTTTTCCCTAACCTTCCTTATCAGCCAATGAAGCAGCAGGGACTTCAGGCTGGACTAATAAGGCTGGGAGGGAAAAGGGGGAGGGGGAAGGCCTCTGGTTCTGACTTCAGATGTCTCTAAGGCCTGAATTTGAGGAGAGAGAGGGGCAGAGAGAAGCGGGGAGAACTATGGTAAGCCAAGGCTGGGTAGTGGGTGGTCTCTTCTCTCCTCTGGGTGTCAGTGCTGAGGACATTTGCCTCCCTCACACCCTCCTCAGCTTCCAGTTGCCTGCTATGAAAACTGGGTCACCCAGCACCCCAGACAAGGACAGGGGTCCAGTAGCAGGCTGGAGCACTGCCCTCTTACCTTCCTCCCCATACTGGTCGTATAGGCCCCGTTTCTTAGGGTCACTCAGCACATCATAGGCCTCTGCAATCTCCTTAAACTTCTCCTCAGCATTGGGTTCTTTGTTCTTGTCTGGGTGGTACTTCAAGGCCATCTTCCGATAGGCTTTCTTGATCTCATCCTCGTTGGCTCCCGATGGGATCCCAAGAATCTTGTAATAATCCTTTCCCATCACAGCCACTGGACCAGCACTTGTCTCCTTGTTTCTGAAAGAAACCCAGGGCCAGTCCTTGAAGCCCCTCTTCTCTCCTGACCCAGCCCTGCTCCTGATGATCCTGCAATCCCTAAGTGACTCACTGTGTGACTTTCAGCAGGTCATGCCTGTTCTGTAGGCCTCTGTCTTCCCATCAGTGAAATGAAAGGTTTGGACTAGATGATCTCGTCCAGCTCTGACATTCTAGGATTCTGTCATTCTTTCGTCAGCTCCTGGATTTTCCCGGCAGGAAGCTGGGGGCTGTGGCCTACTAGGGGCTAGGCTAAGGCCCACGTCCTTGGGCCAGACTGAGGACCCCTGAGAGGCCCTGCCGCCTGAGGTGGCACCATGGACTGACAGGCCCACACACAGAAGCTGGCAAAGATCAGTGTACTGGGTGAGGTCACCTGAGTGTCGTGGTCTTTTACGCCATGCCTCAGGCATGGTGCCCGGGCTAAGGGCAGTTGGGGCAGTGGCCCAGGACTGGGGACAGGCCTGGGTCTTTAGCCAGCTGTCCTGGCCAGCCAGGCTGAGTCAGGGTGTAGGTGCCTGGAGTCCTTTCCACTAGTGAAGACCCCAGGCCTCCTTGTCCCTGCTCCCCAGACGATGCTAAGCCTCACGTGTGACTCAGATCAAAGAATGACTCACAGCCTTTTGAAACTGCTGCTTCTAACTCCCTTATTAGCCGGGGATGACACTGTCCTTCCTCCAACCAGGGCAACAGTTCCCTTTACTCATTTCCCAGTGCCTGCACACAAAATGTGTATGAAGACATGTCTGTGCCACCTAAGCACTAGTGTTTGTGAACAAAAGCATCCTGGGCATAGGGCCTTTCTTAACCGTAGTTGTTAGAACAATTAGGCACTAATCACCATTTCCTTAATACCTTCCCTACCAGTCCCTCCTTCTCACCTGCCCAGTGGTTCAGGATCTGGCCCAGGGCCAGGTCCACACTCTTCTGATAGTTCCTTCTAAGCTGGATGCAGGGACATTTGTTTTGTGAGGGAGAAACACAGGGCTCTCATTCTTCCGCTCTAATCTCCCTTCACCCCTGCCTACGTGGTGGATAGGAAGGGAAGGGGACTTTCCTGTAGTTGGGCTATTTGGGGAGATGGCCAGAAGCCATTCTCTAGCCCTTCAGAGGCTTGGCCAACCCCTACCAAAGCCCAGAAAACCAGAGTCTTTCTAGCAATGTCCTGGACTGGCAGCCACAGCTGAGGCCTATTTTTCTGCCTCTGACTGCTCCAGTGAGGTATAGAGGGTTTCCTGGCAGGAGCGAGGGCTGTAATGGGTAAGGGGGGGCCTTAAGGCCCCAGGAAGGCAGGGACAATGGCCCTAGTTCCTGCCCCCACAGTGCCTGTTGCAGGTGGCTGAGTTGACTCATGGTTCTGGGAGTCACCTCGCTCTGACGAAGAGAAGGCTCCATAAAGGCGGGTACTCCCCCTTCTCCCCCTACCAGTATGTCACGCCTGGTGGGGGAAGCTGGGGTTGGAAGAGTGAGAGAAGAGCATCTGGGGGTGGGCAGCCATTTTCGGAAGCAACGGTAAAAGCCGTCTGAGAGGGAACTGGGGGTGGTCTGCCATCTCTGCCTCAGCCCACACCTTCTCCCCGTCACCCCAGGACTGGGAAGGAACCCTAGTCCACCAAGAGGGTGCCCCCAGAGAACCACAGCAGCTTCTAGGCAGAGGGCAAGTGGAAGAGCTTGCCAATGCTCCCAGCCTCCTCTTGCTGTCCCTGTATTACCTCCTCATCAGGCCAGCTTCCTTCCTGGCACTCACCTGATAACCGTTCTAGACCTACAATTCTCTTGTCTCCACAGACACAGGGCAAGCTCTTTCAGGAATTGCCTTTTTCCTCCTCCTTTCCTCCCTCTCTCCCTCCCTCCCCATACCCACAAGCCACGTGTTGGAATGACAAAGGAGCCCCATGGCATGGCACTGCCTTGGATGGAGAAGAATGAAGAGGATGTTCACGTAGAGGCAGGAATGAAAAATGAGAAATAGCAAGAAGGCCTGTGTAGGGAGGGGGATGGTTGATACAGAAAATGAAGTACTGGTGGAGGGGGACAAGGGATGACAAATGGAAATGGCTGAGGTGGAAAATGGGTTACCAGTGGGTTGAAAGAGAGAGATGTAGAGAGTTGAAATACTGGAGATGTTTGTGGAAAATGGATGGATGCCTGAACGGTTTGGTATAGGAGATGAAGGACAAGGGGTGCAGTTCATTCAAACGTAAGGGTGAGGTAGAAGGAGGGTTCTTACATGTAATGGGGATGAAATGAGGATGATATGATAGGCGATGAAGGGGGATGTGATGTGGAGAATTTGATGTGGTGGGGATATGAGTGCCCTTCTCCAGAGGGACTTACCGGAACTTTACAAACCCATTCAGCGTCCACGCTCGAAGTTTTAAGGGCTCCAGCTGAATTTTAAACATCAAGCTGGCTAAGAAGTCTTCTCCCCAGAAGTGTGGGAAGCTCCGGAAAGCTCCTCGGGCCTGTAGTGGGGGTGCTGCTGGGGATGGGCAGGAGAGCACTGTGCGCTTAAACATGCCCAGCCCAGCCCCTCACCTCTGATCGCTCCACTGGAGCCTGCTTGGAAAGCTGCAGCTCTGGAAGCCACCTCCTCAGGTTCTCAGAGGCACTTGCCCAGCAAGTCCCGTCCGGTGCAGCAGCAGCTAGACCTGATCCCCAGGTGTGGAGAGTGAAGGAATAGGGTCCAGCGGCCACCTGCTCTCAGGTGCAGCAATGTCTGTATGAATGGCTGTGTGGCAGTGGGACTGTAAGGCCGGCAGTGGCCAGCGTGTGCTTGCGAGTGGCAGCCTGTGTACCTGTGGTAGGTGTGATTGTGAGGGCCTGAGAGGCAGTGAGTTCCTCTCGCCTCTCTCTCCGGGGAGGATCCGACCCCGATCCCCAAGAACCTACTCAATGAAGTCACTGACCCGGAGTCTCCTCCCTCGCAGATGGGCGGGGAGGGGCGGGGCAGAGCAGAGCTCGCCCGGGACAAAAGGCGCGGCGAGGAGCGGAGGGGAAGGGAGGGGAGGGGGCTCGGGCGGGGGAGGGTGGTCGGTGATGTCACCGGCGCTGACAGGCGGGGCTGGCTCAGAAACGCCTCCGCCCACGGAACCTAATCCGACCCGGCCCGACCCTCCCCCCAGCTCAGACTCTGGCTGCCCCCGGTTAGAGGGTCGCAGACATCGAGCACCTTCCAGACCCCAGTCCCCGCACCACCACGGCAGAAGAAACGATGGGCCTTCAGTGTCCCAGCGCCACCCCCCCAATCTCCCCCCACCCCCTACACCAGGACCCCTGGCTCCGCGACGCCCCCGCTCCCGGGACCCCTGAGTCCTGGCTGGGTGCCCTCACCAGTGAGGAGCTGCGGGCGCCACCGCGGTCCGTAGACAGCCGCTGCCCCCTCCCCTGGCTCCAGCTCCGCCGCCTCCACTCGGGACAGGAGTCGCCTGCCCGCCGGCCGCAGACAGCGGGCCGGGGAACCCGCCCCCACGGCTCCGCCTCCGCGCCGCCCATTGCGCGGCCTGCCCGTCACTCAGCTCAGCCTCCGCTGTAATTGGACAGCCTTCAACGAGTGCCTTGGTGATAGCCGCCCATTCTCCGCCCCTGTCACCCGGCCACACGCGCACACATTCCGGGCAGTGATTGGTGTCGGTCTGATTGGTGCACTCTGGGATCAGTCAACCACACCTCTTCGCTAGCTCGTCGTGTCATTGGTGAAAGGGACAGAGGGCGGCAACTCTACGCGCCCTTTGATTTTATTGGTTGGTCTGTGGGGCTCAGACCCGAGACTGGGGGCAACTATATTAGTCCAATCTCGGGTTTGAGAAGGTGGGACGTACTGGCCACCGCTCGAATCCCGGGAGAATCTTCTGGAACCTGTGTAACGTCAAAGGCAGCCTTAAAGGAAAACTGCCTGCCAGTTGGCGGTGACTCCGGGCATTCTTTCCTTTTTTCATTTAGGAGGGTCGGGGAGAGAGTAGTGTGCTGTGCGAGGTGTAGTTCCTCGACCAGGGTCAAAAGGTCACCCCTTCTTACCTGTCTTACATCGGAGCTGTGAACTGACCTGGACCAGACCTAATTCAGCTTTACCTTATCTTGACCCGGAATTGACCTGAGGTGACCTAACAAAACAGACCCTGATAGACATGCAGAATTTAAGCACCCTTCCGCTTTCTCCTTTGTAACCTGGTAGTTCTCCCCAGGTTTAGCGTCTCCTCATTCCCTTAGTGAGTCCCCTTTTCATCCTCTGTATAATCCCCTCATCCTAGCTCCCTTGTGAGCAGCCCCTCCTCAGCAGCCCCCACAATTGTCATTAACGTCCTCTCTGTAATCTTTCATCCTACTTTCCTCTTGAGTTCCCAAATGTTAGCCCACCCTTTCTTTCCCCTCTTCTTGGCTGGGTATGATCTCCTCCCCCCCCCCCCCAAGTCTTCTGTTTTATCCTATTCTTAATCTGTTATCTACTCGTGTGATCTCTCCTATCCTAACTCCCCTCTTTAACCCTTCATCTCAGCTCCACATGATTTCCTTAACACACCCAGAATCTCCCATCTCAGTCCCATCCCCCTCTCTCCCCCATTAAATCTCAGCCCTAGTGTCCCCGCTGTTCAGAGCAGGCAGGGCTGCGGAGGCGGTAGCCAGCGGAAGCCGACGCTTGAGCAGACACGGTGCCTGGCGCCCACGTCACTGTCTCCCAGGCCCATCTGTGCTACAGGGAGCGGGGGTGGGGAGGGGGTTATCCGGGGGTGAGGAGGGGGAAGGAGTTCTTGGGGAGGTTTGAGGACAAAGGAAGGGCCAGGGCAGAAGCTCTCACCTCTCTTTCTTTCCCATTTCCCAGAAACAGTTTGGACACCCTTGAGTTCATGCAGTCTGGATAGAACCAGACACTGAGGCTTGGAGAACATCAGTACCTGGGCCACAGCAGAGCAGAGCAGGAGAGAGATCTAGGGGGTCCTGAGGTCAGATCTACATATTCTCCATTATCTGCCTTCTTTCTAGTATTCACCATGGTGATCCTAGGGTGTAAAGGGGTGTGAGCTCTGAAGTAAGGAAAGGAAGCGGGGTAAGAAGAGGATGGAGAAAAGGTGGGATGAGGGAAATGAGAGGAGGGAGGGAAGATGAGGTGAGGGGGATGGGAAGAAGAGGGGAGAGGAGATAGGGTGGGAGGTAAGGAGAAGGGTTGAGAAGGGAAGGAGAAGTGGGGAACAAAGACTAGAAGGGAGGGGAGATAGGATGATGAAGGAATGGAACAGTTGTGGGACACGGAGATGGGCAAGGTAGAATGAGGGGGCTCAGGACAGGTGCTGGCTACTTCGATCTGGGAGATCTCACTCCGCCACCTCCAGACTCATGGGGGCCCTGGCTGTGGGTGGCTCTACTTCCTCCTATTCCAGTTCTGTCTCTTTTGCCTCCTCCAGCCTTGCCTGTGCCAACACGGAGGCAGAGAGTTTAGTCATTGGCCCTTACCTGGTCCCTGCTAATGCTATATTGTGGGCTTAGACCTTCGGGGGTGCAGGGCCATACCTTCAGGTGCTGGTGGCATAGATTCCATTGTGTGCTGGGTTCTCTATTTCCACCCTGTGTTCTATTGTCCTGGGTTTCAGGTGTGCATTAGGAACCAGGGTGCACAGTGTGGCATAGGTGTAAGAACGTAGGCTCTGTTGACCTCGTGAAGTTACTTGCCACATCTGTGCCTCATTTCTGTCTTTGTATCCTGGGTATAGAAAAGAGCAGTACCTCATAGGGTTGTTCTGGGGGTTAATTAAGGTAACACATGCTGTGCATGTAGTTCTGAGCTTGGTATGTAGTTCTTGCTCAGCAAAGTTAACTGTTACTCTGTATGTTCACAGATATCTGGATGTGTGAGTGCATCTGTTTGACGTTCAGGTCTGATTGGGAGTTATTTGTACTGTTGTATCTGTAGTGTGATTTGTAAGGGAAAGTGTATCTGTGTCTATTTGTGTAATATTTTTGTGTGGTAATATGCCTGATTCTGTGTTATTTGTTGTGTATGTGAGTTTGTGCTAGTATACATATGTGATGAAATGACTGTGTATGTCTGTGTCTGCATGATGAACAGCGTCATGGATGTGGACACGTTGACTACCAGTGAACGCATGAATCTGTGATCATGTCAGTTCTGAACACCCTCATTCCCCTCCCTTCCTATGGAGACGTCATAACCCTAGGTGTCCCTCATTTTCTCACCCTGAGGGAACCGGAACCCGGGGGCAGGGGCGGGGGTGGGTGCCAGTGAGGAGGTGTTTAGACAGGAGCACATGTTCCCTCCCAGACTGTGTATGGGAGGGGGAGCCCCCTATCTTGCACATATCCTGAAGGCTCCAGAGGAAGTGCTCCCCCCCAAGCCCATTCTTAGTTCCCTGTCTTGTCACCATGGCAGCAGTTGCCAGGGGCTCCCACGGTTGCTAAGATCTAGGTGTGGGAGGCTGCTAGGCCCTGTTGCCAGTAGAAACAGAATGGGAGGGAGGAAGGAAGACTACATCCACAGCTGCCAGCTCTCTGCAGTGACAGGACTGGTCCTTGGACCTCTCCTGTCCCCAAACCATACCTATGACTTGTATGTGGCAATACTATTGTTGTTGGGGGGCTTTCACAGGAAGTTGGAACTGGAATATAGGGATACACTTTCTGAGGGGACCGTGGCTCTAGCCTGCCCTTTACCATCTTTAAAGTTGGAAGGCCCTTAGAAATTAGCGACTACTTCATTCTGTCCCCCGACCCTTATACTTCTCCCCTAGCAATGTCTTTGCTTGAGTTCTCCTGTGGCTGGTGCTTATTACCTGAAGCTTTTACCCGGTATAGGAATGCTTCATTGACCTCTGGATGCAGACTGACTCCTTCCTGAAGTCAGACTCTTAGCATCTCACCTGGATACATACTTCATGCTGACACTTGGACCCAGAATTCAGTTCCACACTGAGTGCCAACTTTAACCTCACCTGAGACACTGACCTTGGCCTTAGTCCTGGACCAGACAGTTCCCCAAACTCAGCTTTAGCCTAAGCCCTTTAGACATGGATGAGCCCTAATCTTACTTGAATTGAACTACAGATTCACTTCTGATCCTGTTCACTGATTGGACGCTGACCAGCAATCTAACTCCCTGGTACTCACCTGGTCTAAAGCTACACTGACCCTAAGTACCGGTACCTAAGTGTTCAAAGGGTTTATTTCTTGCCTTGGGAGTGAGAGGATAGTGCTAGAAATGACCAACAGAGGGCGTGCAACATCAGGTTCTAGAGGCAGGCTTTCCAGAGCCGATCTGGAAAGGGGATGTCAGGGATATTAAGACCTTGGCTCTTTTCTCTCAGGTCAGGACCCAGAGCTGGAGGCACAACAGTCTATGAGGCTGAACTAAAGAAATTAAGTTTCGCAACCCAGTTATTCTAATGTCTTGTGGTCATGTGTGTCTGTACAATCTTGAATCTGCCTCTAGCTCAGGTGGGCTCAGGGCTGGGCATACACCAGAAGGTGCTTAACCATTTACAGGCATCACATATCGCAAGAGGACTGTATACCTGGTAAGGCATCCCACCCCCAACTCAACATTTCTGTCATCTACAGCTTCACTACCTTCCCTGGTATCCAGTTACCTTTTGGTCCTATTGAACAAAAATCTGCCTTTCCTACACCTTTGGTCTTAGCTCCTTTGAGGTTACATTGACCTCATCAGTCCCATCTGTCAGACATCAGCCATCTACATCCCTCAAGTCTGCTCCTTTCTAGGTTGAGATACCTCTCAGGCCTTCATGGTCCTCTTCTGCCTTGTTCCATTCCAGCCCCTAAGACCATGCTCCCCTGGCTGGATTTCAGTTCATGGTGCCTGGCTCTGACTAGCTTTTTCCAGGAGTGCTGGTGCAGTGTACAAATGAGCCGGCCTGCCTCCCTCATCTGACTCTGAACTTCTTTCTACATAGCCTCACCTTACATCAGTTTTTTGGTAGCTACCTCATGTTGTTCCTCCATATCAACTGAAGAGTATAACCTCTTCTTTCTGAGCTGCTGGATCACATCTTGCCCATTTGTATAATGTCACAAATGTACAATTGCCCAAATGTTACAATTTTGGAAGGAGTGGTATATTTATTTTAAAAACAAAGATACTTGAAGTAAATGAAACAAATATTTATTTGCAATACCTTCTGCATTTTAGAACAATCCCTGGGCTTGGAAAGCTCCACATTTATGTTTACTTAAAGGTGGGACAGGGGGGCGCCTGGGTGGCACAGCGGTTGGGCATCTGCCTTCGGCTCAGGGCGTGATCCCGGCATTGTGGGATCGAGCCCCACATCAGGCTCCTCCGCTGTGAGCCTGCTTCTTCCTCTCCCACTCCCCCTGCTTGTGTTCCCTCTCTCGCTGGCTGTCTCTATCTCTGTCAAATAAATAAATAAAATCTTTAAAAATAAATAAATAAAGGTGGGACAGGAGGAACTGAAGTGCTGGCTTTAGCAGCACATATTCTAAAACTGGAACAATACAGAGAAGATTAGCATGGCCCGGGCACAAGGATGACATGCAAATTCATGAAGTGTTCCATATTTTTGGTTTTGATGAATGTTAAAATGTAATAATGTAAAGTGAATGTATATATGAATAAATTAGTATATTACCAAAAAAGAAAACAAAAAAAAAAAGAGGGACTGAAGATCCCCTGCAGTCTCTGCTGTGACTTCAGCACTGTGGACAGAGGCCATTAGCGGTACCCCCGACTATGCCTGTGATTGTGGGAGGATGGAAGATGATACATGCACACTTTTAGATAGGCCCAGAAATCCTTGCTGCTCACTTAATGCCTTATAGTGTATGAAGCTCTTTCCTCTTCCCAAACTAATTCTGTCTTCACTCAACTATCAGCCCAGGAGACAGGACAGGAATTGCTTCCCAGACTTTTACAGATGAGGAAACAAGCTCAGCAAGGTCAAACTCCAAGCAACCCTTTGGGTGGGGTGAAAGAGAGAACACTTTCATGTTTAGCAAATTTAGCAGCTACTCTTTCCCCTTTGAGGAATGACTTCCTCTAAAGATAAGAGTGCACTTGAACCAAAGCAGGGCAGAGTGAGTGGAAGTTTGTGTGGAACCGAGGCTCCAGCCAGCCCTGGGAACAAGTGGCAGGAGGAGGAACAATACTAAGAGGATCTAAAGTTCATCAGGATTGCCATACTGAAGGTGGGGAAACCTTGCTTTTCATTAGGGTCCACAGAGGCCCAACTTTTATGTCTCTTTTTCTGTCCTAATGCTCATCTTCATTGAACTTGGAGACAGAAGGGACTCTTAAGATCTCAAGCTGAACTGAGCCTGATGGACCTCCATTTGCAAATTCCAGGGAGGAGAGGTATGGGAGCAGTGTGAGTGAATAGGGTGAGCTGTGCAGGTTGTAAGAAATCCTGTGACATGGCTACAAGACTGGCCGCTTATGTGTCTGTTCCCAGGGTGGAAAGGGGATATGCTAGGCTACACAGCAGCTGTTTCCTTGAGGTGTACCTTGACAGGAAGCACTGAAGTGGTTAAGAACATGGGCACTGAAGCCAGACTACCTGGTTCCCCTGCTTCCTATGTGACTGTGTAACCTTGAGAAACAGCCTCTGTTCCTCACTTTTCTCATCTGTAATACAAACCTCAGGGTTGTTTTGAAGATGATTTTATGTAAAGCACTTAGAACTGCCCAGTGCATAGTAAGTGCTCAACAATACTAACAATGATTTGTATTTGGGGTCCCTATGGTTTAGAGGTAAGACTATACACTGCTGATCCACACTCTAGAGATGATTTCCTGCCTACTATAGGTATTGGCTCTGTTCTTATCAGGTAAAGGAGATGAAAGGGGGATTTCAGAGTCCTCTGAAAGCTTCTCTTGACCTTAGTTTGCCCAACTCTATCATGGGGATAGAAAATGGGGAGGAAATTCTCTACCAAGAAGGACCCAGAAGACCAGAAAACGTAGCCAACTAGCTTCCCTACTTTGTCACCCAGCAGGGATTGGGAAGAGAAATGTGTCTAAAACTGGCCCTTGGTGGTGGTGGTGGTAGAATACATTGCAGAACAGCTTGGAGGCCTTACCTCTTCCTCAGTTTCTTAGAAAATTCTGGCTTCTCTCTTCAGTGCTTTCATTTCCCCCTTTGTGTCCATGGTGGAGCCCCTACCTCCTCCCTCCCATCACTTGATTCTTGGGAAGGTCAGCACCAGGAAAGCTCTAGAAAGAGCCACAGTGTCCTGCATTCTTCCTGGAGGCCATAGCAGCTCCTTTGACTCCAGAATTAGCTAATGATAGGAAACCACACAGAAACTCAGCAGGTGCCCCAAATAACAGGAAGTAGGAAGCCAAAATAGCATCACAATCTCTTTATTATGATTTCCATTGTGCCCAGACTCTGGGAGCATCAGCTCCTTCAAGAGGGAAGGCTGAGCCATGGGGAGGAGCATGCAGCTGTACTGGTGGGAAGACAGGGCTTGGGGATATTCCCCTCAGCTTACTGTCAAGTTACCTTCTGCAGAAAAGAACATAGGAAGGGCATGAGGGACCAGAGGGCATTGGATCCTCCAGTTACTTGAGTGTTCTCAGAACTCCCCTCACAAGCCTATGTTTGGCTGGGAGACAGATCACAGGCCATCTCTTAAAGGAGGGTAAGCTTGAAGGCTTTTATTTCACATGGATATGGAAAGGCCTTGCTGCTTCTACCTTGACATTCTCATCTATGTCATGCCAACCCATGCTATACAAACTGGAATGTGATTGGACTTCTTAGTCACTAGCCCAGACCAGATGTGACACACCGTCCACAATCTAGGTCATCAGGTCATGTGGCTCAGAGGGAAGGTTTTCCTTAGTGCTAGTTGGGTCTAGTGGAAATTCTGTTACCTGTTTATTTTCTTTCCTTTTAAGGTTGCCAAAAGCAGTGGCAGCGGGAAAGCAAAGCAGGGGGAATGTCCAGTCCTACCACACTCCAGGACTGAGCTATAGGGAACAGGTATGATGCATTAATATTTTCCATTCTCCATCCAGGAGATCTCTATTGTCTGAGCTGCAGCCAGGGTCCCGGAGAGAGATCCTGGGCAAATTCAAACTAAGTGGCACAGGGAAAGTAGCAATTTTATTCTACTGTAAATTGAGTGAAAAGGGGTTATGGTTACTGGTGCTGCCAGGATGTTGTTCTGACATCCGGTTGTTCTGTTGTTTAGTGCCAAGTATATACCTGCCTTTACTCTGCTAGTCTGAAGGGGCCATGCTTGTAGGATCACTAGAGCCTGCTACCAGTCCTGCCTGGAGGTTATTCTTGGCTCTGGGGTGGTCATGGCTAGCCTTAGGCCCTGCAGAAAGCTTCTGCTGAGCTTCCCTCTTGGCTTTAGGGCTTCCTTGCACCGCTCTTACTGAAGCCATGAGACCTGCAGTGCTTGAGGTTGTGCTTCAGCTAAGAGGCCTAGGCACAATCCTGGGCTCACACCCCAGAGAGGTGCCCTCTTCCCAGTTTGATTCTGTACCTCCAATGTTAGTGATAGGGTTGGGGGAACTCCCAGATCTAGCCACTCAAGTAAGGCCAGGTGGCATCCCATAGGGAGCACCAGGGCTAAAAAGGTATGCCTATCCTTTAGCCCCAGTCACTTGGGCTGAAGGTGGGAAGAGGCAATGTGCTCATGGCTTTGGCTGTTCTCAAAGGAAGGAAAGCACTTGAGAGTGGGTCAGTACCTGGGAGCAAGGGAACTGGTCCATTTCTGGGATCCAAAAGGGCCACTGCTCAAAAGCACAGAGCCTGCCTCTGTTGAGGAAGGCTGGTCTCAGGAGAGGAAGCCACAGAGCAGACCTGGAGAGGTTATGTAGCCACAGCTAACTGCCTCAGCTTACCTTCTGTCCCTGCAGCTCCACTGTGTCATCCAGATTTCCCTGTCTTTAAATCTAAGCATAGGGAGAGGGGTGTTGGGTGAAAAACAGGCTTAGTAAGGAGTCTTCAGAGGAGCACCCCTAACCTCTGTTGATAGTGGGTGGAGTGGGTCGTGTTTGTAAAAAGCATTGATTTCAATTCTGGGCAGCCAAGAAGAAATGACTAGAACATTTTCTCAAACCGTTAGAGTCAGGCACTGATTTTTGTACTTGGCAGAATTTCAGATAGTCACAGTGATGGAAAGGCATGATGAGAAGGAAAGGGAATGGGCTTCACTTGGTTTGTAAAAGTTTGAACATCTTCATATGTACTGCAGAGGCGCTCCATGGATTAGAACACTGCAGAGGGAGATCCCAGACAGGGGGGTTGAGGTGGGGCTTCTACAACTCTGGTCTGGGGAAGCAAGATAATCTTTTCATTGGTAAAAGCTAGATGCCTAATGGACAAGAGGTTAGTCGCTCCTCCATGCTTTTCTGCTTCTTAGGACTCTTGTGGACTGCGAACTCTATGCTGGGGTCCCCTGGCCCTCTGTAGCATGCCCCTGCTAAGGAAACTTGCTGTCTTGGAACAGGGAGAGGAATAGTCCCAAATGGGCCTGATCCTATCACGGAAGAAATCCTGCTTTGCCAGGCCCTGAGATGCAGCAGGCCTGATCTGGCCCATGGTCTTTCACCGCTCATCCACAGAAAGCTAGAAGCTGCAGCTCCAGAGAGGTAGGCATCACCTTGTCTGTGAAAGATCAGGGAACAAGAAGATAGATTTCCAGTCCCTATGACTGATGATGAGGCAAGAGAAAAAAGCTGTTCAGACAAAGCCCAGAGCTTGTCTCTACTCAAAATGCCCTCTCTGTGAGATCCAGCAGCCCAAGGCCATTGGCATACAGGGTGATTTACCAGGAGAGTAAGCGAGAGCCCCTGTGCTGAATGTGCTTTAATCTTTTTCAGTGCAAAACTGCAGGTCTGGCTGCCTCGGAGGCAGTCCTTGGACCCAAGAGTCATGTGCTTTCACTTTTTTTTTTTTTTCATTCTGGCTAAACTGAACAATGGCCCCTCTTACTGATCAGTCTTGGAAGTATGGCTAAGCAGTATTTACAAAAAGCTGTTTTTGTTTTGAAATGTTCAGAGCCATACACATGAACCCAGATTCATCTTCTATCTGCTTCATTTTAGATCTGAATAATCCAACCCCCAAAGCTTCACAACTTGTTCTAGGTCAGGCAGCTTCTACAGAAGGTGCTGTTACCACAACCCTGGTTGCAGCTCCCCACTTTCCTCGGAGCACCTCAACACTGAGCTGTATGCTCCTTCTTCTGTTAGCCCCCAACTCAGTACAAGTGCCTTGAGCAGTGGAGATATGTCAGCTTTCACATGACTGAACCAACCCCCTCTCTAGTATTCAGATTGGAAACAGAATCTGGACTCCCAGGCCAGGGCTGACCCACAACAGGCAGTGACTTGAGAGCTCAGTGAGAACTTCGGGAGGACAGCCAGGACTTAGAGGCCAGGCGTGGTGGGGAAAGACATGTAGTGAGCAGCAGGGGGAAGCAGCAACTCAGGCCACATCTCAGTGAGGGGGAGAAGGATGAACCTCCTTCTGTGAGGCTTTACTTGGACTTTCTCTGCTAAAGAGGTGAGATAGAAGAAAGAAAAGAAAAGGAAAGATAAAAGAAAAGAAAGAAGGAAAGAAAGCAAGCAAGCTGAGATGCAAATCCTCTTCTTGGCTCCAGCGTGTCAGGGTGGTTGAAAGGAATCCTCGTTGCTCTTTCTTGGGCTGTGGAAGAGGCTGGCTCTTGTTCTCCATACAATGGCACACTCTTCTAGGTCTGCATTTGGGCTGAGGTGGAAAGATGGGAAATCATGGGCCTTCTCCTCTCATTTTCCATCCAAACCTTGTCCTCATTGGAGATCAGGCTTCAGGTCTCTGTGGTAGCTGACTTGGGTGAAGCACCTAATACAGAGGGCTGTGACTCCTGCCATCACACTCGTTCCATTCAGGCCCTTTGGGCTCTGGGCCATGTGTTCCCATCTGTAAAACAGGGGCCAGGATGGCTCAACTTGGTTTTTGACTGTTCTGCTAAAGACTTTTGGACTTGAAAGACCTGGCTGAGAGGTTCCTAGAATCCTGGGTTCCTGGCAGGGGCTGCCTGCCCTTCTTCTAATTAGGACTCCATAGACTAGTTGCCTTCTCTGTCACGAGGAATTAGAATTTAAATAAACAGCGGGCTGAAGTGCAGTGGTGGTTTTCAATAATGTACCCGCCCCACATACCTGAAGGACATAACACATGCCTACCAGAACAGTGGCTCACCACAGAAGGGATTTTCAACTGAGGAAGAGGGAGCCTATCAGCATCTCTAAGACAGCATGTGAGTCTGATATGACCTATTATTAAGAATCACTTGGCCAGAGACTTGTCAATTGGAAATCAAAACTGGCCAATAGAAGGAGTGAATAGAGACCCCTCTCATCTATACCAGGAGCTTCACAAAGGAACTTTGGTCCTTTTTCAACCAAGAAGAACCAGGTCTCTGAAGGCGTGGACAGCTAGGCGTGGGTGCGTGCGTGTGTGCGCGCGCGTGCACATATGTGTGCAGTGGCAGGTCGAGTCTGTGAGGTGAGGGCAGGGGGCTGGGTCCAGGAGTGGATACTGCCACAGCTCCCAGGGCTCTTCCCTGCAGCAATGCATATACTGCCTCTGTTGTGAGGGGAGCAGTGATTTCGGTTCCATAAAGCTTATTGGCAAATTGAGATGCTGGCAGTGCTCCATCCCCGCAAGTCTCAGTACCAGAGGATGGTGGGGTAAAGAGAGAAAGAGAAAAAGGAGAGGAGGGAGACCACTGTCCCCGAACTGAGCTTCTCTGCTCCATGCTATCCCGGGGGTTTCAGATGAATTGCGGCACTGTTGGGGCGAGCAGCCAAGATGTAGACAACATTCTCCCGCAGGAAGGTAGGCCAGTCCACAAATCTGGAGTGGGAGCAAAGAACAGGTTTGTGAGGTTGGCTGCAGAGCCCGGATGCTCATGAGACCTGATCCCGGTGGCAGTACGGCTTAAGCTGGGCAAAGCTCAGGGAAGCCCTGGCTTTTGGCTGACATAGGTATGGCTGGCTGTGCTTCCAAGCTGACAGACCAGCCGGCTGACCCTATGGATTTGGGGTCAAATGGACATTTTTGGAGCCTTTTTTTCTGGGATAGGCACTTGCTGTTTTGGGGCAGCAGTGGGTGATGGCCGCTTGTGTGTGTTGAAATGTTGGGAGTGCAGACAGCCCGGTGAGGGGATCCTACTCACCTGGACTCCTGCTCTGTGGGCAGCAGAGCCTTGTCCTGACTCTTGCTGCTGCTGCTGGCCGGGCTGCTGTCTGCTATGGGACCCACATGGCTGATGCTGTTGGGCACAAGAATATGTGGTTTAGGAGCGGGAAAGTGAAAGGTCTGGCCCCTCCCAAACTCTGGGGAACCCACGGCTCTGGATATGCATGTCCACGCTTTTCTGACACGGGCGACAGTTTGGAGTAGAGGATGCCCTATGTCTTGAACAATAACAGTCAATGTCCTTTGCCTAATGTGCAGGAAGGTCCTCTCCCGTCTGTTGACAGAAGAAACAGAGAGGTGCGTTTCATACCAAGGGCCATTTGGCGTGGAAAAAGGAAGAGGGCATGTGAGTGGGGGCAGGGATTGGTAGGGAACAGACCTGACACTGCAGGAAGGAGCCTCTGCAATGCGTTTGCAGAACCAAGAGTGCTGGGCTCCACGGCATTCTGCCTCACTGATAGCGCTCCCGCTGCCCCGGGCCAGGAAGGTGGCCCGGGCTCGCTCCCGCTCCTTGACTGTCAGAAGCCTTAACAGAGAGTTCTGGGGAAGAAGAGACAAGTTAAGATCTTGAGGTTGAAAAGATTTTGTAAAATGTCAAGCCACAGAGAATCCTACCTCCATTACCACCTCTGCAGCCTCCCTTTGAAGCCGCCCAGAGCCTTTCTGGTAGCATTAACATTTGCAGTTGGGTCCAGTGCAAATCAATCTTCCTTGGAAAGTTTCCCCAGCTTAGGCCCTGGATCACCTGTTGCTGGGTGGAATGTGAGCCCTTTCCTGCTATGGTCCCTGCTAAGACAGTACCCAGTGCTCCTCCAACCTGCTCAGCATGCTTCCTAGGTCTCTCTCACCCAGTATCCCATAGACATTCACCCCAGCTGGCCCTCACCTGGGGACGCAATTGCTGCAGAAGTAGGAGGGACTCATGGGACAAGAAGTCAGGCCACTCTATGTGTCCTCGATGTTCAGGGTCCAGGGCTGCAAACTGGCGGGCTGCCTGCTCCTCTTGCTCCTCGCTTAGAGCCCTGTCACTGTTCCCCCGCTTTGCTGCTTGGTGGCGGTAGCGTAGGAAGTCCTCCAGTGTCAGGGAGCAATCTGTGGGAGGCACCCCATACTAGCCAAACCCACCCTTTCCTCAGCCTCGGGGGCACCTCCATTTACTTTAGGGTACCCTCCAGAACACCTACATCCATAGCTTTCATGGAGTCTTTGTCTCCTATAGCCAGTATAATTCAGGCTGTGGTGGGTGGGGAAGATGGGTGGATGTGTGGGTGCCCCTGCTGGCCAACAGTTTGGGAACAGGGACCTATTTACCCATACTCTTCAAATTCCAGCATACTCCTTTTATGGTTCATCCTAGAAAGTACAGAGGAAAAATGTGCCAGCCCCTCTCCATCTGGCAGCACTGTCCAGCCTTACCAGGAATGACTTTACACTGCTGAAAGGTCTCTGTGAGGCTGTACATTTCCTCTTCAGTTAGCAGCAAGTTGAGATTATCCTGAAAAAAAGAAGGATGTGAGTCAGTAGCCATATAGACCAGTAAAAAAGAAAGGCCAAGGATCAAAAAGGATGGAAATTGTATTTCAACTTGAAGGCAATTCTGGGATCATCTAATCCCAGCCTCTAATCATAATCAAGGAGACTGAAGCTCCAGAAAGGGGAAAGGATTTGCTCAGAGTTGCCCAGCTCTGGAGCAGAATCTTCTCCAGAAGCCAGGTATCTTGATTCTAGACCTGAGACCCTTTTACTAAACAGTTTTTAAATTATTCTCTGAGATACCCTAGGGAATACTTTGAAGTACCTTAGGAAGCTGCTGCAAGGGAAAAGGGGACTAATAAGCAGGCAGGGTTGTGCCTGCAGCTCCGTCTTTATTCATTTTACGTATTTGGCCTCTATGTTAGACTGTGCTCAAAGAGTATTTCAGTTAAAAAAGAAGTTTAATTGTAACTCTGCTCCTAGTAGGCTGTATTACTTTAAATAATCCAGAATGGTTTTGAAAGAGATGCCATCATGACGAAGTTCCTAAAACCAAATGAGGTGTTGTTTTTTTTTTTTGTGGTGCCATAGACATTTTAATTCCAAAACAGCAGTGATATGTTATTTTATTAATACTAATTTACAGTCTTATAGTTTGTAAGCTGTCAAAGATTCTTTCTAGTAGGTTATTTTTCTCTCTTAAAATACCAGCAAATGGGGCGCCTGGGTGGCACAGCGGTTAAGCGTCTGCCTTCGGCTCAGGGCGTGATCCCGGCGTTATGGGATCGAGCCCCACATCAGGCTCCTCCGGTATGAGCCTGCTTCTTCCTCTCCTACTCCCCCTGCTTGTGTTCCCTCTCTAGCTGGCTGTCTCTATCCTGTCGAATAAATAAATTAAAAAAATCTTAAAAAAAAAATACCAGCAAAGAAGAGCAGACATTTCATGAGTATTCATTTGTGGATTTCATGAAGAACTCAAACAATTCTTTCAATAAACACTTATTGAGCACCTGGTATATGCTGGGCACAGTGGGGTAAAACATTGTGAAATGTTCAGTGGGGCTGGATTGTAGGGGTTGGTGTCTGTGTGTGGAGGGAGAGTAAAGAGGAATGACAAAAGATAAGGGAGAGGTAGGCAGAAGCCTGACTGTGAAGTGCCTTAAATGCCCATTATTGAGCCCTTCCAATGGGCTTTTATTCTGAGGGCAAAGGGTAGTCACCAAATGTTTGTGTTTTAAGTAGGCTGCACACCCAGTGTGGATCATGACCTGAGGGAGCCAGAACAGGGAGCCAGATGCGGGGCTTGATCCCAGGATCCTGGGATCATGACCTGAGCCAAAGGTAGACACTTAACTCACTGAGCCACCCAGGCTCCCTGCCTTCCAACTTTTAAAAAGACAAAACCCAGATTCATATCCATTTCTCAGCATATCTGAATAGAATTTAAATCTTGCTTTAATGTTCTATTATCCTGCGGATATCTTCTAAGAAACATCTCAGCAGATCCCCCCTCTTCTTCCTACTGCCTCGAAGAAAGCAGAGATGTGCCACTTTCTAACAAATATCACTTTATCTATGGCTTGTCTATAAAATCAAGTATAGAACAGTTATTTCCAGCCACTTACACACCCTTTCCCCAGCTGAAGTATGTCACAGTAGACCCTGCTCTATATACCATCTTCTCTAGTCACCACCCCGCCAAACACCAGCCTTTTCACTCACAGCAACTCTGCCCCGCAGTGTTCTGCTGATGTGGGACCCGGTTGAAGGTGTCTCCTTCCTAACCCTTCCTGGCTTTCTGTCACAGTCCTACCATCATTACTACCACTTGCCAGACTTTTTACAAAGGTTTCTTCCAAGCTCCTCCCCTTTCTTCCCTTCCCAGCCAGGCTTCTTGAAAAGACTCCATCATCTCCTTGTGGCTCCTCAACCACCTATAATTCAGCTTCTGCATCTGTCATTCTGCTGGATTGGTTCTTCTTAAAGTCACCATAACCTGACAGTCATGTCTAGTGACCTTTTCTCAGGCATCTTCTTACTTGACCTCCATGAGGTATTTAGGACTTCCTTATTGCCTCCTCTTTTTGGGAGGGATTTAAATATTTATGAGAATTATTATGTAAAATAAGGAAACTAGAGAAAATAGAAAATCAGTAAAGTCCCATCGTAGTTGTATCACCACTGTTAACATTACCATCTACCCCCTGCTTGTGCCACTCTCTTTTCTTGGCTTCCCGTACTCTCGACTGATTCTCCTCCTACCTTCTCTGACCATTTGAGTTCCCTTAGTTAATTTCTTGTCACAGTCCTAAATGCTGGTCTTCCTTGGGGTTCTGTTGTTAACACTCTTCTTTTTTCATTGCACACACTCTATCCCTGGGTTATTTCATCTACTTCAGTGGCTACAGCTACCATCTAAACACAAATGATTCCCGGGGTGCCTGGGTGGTGCAGTCGTTAAGTGTCTGCCTTCAGCTCAGGGTGTGATCCCAGCGTTCTGGGATTGAGCCCCACATCAGGCTCTTCCGCTGGGAGCCTGCTTCTTCCTCTCCCACTCCCCCTGCCTGTGTTCCCTCTCTCGCTGGCTGTCTCTGTCAAATAAATAAATAAAATCTTTAAAAGAAATAAAATAAACACAAATGATTCCCAAACCTGGGTGTCCAGACCTAAATTTCTTGTCTCTTGGACTTATATCCATCTTGATGCCTCACAGGTACTTCACACTCATCATGCCCCAAAATGAACTCCTCTTTCCCCCCAAAACCTGTCCTCTCTAAATTTCTTACCTCTCTGAATTGTAATACCACCCCTCCAGTTACCAATACCAACTCATTTCTCCCCTTCATCCCTCACATCCAGTAAGTCAGCAGGTCCTATTGATCTACCTATTAATACCCCTCAAATCTCCTCTTTTCTATTCTCGTCTTAGGTTAGCCACTCATCTTGTCTTACCTGCACTATAGCAACAGCTAACTAACTGTTCTCCATGTCTCTAGACTTTGCCCCTCTGATTCATTCCCCACACAGCAAAGATCTGACTATGGCACTGCATACGCCCTTAAAAAACCGTTCAGTCAGGGCACCTGGGTAGCTCAGTTAAGCATCTGACTCTTGATCTCAGCTCAGGTTATGATCCCAGGGTCCTGGGATCAAGCCCCGCATCTGGCTCCCTGTTCAGTGGGGGTCTGCTTCTCCCTCTCCCTCTTCTGCTCCCCCTGCTTGTGCTCTCTTTCTCTGTCAAATAAACAAAATCTTTTTAAAAAGTTGGAAGGCATTTATATATAATTTGCAAAGTTCTGAATCAATGGACCTTTGTTAATTTACATAATGATCACATTAGAGATGAAGAACAAATGCTCCTAAGAGTTAGGTGGTAGGCCAAGTGATGATCTTAGGACTAAGCAGTGTTACTGTGTTAGAACCTATCCTTATTGGAAACAAGCTGATTAAAATGGTTTTTCAGATGAGTACAATGAATGACAGGTACAGACTATTAGAGAAGCACTACTCCAAGCAGAATTACTTTTGAGTAATTAGGCCTCATCCTACCCATTGATTCCTCTAGCTCAGTGTTTCTCAATTGGGATGAGTTTGCTCCCCTAGGACACATTGGGTAATATCTGGAGACATTTTTGGTTGTCACAACTGGGGGTGGGTGCTACTGACATCTAATGGGGTGGAGGCCAGGGATGCTGCTAAACATACTACATTGCACACATCCCCCACGACAAAAATTTCCGGTGTCCAAAATGTCATAGTACTGAGGTAAAAAAAGCTTGCTCAAGTTTGAGGATCCCTGTATCTACTACTGGAAAACTCTTTCAGGTTACTGCCTAGAAATCAGTGTTCTAAGACTGGGTCTCCAGAGTAGTGCCAAGTTCCCCGCGGTGCTGCAGCCCACAGTCCCTGCAGTCTAGGCTTACACAGTAGTGGCAGCTCCAGCCGGTTTCTGTGTGGGCTGTCTCGGTCACCTCTGCTGCACCATCTCCTTGGATGTAGCCCATGCGGCGCAGGCAGCCATCATGGAAAACCCTGGTGCAGATCCTGCATGGGAAGAGGCTCTCAGCTGTCCAGACCTCACAGACATCACACATCTCATCGTTGACAACCTGGCAAAAAGAATAAATAGAGAGTGTATTCATTCTAGTGTAGGCGGCAAGATCCTATCGCCACCAAACACAGAAATACCCACATGGGGCTGAATATCCCTGGAGCAGCCCAGGGGAACAATTCCAACTGAGGCCAGTGTTAAGGTGATAGAGCTTTCTCTCTGCAAGACAAGAACCAGCAACCTCTTCCATCTGCTCAGGTTTCTGTGACCATGTTTCTGAACCGGGATAGTATTAAAATTTTTGGAAAAATTAATCTGTTCTGAAAGACTGTCTCAGACATTGCAGGATATTTAGCATCCCTGGTTTTCTTGGCACCAAAACCCAGTAGCAACTCCCAGTGATGATCACCTTGAATGCCCACAAATTTCTGAATGCCTCCTACAGGGAATACTGCTATACCTTAGTGAGACGGATGGCGAAGGACCTGCCATGGCGTCATTCCTTATGACCCACTGTCTCCGGTCTTTCACTCAGACCAATCCAGGATGTAACATTTTTATTCTTGTAAAAGAAATGCAAAGATTGTTCTGGACTCAACTGCACCTTTCTGGAGTTATTTTCTTTTTGAGTCTCACTTTAACTATACCCAGGCCTCCCTGTCTTGCTCCCTAATCCTCAGAAGGTCTAAGACTTGAGGACTGTGCCCTAACTGGATACTCACAAGTTCTCTGGGCTCCAAGCAGATATCAGGAGGCTTGTCATCATCCAGCTTCCGGGTGGGGCGGATGAAGGCAGGGGGTGTGAAACGATTAGTCCTGTCAAACTCCTCTGGCTCCACTCCACGCCCATCTCGGAGCCTCTCCCAGGCTGCACGGTTGACACTGCCCTCTTCTTGGAGCACCGGGGTACCTGCCTCTGCTTCTTTCTCCTCCTGTACCTCCTGGACAGAGCCCTCTACAGTACCACGGCGGGACCCTGGAAGCTCACCGGTGCGTCGGATGGAAGGCCTGTCCCGTAGCCCATCCTTGAAGGCAGACACAGCCAGGCTCACCCTCTGTACCTGCTCCACTGTCTGCCGCTTGGACATCAACACCCCCATGGCTCTGTAGACAAAAAGCAGAGGGGCCCAGATTCAGCCAATGGCTGACCACATCAAGCTGATCAATTTCAACTATTCACCTAAGTGGCAAGTGCTATTAAATACTTTTTCCCTCTTCTGGAACTTAGTGCCATGGTGGGGTGGAGAAAGCACTTATTAAAGAGTCAAAAGACCCTGATTCTATTTCTGATTGGCCGTGTGATTTTGGTTTTCCTATTTGTAAAATGAGGGCTATCTGCTCAGTGCATTTCACAGGGCTGTCATGAGGATAATATTAGAAAATGTGCTTATTAAGTGCTTAGTAGACTGGAAAGTATTCTACAGATATGAAATGGTATCTTTTTATTTCTTGCTGTCCCAAAGCCAATTAGGTCCAGGGTTCCCAGGCCTCTGGAGATAGTTGGAGACTTCAGAGCCTAAGTCTCTCCTCTGTCCCATGACATGACCCAAAGCTTAAAGCAAGACTACAGCAATACATTTCAGACTTCTGGTTGAAGAAAAGCTCCTCCAATAAGTGTTGTGCACAGTGCATCCAGGGATAATCCACATCAAATTCTCACTTTTTCAGTCAGAGTGACTGCACTCCTATTTTTAGGGGACTCCTGAATTAGATAGGAAGCTCTACCAACATGTCCACATGGTCAAGGTCGCAAACACTCCTTTGCCTCCTCTAATTAGCTATGCTTCTTTGTGGGTCTGTTTGTCTTTCACAACCTGCCCATTATAAGTGCTAAAGTGCTTCTCAGACTTCTAAGGCTTCACTAATGTTACTCCCACATGTTCTCTTTTGATTTTCTGAGCTGTTCAATAAAACCTGTTAAGAAGTAACATTATCCCTGCTCTCCCTCTGCAGTACCAGGGTACAACACTGGAAAGTGAAGGCATGACATGGCATATTGCAAAGCTGGTTTGCTATTTCCTAGCCTGAAGGGTCTTAATGGAATTCAGCTGGGGAATGCGTGTTCTAAGTGAAACAGTCTGTTTTAGCCTTGCTCTCAATCCATTCTAATCAACGCTTATTGAACAGTACTATGTATAAGGTACTAACTACTCATCATAGGAAATAAAAGGAGAACAGTCTCACCACTTATGCTACTTAATATCAGAACTCAAAGAAGAGGGCACCTGGGTGTCTCAGTTAGTTAAGTGTCTGCCTTTGGCTCCCGTCATGATCCAGGGTCCTGGGATTGAGTCCCTCATCAGGCTCCAGCCCCACATCAGGCTCTCCTCTCAGCGGGGAGTCTGCCCCCCACACCGCTCCACTCCTCGTGCTCTCTTTCTCTCAAATAAATAAAATATTTTTAAAAACCTCAAAGAGTGAGATAAAGTATTGGAAATGCCTAAAGGAAGGTTAAGACCACACTACTGGGAATCAAAGTGGACCTTGAAAAATGGGTAGGAAGTTATCCTCTGTTTGTTTGGACGAAAAGGGGGCAGAGAATAGGAGAGGTTAGGGCCACTTAGAAGGCTACTATAATAGTCCAGGCAAGATGTAGAGGGTTTAAACTGAAATGATGGCAGCAGGAATAATGCTGACTGAGTCTACTTGATACCATGGAAATAGAATTAGAGAAATTTAGGAATAAATTGGTAACTGACTAGATAAAGGGTAAAGGGAAAGAGGGCAGTTTTGTATTTATTTATTTCCCAGCTTCATTGAGATATAATTGACATATAATACTATAGAAGTTTAAAGTGTACAATGTGATGATTTGATACACTTACATATTACAAAATGCTTACCATAATAAGGCTAGGTAGCACATCCTTTACCTCACATAATTACCATTTTGTTGTTGTTGTTATGGTAAGAACATTACAGCTCTACTCTTGTAGCATCTTTCAAGTATACAATATAGTTTTATTAATTGTGGTCACCCTGCTGTACCTGAGATCCCCAGAACTCACTCGTTTTATATTTGAACATCTGTAGCCGTTGACCAATGTCTCCCCATTTCTGCCTCTCCTCAGCCTTTGGCAACCATAATTCTATTCTGTTTCTATTAGTCCAATGTTTTTAGATTCCATATATAAATGAAGTCATACAGTATTTCATTCAGCCTTTCTCTGTCTTACTTACAGAGAGGGCAGTTTTAAATCAACTAACTAGTGGAATTTAAGAAACAAGACGAACAATCATAAGGGGAAAAAAAAAGAGAGGTAAACCAAGAAACAGACTCTTAACTATAGAGAACAAACTGATGGTTACCAGAGGGGAGGTGGGTGGGGAGCAGGGTGAAATAGGTAATGGGGATTGGGGAGGGCACTTGGGATGAGCACCAGGTGGTGTATGGAAATGTTGAATCACTACATTGTACACCTAAAACTAATATTACAGTGTATGTTAACTGGAATTTAAATAAAAACTTAAAACTAGCAGAATGGTATTGCCATTTACAGAAATTGGGAAATGAAACTGGATTTTGTACATGTTGCATTAAAGAGGTTTGGGACATTCAAGTTTTATGTTATCCCCTGCTTAAAACTTTTAAATGGCTTTCTACAGCTTTCAGGATAAAGTCCTTCAAATTATGCTTTTTTTTTTTTTTTTAAACCACTGCCTGTGAAGCCCTGCTTGGTCTGGTCTCCTTTCTTTACTCTGTGTTTTAACCATACTGGCTTTCTTTCAGTCATTGTTTCCCATGCTTCCTATATTTTTGGGACCCTTGAACATTCCTTCCCTCCATAATACCTGTTCATCTGTCAGAGCTCAGCTCAAGTACCACCTCCTCATGGAAGTCCAGATTGGAGTGCTCATAGCACTGTGATCTGCTCTAGAGCACTTATCTTTGTCATCACATATTCAATAGGATGATTATCCAATCAATGTCAGTTTCCTCTATTAGACTGTTTTTACCCTGATTAGTACCTATCTTCATTGCCTAGCAATGTGTATAAAAAAAAATGACAATGAACATTTCCCAGGGTGCCTGGCTGACTCAGTTGGAAGAACACACAACCCAGTCTTGCGGTAGTGAGTTTGAGCCCCACATTGGGTGTAAAGATCACTGAAAACATTAAACTTAAAAAAGTAAACATTTCCCAATTAATTGTGGACAAGCTTTTTTGATATTTTAAATAAAGTCTTAATACACATATCTTTTTTTAAAAGATTTTTTTATTTGAGAGAGCGCGAGCAAGAGAGAGAACATGAACAGGGGGAGGGGCAGAGGGAGAAGCAGACTCCCCACTGAGCAAGGAGCCTGACATGGGGCTCAATCCCAGGATCCTGGGATCATGACCTGAGCCTAAGGCAGACAGATGCTTAACTGACTGAGACACCCAGGCACCTCTACACATAATATCTGATGACAACTATAACTTCTTTCCAGAAACAACTATCATGTATCATAGTGGTGCAAATTTCCACCCTGCCTGGAATTGTTCTGCCATCAATTGTACCAAAGAAACAAAACCCATATTTTTGAATTTATAGACTGATAAGAAATGAAGGATCCTCTCTCCCCATTTTTAAAATTTGCTTATAAAAAATTAAAGTACACAACTAAGGAATATTTACTTTGGTGTTTTTTTTTTTTTTAAGATTTTAAATAAACTCTACACCCAATGTGGGGCTCAAACCCATACCTCGAGATCAAGAGTTGCATGCTCCACTGACTGAGCCAGCCAGGAATATTTACTTTGAATAAATAACTGTCTTTTACAGGACAGTGGCAAAGAAGACTGAATAAAGATTGATCAAATTCAGGGAATTGTGTTCATGTTAAGATGTTCATGCCCCAGTGGACATTTTTAAAAAATATATTTTATTTATTTACTTAAAAGGGAGAGAGAGAGAAAGAGAGCCCAAGCAAGCAAGCAAGTGTGGGCATGAGGGGCGGAGGGAGGGGGGTGAGAGAGAATCTCAAGCAGACTCCCTGCTGAGTGTGGAGACTGACCACAGGGGCTCTATCTCACAACCCTGAGATCATGACCTGCACTCAAATAGAGAGCCTGACTTAACCAACTGAGCCACCGAGGCGCCCCCCAGTGGACAATTAATAAATTGTGATTAAAAAAATTTTTTTTTGGCTTACAGTATAAGTCTTTGATTTAAAAATTTTTTTTATTATGTTCAGTTAGCCACTGTATAGTACATCATTAGTTTTTGATGTGGTGTTCGATGATTCACTAGTTACATATAACACCCAGTGCTCATCATAACACACGCCCTCCTTAATACCCATTAATAAATTGTGATTAAAAAATCCTTTTTTGGGGGTTTCTGGGTGGCTCAGTCAGTTAAGCAGCTGACTCTTGCATCCTAATGTTTATAGCAGCAATGCCACAATAGCCAAAATATGGAAAGAGCCCAGATGTCCATCAACAGATGAATGGATAAATAAGATGTAGAATATATATACAATGGCATATTACTCAGCCATCAAAAAGAATGAAATCTTGCCATTTGCAATGACATGGCTAGACCTAGAAGGTACTATGCTAAGCGAAATAAGTTAGTCAGAGAAAGACAAATACCATATGATTTCACTCATATGTGGAATTTAGGAAACAAAACAGATGAGCATAGGGGAAGGGAAGGAAAAATAAAATAAGATGAAAACAGAGAGGGAGACAAACCATAAGGACTCTTAACTATAGGAAACAAACTGAGGGTTTCTGGAGGGGAGGTGGGGGGCATGGGGTAATTGGGTGATGAGCATTAAGGAGGGCGCTTGATATAATGAGCACTGGGTGTTAATATGCAACCGATGAATCACTAAATTCTACCCCTGAAACTAATAATACACTGTATGCTAACTAAATTGAATTTATTAATTTTTTTTTTAAAAAAAGATTTTATTTATTTATTCGACAGAGAGAGACAGCCAGCGAGAGAGGGAACACAAGCAGTGGGAGTGGGAGAGGAAGAAGCAGGCCCATAGCGGAAGAGCCTAATGTGGGACTCAATCCCGCAACGACGGGATCACGCCCTGAGCCGAAGGCAGACGCTTAACCGCTGTGCCACCCAGGTGCCCCAACTAAATTGAATTTAAATTAAAAAGAAAAGAAAAAAAAGTTCATGTGACCTAATGGGGCTATCTGGCCTGGTGGGGTTAGGCCTAGGGGTAGAGAGGAGAGTGTATGTATGTTAGAGCTTTGGCTGAGGCTATGGATCCAGAGGATTCTTCTCCTTTTTTCTTTTTAAAAATATTTTATTTATTTATTTGAGAGAAAGACTGAGGGAGCACAAGCAGGAGGGTGGGGAGAGGCAGAGGGAGAGGGAGAGGAAGAAAGACTCCCTGTTGAGCAGGAAGCCCAGTGCAGGGCTCGATCCCAGGATCGCAGGATCAAGACCTGAACCGAACGTAGACACTTAACCAACACCGAACCACCCAGGTACCCCAAAGGATCCAGAAGATTCTTGAAGAGGCTGGGTCTATAGTCTCCAGACACTGCCCACATGCTTCAAGAGCACCAGCTGTGCTCTATGGTTAGGGGGGAAAGCAAGTCCCCCGCTTAGAGCAAGAGGAACAGGCATACCACACCAAGAGGGAGAATGTAAAACTGACAACACTTCACTACAAACCTTTTTCATGATCAATTATTTATAAGGCTACAGGGTTTTCCTCAGAAAACTTTCAGGGTATGTTTTTCAAAATTTTTTATTGTGACTCACAGTAAGAAATATTGTTTATGATGTGACCCTTACGCATGTAGTTATAAACACATGTTCATAGATCTAGAACTGAACCCAAAATTTTGTGAACCAGTCCTACTTTTACTACATGTTATGCTCCCTGATATTTTCTACTCTCTCTATTCTATTTCATTAAAACAATCCTGATAGTGACTCTTTCAAATGATTTCATGATTTCCCAATGGGTCTGGACCTGCAATTTGAAAAATATAGCCTTAGGATAATTTTACATTTTTTATTAGAGAACTACATTTTTTGAGTTTTAAGAATGGTTACTGATAAGGTAAGGACAGAATTGTGGAGAATAAGGTAAGCTTTCCCCTTGACTGCTGTGGTGCAAGAACAGAAATCTCAAGCTTGTCCTAGGAGTCCGTGATTCTAAAACTGATAGTTATCAGAGGAGAGGTGGGTAGGGGTATGGGTGACATAGGTACTGGGGATTAAGGAGTGAACTTGTTGTGATGAGCACTAGCTGATATATGGAATTGTTGAATCACTATATTGTACACCTGAACGAATATAACACCGTATGTCAACCATACTGGAATTAAAATTAAAAAAAAGAGTTTATGGTTCTAGCAGAGATGGACAGCTACTAACATACCTTTGACTGAAGAAGACCCTACTCTACATGAGGCTGATCCTCTTTGACCTGTGCACAATGTAAAAGAATATTTATTGTAGCATTTTGTTTACAATGATAAAAAGGTGTCATATAATGATAAAAATAATGTCAATAGGAGAATTATTAAATAACCTGTGAAATATTCATAACAAAAACAAAGAGAGAAAAAAACTGATTTAATCCAATAAGAACACGAAGATCAGAGCAATGGATGATTCTCATCGGCTAGATCCTGGAGCAGGTGGGGGATATATATCTGAATTCCAAGAGGAGAAGAGAAATAGTGGGTTGAAAAATGCATATCAATTATAATATATATTTATATCTGTAAAGCAAATATTAAAAGTCATCACGGTTTTTGTGTTTTTTTTTTGTTTTGTTTTTTGTTTTTGGTAACATAGACTACAAAACAGCAGAGCTTGATAGTGTCCTCTTGGTTGCTGGGGAGATACAAAAGTACTAACTCTCTAAATAGTTGAGGGCAGCCCTGTCCCAGAAGTTGTATTATAAGTTTTAGGGAGTAGTTATAAGACATTTAAGTTTATCAGCAAGAAAGTATGGGTTGAAAAAAAAGTTGTGAAATGCTTATTTGGAGACCTAAAATAACCATATGAAATTCAAGAATGGTTCATTGAAGGAAAATCAATAGTATGCATTTGGTTCTTACTGGCTTTTTCAGATAATGTAATAAGAGTTCTCAACAAAGGCCAAGAGGAAGGTAAGTGAACTGAGTCATTAATAGTGTATCAGCAAATTAACCACAGGCATCTCCCAATATATTGTAGTCCTGCTACAACCCATTATTCTCCGTAAGGATAACAAGAATCACTATTAAGCAATCTCAATTGTTAATGATGTCACTGCAGTGCTTTGGGGAGTTGATCTTTAAAGGAATTTCAGTGAAGACTGAAGATGACATCTACCAGCAAAACAAACAAACATAAAAACAAATTAAAAACCACTTTCCATCACCCTGTACCCCCTCCAGGGTGATGGGTATTAAGGAAGGCACGTGTTGTGATGAGCAGTAGGTGTTATCCGTAACTAATGAATCATTAACACTACAGCAAAAACTAAATGATGTACTACACAGTGACTGAACATAATAAAAAAAATCTGGCTAAAACACGCGCACACACACACACACACACACACACACACTTTCCATTCCTGACCACAGGATCCTGGAGTACTGCTACTGCTTTTACCTGAGATGGTTCAGTTTTCTAGGCTTGAAAAGAAACCATCAAAATCCAAGCAAGACCCCAAGGCATTGTGAATCGACATGGCTTTGATTTTGAGAGTAAACTGTGAGGACACAACAGCAGTAGGCTTCAAAGAATTAGGTTGAAACCCTTAGTGCCTAATGGAGAGGATTAAACCTGTATACAAGACACCTTGATTAAAAGCAAGTGTGCTGAAATATCCATGATGTGCACCTGGGTGTTTGAGAAATTAACAAAATGAGCTCTAATTTCTAGAGAAACAAGGGGTAGTGATTAGTGACAGGTAAAAACAAATGCCTGGTGAGAAAAACCTGGCTTTTCCTGTGCTGGAAAAAGTCCTAGAAGAAGAGCGAGTTAAAAGGAAATCAAGTTGTAAAGATCCCACAGATGATAGCTTATGATTACTTCTTTGGCTGGTGGGTGGAACTGGGTTTTCTGCCTCCCTAAAAAGGATGAAAGAAGGATAAAAAGACATTGTCTCAAGAATGATGTGACTGCCAGAGAATTAGTGGTATCTAAGGAAGGCTTGGAAAAAACCTCAGGAGGGCAGGAGCAGGTGGTGGTGAATAACAGAGGAATAAAAAAGTAGAACAGGGCTGTGTAGCTATATGACCTGGAGAAAATGAAAACAGATGACAAAAACAAAATCTTTCTTTGGGTAAGAGAAGTCTGTCTAAATGTATTTGTTAGGCAGTAAGACATATGTGGGCAGCTTGGAATGTGTGTGTGCAAGACACACCCATTCTCTGCAGAGCACATGCTTAGAACACAGTGAGAATATTTATAAGGGCAGAGTGGTGGGAGTAAGAGGAGGAAGGGTTGCTCCACAGTAGGAGCTGGTGGAAAAATAAGGAAGAAGGCACCTAGGGAACCTCTTCCCAAGCTCTCTATAAAGATTTGTAACTGGGAGGTGCCTGGCTCGCTCTGTTGAGCATGTGACTCTTGATCGCAGGGTTGTGAGTTCAAGCCCCATTTTGGGTGTACAGAGTACTTAAAAAAAAAAAAAAAAAAAAGATGTGTAACTGTGAGAAGCCTGGGGAGGAGCCCTGCTAATAGGCAGGAGTCTCCTCATTTGGCATGCTAAATGTAAATTACATTTACTGTACTTGCTTTTATCTGATTCTTGTTTTTAAATTTATTAATTTTGCATTCTGAAATTTACTGAATTCATTTATCAGTTCTAACAGTTTTTTTTGTGGAATATCAGGCTTTTCTATATATAGTCATCTGCAAATAGTGAAAGTTTTACTTCTTCTTTACCAATCTGGATGCCTTTTATTTATTTTATAAAGATTTTACTCATTTGTTTGTCAGAGAGAGAGAGAGAGCACAAGCAGGGGGAGTGGCAGGCAGAGGGAGAAGCAGGCTCCCCGGCCGAGAAAGGAGCCTGTTGTGGGACATCCCAAGACTCTGGGATCATGACCTGAGCTGAATGCAGACGCTTAATTGACTGAGCCTCCCAAGCATCCTGCCTGTTATTTCTTTCATCTGATTCTTCATATAGGACTGGCAGCTGTTTGAAAAATGCTCAAAAACATCTAAAACTGATTGCTTGGAGGTTACGAAGGCTTTCCTAGGTGGGAACAAGGCAAAGAAAACCTCTGAGTGGAGGGACAAGGGAAAATAACCAGAGTGGCAGGTAGAAAAAAGAATCTCAGGTTGTCAGTGATATCAAGAGGGAGAAAAATTTAGATGGTTCCCAGTCTTCCACAGACCATGGGTTCTATAAATCTTTGTTGAATGAATGTTGCAGAGATGACTGGACAAAATAAAAAGTTTGAGATCATGGTGTTAGTACCCTTTCTCTTCCTCAAAGTTGGCCAGAGAGACTAATCAAACTAAATCTTCAGAGTTCAGGTCTAAAAACTACAAAGTCAGGGGCACCTGGGTGGCTCAGTCATTAAGCGTCTGCCTCCGGCTCAGGGCGTGATCCCAGAGTCCTGGGATCGAGCCCCGCATCGGGCTCCCTGCTCTGCTGGGAGCCTGCTTCTTCCTCTCCCACTCCCCCTGCTTGTGTTCCCTCTCTCACTGGCTGTCTTTCTCTCTGTCAAATAAATAAATAAAATCTTAAAAAAAAAATAAAAACTACAAAGTCACCAGCTCATCTCATCACATCCACTCTACTTCCCCAGAGGTGGACCCTAAATGGTAGTTTGGGGCTAGCAGGGATGAGAACAGGTAACCATATAGTAGTTACAGGTGATTTCTTTGACCACAGGAGAGAGCTATAAAATTTTGGAATTTAGCTAGTTTGTACAAACACAGTAAGAAAAGAGATAATAGGTCAATGGCCCCCTGCATTTATGTTGCATCCTGTAGCACTGTGGCCTGGCCCACAGGAGGGCTGCTGCTCCAGGGGCATGTGTAGGAAGCTTGAAAATGTATCTCCTCCCTCCTGGGTTTGGGCTGGAGAAATTTAGCACAAGCAGCATCTGCACATGAGGGTGAAAAATTTCAAGGTGGCTGACAACTGGTTCCAGGAAGCATGTGCCAAAAAGATAGAGAGCCTCAGGGAAAGGTATGTACTTAACACAGAAGGTAACTAGCCACAAGGGTATGGAAAACCAGCAGAACCAGGGTCTAAGAAATGCAAAATGTATAGCACAGACTCTAAGCTCACTGTGGACATCAACATCAATCTCAAGATTTTAAAGAAAAGCCATAAAAAAGAGTTTTGCTTTAGGAATGCAATGTCTCACGACAGTGTTCTGGGAACCCTGTTCATAGTCAGCCATTCTGTGGCCTAACAGTAGTTTACAGCTTTTAGTTTTCATGTCTGCAGACCCTGCGGGTCTACCTAGTACCTCCCTGTCTTCCTCCATTCTCCCTAATTATCCAGCACAGCAGCACTGGCTTCAGCTAGTCCAGGGAAACAGTCACCCCCAGGTGCACAGGGCTCTTTTGGGGTTTCCAAGCAGCAGAAGGGCTAAAGACTGAACAAGACTGTCTTCCTGAACTCTGCTCAAGAGAATAAGACATGACGGAGGTCCTGTTTCTAATATTTACTGAAAGCCAACAAAGCTCTAATATACATTAGAACAAAATTATGAGGGGCGCCTGGGTGGCACAGCGGTTAAGCGTCTGCCTTCGGCTCAGGGCGTGATCCCGGCATTATGGGATCGAGCCCCACATCAGGCTCCTCCGCTATGAGCCTGCTTCTTCCTCTCCCACTCCCCCTGCTTGTGTTCCCTCTCTCGCTGGCTGTCTCTATCTCTGTCGAATAAATAAATAAAACCTTTAAAAAAAAAAAAAAATTATGGCATGATCTTTAGCCTCTGGGGGCTTGGGATGAGTCTTCACGAAAAGCTATAGTGCTGGCTTCCCACAGAAGCAGAGCAACAGTTAAGAAATAGCACACTATCAGTGATTGGCTGGTGTGACTGCACTTAGCAAGCAGAGCTTTTCATCAAGATGGAGAGGCACTCCCTGTTCTCTGCTGTGGGCCCCTGAAGCAGAGATTCAACCCCATTTAATAAACTTATTACACCTTAATTATCTTTATTTGCTTATTGATTCTATGAATATTTGATGAGTGCAGCCTACTGTGTGTCAGGCACAAATCAGGCACTTAATAACTGTTGGTAGAATGAACAAATGGAATCTCAGCCTGTGAGAATGCAGTGTATAAGCATGTGTAGGGGGCATGAGTGTAGGATTTTTAAAAAGAGGTGTTGCTTGAGCTAAATTTTGAAATATGAGTGGGAGTTACCCGAGTGGCTAAGGAGAAAAAAAAGTCATTCCAGGAAGAGGTAAAAGCACATGCCAAGGCATGGACTGCTATATGGGGACTCCATCATAGCTTAGATGGTATGAAGCCAGCCGGTTGCTGGATAGAAATAGGCAAGGAAAACTGCCTTCACGTTATGAATCAGCCCAAAAAACTGGTTTGACACAGTATGCTTAAAATATTTGTTTAGAAGGAAATATGTATTTGGATTTCAGGAGGTTTAAAAAAACCCAGAGAACTGAATTTTCTGAGGCCAGGTAGTACGGTAGCCCTGATAAGTACCAGGGCTGACCAGTGGGCACACTGCTTGGCCTTTGGGCCCAACAAGAAACTCCTCTCTGTAGCCTAAGAGCTGGTAGGTGGTGACTGTAGTGAATCACTGGGGCTTTCCCTCTGGGAGACCCATAAACCTGATTAAGAGACTCCAAAAAGAAAAAAAAAAAAGGAGAGAGAGTGATCTAGGCAGTGCACACACTGTTGTTTTAGTGAAAAGACCCCAGTAAGATGAAACATTCCTCACAAACAAATAGAAATCATGTATGTAAAAGGGCTTTAACTACAACATGTTATCCAAATATAACATACTGTCCTTATTATCATACAAAGCTAAGAGTGTGGCCAGTTCACTCAAAGCATATTGGCAAAAGTAATTTTGGCAAGGCAATGGCAGGGTGGTTAACAATAGAGCTGCCAGAGGAGGCACAGAACAGCAGTTACATTTCAATGATGCTTGGGAAAAGGCATACTTACTCTACATTGATTCCTATAGACACTCTGCAAAACTGTAATTTCCCCTTACTTTTCTTACTCTATAGTAAATGATTAGAGAAAAGCAGACTGATTCTATGTGAACTCCTCAAGGGCAACCAAGTGTCATATTTATCCAGCATAATGCCTGGCAAGTAGGTAGCACTTAGTAAGTATCTATGAGTCTCTGAGGGGATTGCTGGAAGGGGAGGAAGTTTGGAGAGGGATGTTATAATGGAAAAAATAATGTCTCCAGCTACAAATTGGTGGTCTTGGTTTCTTGGTCCAAAGCTGGTAAGCAATTCCTGTCAGAACTTGGTCATTAAGATTGAGGGGTGCAGTAGATGATGATATTCCCATCAGAAATGTATAAATCATGGGACACCTGGGTGGCTCAGTTGGTTAATTGTCTGCCTTCGGCTCGGGTCATGATCCCAGAGTCCTGGAATCGAGTCCCGCGTTGGGCTCCTTGCTCAGTGGGGAGCCTGCTGCTCCCCCTGCTTGTGTGCTATCTCTGACAAATAAATAAATAAATATCTAAAAAAAAAAGACATGTATAAATCAATTTGAGAAATGAAGATAGCAGAAATCAAGAGTACTGCTGGAGAAAAGCAGGTGGGAGTAGAAGATAATAGATTCTGTAACTAAAGAGAAAGGAAACTATTTGCATAAATATGATCCACTTAGGAACAGGTGTACTGGAAAAAATAAAGGAAGTGTGGGAAATGGGCTGGAGAAGTCCTACTATTCATGTCTGAGGAAAAGGAAGCACTGTCAAAAATATGGCAAATGTAGGAGGAAAACTGTAAGAATGTGATCAGAGAAGATGTGGAAGATTAAAGGCTAAAAAATCCTTAAGTAAAACCCAGATATATCCGTGTACATGCAAGTGAAATTTTTTCCCCTTTTATTTTCCTTTGGAGAGAGCATTTTTTTGAGTAGGTTAAGGCAACTATGTGACATCCTTCACATCCATTCTGGAATGATTTGACTTATGTTGTGATTAGGAGAGAGTTAGACAGTATTCCTAGGATTTTTGTAATCTTTGTGTTTACCCAAACCTAGACATCAAGGAGATGATATTCAAGGTCCAGTATTTGGGGAGCACCTGAAGCCATCTAGCAATTTTTCCAGGGACATGAGAGGGTGTGATACCAAGAACCCTCAATGAAAAGACCAGTGTAGAAAAAAACCCCAAGGACATATTCTGAATTGGAGCAAGATATATTTGCAGCCTTGCTCCTTCTGATTTCTTAAAAAACTATATATGGATGTAAAAAACTATAATATATAAAAAACTATCTATCTATCCCTATTTATTTTGGTGGGTTTGAACTGAAAGGGGATTATAAACAACTCTGTAATGAGGAGGTGATTAATCAATATAAACCTTTATGAGAATTTACTCCACTGAGGGAGGTGTGCAGGAGGTGCCACACCCATGCTTCAGGCAGCCATTGAGTTAAATAGAAAAGCTAACAATTGGTAAATTAGGTTGTTTTGTTTTCTCAGAAGCCTGATCTTTCCTAAGTAACCCCAGGAGCCCAGGGAAGCCACTTCTATTATAGGAGGATATCACTAGGTTTGGCTATGTGGAAGGATAAAAGGGGAACAGGAAAACTCAGAATGGTTCTCTGGTAAATTACATTGCTTACTTCCCTCACCACTCCATTTTTGGACAAGAAACCAGAATCTCTTCTTGGTCCCAAATTTGCACCTTGGAATTCAGGTGGAATGAAAGCACGACCACAGCCAAGGGGGTGAGATAAGTGTGCATCACTATATCAGGCGAAGAACCCTTTGCCCTCCCCAGACAATTGGACTTCCAATAAGCCTTCCTTGGTTCTGCACCTGTTCAGCCCACCTCCTCATCATGCAGAAGCACTTTTTGGAAAAAGTTTCCAGCGTGTTATCTGTGGACCAGTGTCTATGGTGCAGTATTCAGATGGCCACAAAGACACTGTGAATCACGCTTCCTAAAAGTGACCCTGTCTCTCCCTCTGCCCCTTCAAGGATTCTGCAAACTGGAAGAGTGGTCTTAGAAGACCATCCTCTGAAGTGTTCCTCTTGTTCCCCAGAGCAAGTCCTATCAAAGAACACACCCAGAGGCCTCTTGCAGACCCAATTAAGTCTGGAGACACCCAGAGGCATCATTACAGTAGGGTTGCCAGTGAAGGAAGCCACACCCTGAAATCTGGGGATTCAGTGGATATCAGTTCCTGCAGCAGTCTCATCCCCACTTATTTAATCATCACATTCACTAACCATATACAAAGCCCTATGCTTGGTATCTTAATGCAACTTAACAAATACACATTCTTGCTTCTGCCTCTCCTTGATACTTTTTTCCCCAAATAAGCTTCAAAAAACAGATTTCATGATTCCAAGCTTTGTGACCTTGGACAAATTGCTAAACTTCTCTGAGTCTAAACTGCCTAATGTTTAAAAGGGGATAATTTCATAATGCTGTTGTAAGGATTATATGAGATGTTAAATATCCTGGGCATGGTACTTGGCACATGGGTGCTCAATAATCCTACATATCCTTTCTTCCTTCCTTCAAAGGACTTTCTCTCCAGGACCTGCCAGCATCAATTATTACACCTGATCTTAACTGCTTGCTTGCAGATAGTCCAGCCCAGGGCCCCAAGTCTCTTGTCTTTGCTTCGGAGGCCTCACTGGCCCTCCCTTCCCTTACTCTCTTTGCTCTAATAGAAGTTCCTGCCTCCACAAAAATTCAGCCTGGAGCCAACCCGGGCTACCACGGAGAATGAAATTTCTAATGGGGTGGGGGTTGGAACGGACAAAGGCAGCAGCCCCACAGGGCCCCAGCCTCTCGACCACCTTGGAGGGACGCAATTTAGGGCACACTGAGCCCCAGAAAGGTCAAGGCCAAAGTCCTTTGAGCATATGGGGAGTTACCCTGGCCTAGATCCCGTGGCAGGCTCCTCTCCTTCCAGTCACAGGTTCCTTCCAGGCAGCTCTAGGGCACAGTCTAAAGTATTCCTTTATACAGGGGTCCTCTGTGGGGTCCATCTCCACCGCGCAGGCTCCTGAGGCTCCGCTATGGTCTCAAATGGTCTTCCACTGAGACACCACCAGAGACCACCCTTGCCCTCCGGTAGTTATACTGACGGTCTCTCTGCGGGGACAGTGCCTCCACACTGCGCCTCCCCACGGCAGCAAATGCAGAGAGAGCCCTGGGAGTCTCCATTCACACAGGGGTCCTCCTTGGGGGCGGCTCCCCGCACCGCCTCCGGGACTCTCCCAAGGGGCAGAAGCAGGGACACTCGGGGGTTTATCCACTTACTCAAGGACTCCCTTAGGGGCGGCTCCCACACAACACCTCAGGGTCCCCAGAGGGTTGTCCGCGGCCCGCAGACTCGTCCCTTAGGGTGCCTGCCGGGTCCCCGCCGCCCCCGCCCCCGCTTACCGGGACCGTCAGGGTGCGGGACGCGGGTCCGGGACTGGCGGACTCTACACCGCGAACCCCGTGCCGCCCATGGCCGCTCGGGAGCCGGCGTGCTGGGGCCGAGCGCCGGGAGCAGGCGGCGCGGGCGGAGCAGCAGGCTGAGGCGGCAGCCGCGGCGGCGCGCGCGCCCCAAGCACACCCACCCTCCCCGCGCGGCTGCGGCGCGTGCGCCCGCGCGAGACGACCTCCGCGGGCCGGTGGGCGCGCGCCCCGCCCCGCCCTCCTGCGCCTCGCGGCGCGGCCCTGTGGGCTCAGCCGGCGACCTGGCTTGGGACTGAGGCGCTGAGGGACCGTAGGAGGGTGGCGACCGGCTCCGACGACCTGTGGGTCCGGGAGGCAGTGGGCGCCCCCGACCAGCGCCCGGCTCTGCGGCGCCGGGTCTTCTCGGCAGTCGGGCCGCCAGAGGCAAGGTCAGTGCCGGCCGGGAGGAGGCGTCCCGAGAGGGGGCTCCGCGGCGGCTCTCGGCTCCCGCCCGCCGAGGCGAAGCGTCCGGCCGCTCGCAGCTGCCTGGGGAGGTGAGAATGACTCATCCACGAGGCCTCGGCCCGAGCCCTTCCCTCTCTCGCCAAACCCTGCTGCCCTGTCAAGGCCTCCGGGCGGACGACCCGCGCGTTAGGGCACTCACCTTCGCAGTACCCCACTGCGGAGTGTCCAAATGAGCCTTCGCGAAGTGCTCGGCTGGCCAACTGTCCTGTGCGCTGTTTTCTGAGGTTATTGGTCCTGCATCTCCAGCAGCAGGCACTACTGTAATGTAACCCACTTTTGGCTGCAGCAGCCTCATCCTCAGACTATTTGAATAGCCAGCGTGTGAGGAGGCCAGCAGCCCTGAGGGCTATAACATGGGTTACAACCAAACTGCATCCTCTGAAGAGGGCAAGAAAAAGATCAAGTCATAAAGCACCTAACAACTAATTACAAAGAAGTAACTGCAGATACGCAAATGAAATGCCAAGAACGCTTTGTAATTTCGTTTACATTTTTGACATACCTTCATTTTCTTGTGCGTTCAAATACATATCTCAAATACAAGTCACATCATTTTTTGAGCATCTAGTGTTTGTTACACACTGTACTAGGCAGGTAGTAGGGAATTAAAAAAAAAAAGGAAATTCATTTTATCCTTAACATCATGCACCTTGCCAATAGGGAATATAAGATCAATATAGTACTACATGTTGCTATCACTTTTTTAAAAATTCAATTTAATTAACTGTATTCAGTTCAGAGGTAGAATTTAGTGATTCATCAGTTGAAGTAATGAGCACTGGGTGTTGTATGCTATTACTTCTAAACAAAGTACCAAGTACTGTTCTAAAAACTGTAAGTATATTAAGTCGTGAATTTTTATACCATTCCTTTGAGGGACTACATTTTGCTGATGATGAAAATGAAGCGCAGAAAAGTTAAACAATTTAAGGTCAGGTAGCTAATACGTGGTGGAGGTGAGATTAAATCCTTAAATTCTGACTTCAGACCCCAAGTTCCTATTTTACTGTATTGACATTGAGAAAGAAAAGTAACACTAATATATGGAATTTTAAAATAAGTACTTATTTCTCAGGAACCTCTGTCCCCCCACCCCACCCCCCCGGCTTGTGAAAGTAACACAAAAAAGCAGACAGCTTTCTATTAGTCTGGAAGCCCCTAACCTTCTTTAGAATTACATCATATCAACAGTTTCACAAATATAATTCTCTGAACTGTTTTCAGTAAGTATTTTATTTCCAGGCTGTTTGACAGGGTATATGGAAGAAAAGTCTGTAATAATACCTCCGTAGAAATCTCTGGTGGTTAATTTCTTCCTTCATTAAAAAATAAAAAACAAAACCCCATGTATTGTGCACCTATAGTATGTCAGGCATTGTGCTGAGAACTAGGAGGGGTGCAAATAAGATTAAGACGCAGTACTTTCCCTCAAGGAGTTGTAATCTCACAGAGAAAGCAAGCATTGACAGAGAACCATAATATAAAACAGAAAATGAGTTGTGCTCAGTAGAGGAACGAAATGTAATGGGAATTCCAAGGAGAAGAGAGACAGATTACTTCATGAAGGGAGGAGCTTGGGTTAAGGAAAACACGTAATTGTCATTTAACTTATTGTTGATATTTTAAGTATTGTAAACAGTATGAGAATTTTTCAAATTCTCTTATTTCTTAAAAATTACATGCAAAGTTCTCATGTTCAGAAAAGACAGCTTTTTACTATAAGGATTGTTTCGGGTATGGAGAGGTGAGTAAGTGCAAACTTTTTGAAGATGGTTTGTTTACCTTCTCTCTCCTAGTGAGGGGTACAGAATAGAATGATGATGCCCAAGATAAGATTTCAAGGTCAAAGGAATAGCAAAAGAAGCAAGGTGGTTTGCATTTCCGTGATGATTAGTGATGTTAAACATCTTTTCATGTGTCTGTTGGCCTTCTGTATGTCTTCTTTGGAAAAATGTCTATTCAGGTCCTCTGCCCGTTGTAAATCAGATTATTATTATTATTACTTTTGGGGTGTTGTAGAAGTTCTTTATGTTTTGGATAGTAAGCCTTTGCAAATATCTTCTCCCATTCAGTAGGTTGCCTTTTTATGTTGTTGATGGCTTCCTTTGCTATGCAAAGGCTTTTATTTTGGTGCAGTTCCAATAGTTTATTTTTGCTTTTGTTTCTCTTGCCTGAGAAGATACACCCATAAATATGTTGCTAAGGCTAATGTCCAAGCGATTACTGCCTATGTTTTCTTTAAGGACTTTGATGGTTTCGGGTCTCACATTTAGATCTTTAATACATTTTGAGTTTATTTTTGTGCATGGTGTAAGAAAGTGGTCCAGTTTCATTCTTTGAGTTACCACCTCATACCAGTCAAACTGACTAGTATTCAAAAGACAAGAAATAACTAGGGGCGCCTGGGTGGCTTAGTCGTTAAGCATCTGTCTTCTGCTCAGGGTGTGATCCCGGCAGTCTGAGATTCAGTCCCAGATCGGACTCCTCCGCTGGGAGCCTGCTTCTTCCTCTCCCACTCCCCCTGCTTGTGTTCCCTCTCTTGATGGCTGTCTCTCTCTCTATCAAATAAATAAATCTTAAAAAAAAAAAAAGACAAATAACAAATGTTGGCAAGGATGTACAGAAAAGGGAACCCTCATGAACTGTTGGTGGGAATGTGTATTGGTGAAACTACTGTGGAAAACAGTACGGAGGCTCCTCAAAAAATTAAAAATAGAAATACCATATGATCCAGTAATTCCACTGCTGGGTATTTACCCAAAGAAAACAAAAACACTAATTTAAAAAGATATATATGCACCACTATATTTATTGCAGCATTATTTATAATAGCCAAGAAATGGAAGCAATCCAGGTGCCCACTTGTAAATGAATGGATAAAGAAGATGTAGTATGTGTACACACACAGAGAATATTATTCAGCCATAAAAAAGAATGAAATCTTGTCATTTGTGACAACATGGATGTACCTAGAGAATATTATGTTAAGTGAAATAAGTCAGACAGAGAAAGACAAATACCTTATAATTTCACTCATATGTGGAATCTAAAAAACAAAATGAGTGAAGAAACAATAAACAAACAAAAACAGACTTGTAAATACAGAGAACAAACTGGTAGTTGCCAGAGGGGAGGTATGGGCAGATGAGTAAAATAGGTGAAAGGGATTAAGAGGTACACACTTCCAGTAATAAAATAAATAAATCATGGAGATTAAAAGTACAGCATGGGGAGTATAGTCACTAATATTGTAATAACTTTGTATGGTGACAGATGGTGACTACACTTATTGTGGCAAGCACTGACTAATTTATAGAATTGTCAAATCACGATGTGGTACCCCTGAAACTAGTATTATACATCAACAGTACTTCAATAATAAATATATATTTAAAAAAAAGAAAAAGCAAGATGGGAAGGAAAAATGTATGTCTGGGGGCAGCCAGGACTCTGACAAGACTGGGTCAAATGTTGCTGGAGAGTAGCCTGTATGTACCACACAAAACTGCTCTTGCAAGATAGAGATTGTGTTTTCAACTGTTTTTTTTTCCCTTGTCTTTTAATTATGACAAACATATGCCACAAATATTCTGGGATGATCCGAGTTCAGAAATTTGATGCCAATATGCCCATAAGTTCTTGTAATTAAGATTGACAAATATGGTCAACATATCCATATTCATGTCTGGAAAGTAGAGATCATTGTATATTCAACAAATTTTTTTTAAGATTTTATTTATTTGAGAGAGAGTGAATATGAGGAGGGGGAGGGACAGAGGGACGAGCAGACTCCCTGCCAAATGCGGAACTTGACACAGGGCTCGATGCCAGGATCCTGAGATCATGGCCTGAGTCAAAGTCAGATGCTTAACCAACTGAGCCACCCAGGTGCCCCCTGACAAATGTTTAATAAATAAGGAGTTCGGAAAGGCAGAGAGAGGCTATTTGATAAAGAACTCTAAATAGTCTGATGTTTTAATATGGTAGGTAATAGGGAGCCCATACAAGTTTTTGAGCAGGTATTTGCATGTTAAAGACCACTCTAAGCATTTTGTTACTTTTAGGTAAAGGACTGAGGAAAGTGCATATGATCTTCTGTCAGTAGTTCAAACAAAATGTTACTTTTTTTTTTTAAGATTTATTTATTTATCTGAGAGGGAGAGCAAGCACAAGCGGGAGGGGCAGGAAGAGAGAGAGAGAATCTCAAGTAGACTCCTCGAGGATCGCGGAGCGTGATGGGGACTTAATCTCGTAATCCTGAGATCACCACTTGAGCAGAAACCAGGAGTCAGATGCTTAACTGACTGCACCACTCAGGCACCCAGTTCAAACAAAATTTTAAAATATAAATGTGAGAATGAGTGTATTTTCTCTTAGGCCTTAGACAAAAATCTGTTGGGATATTGAGGAGACTGTGAGGGGAAAAAGTAATCAGAATGCCACTGAATCCTATTTTGTACTTTTCATATTCTGATGATTCCACCTCCAGTGGAAGGTAATCAGTACATCCTTTTTGCTTACAATACACATCTCTTGGGGCAACTACCTAGCACACAATTCCCCTTTGCTGTGAGTGGCTCTAGAGCACAAGGATAAGATCCCAGTGGTCTTCTCAGACTTAGGCAACTCACCCCCTGACTGCTGCCAGTTGATCCAGTGGTAGACAGCCAACTTAAATTGGTGCTGTCATAGTCTCTCCCAAATTTGAAACTCAGAACCAAGCAGTACATGGTAATTCTGTGTTTAACTTTTTGAGGAACTGGTAACATGTTTTCCGCAGTGGCTGAACCATTTTACATTCCAACCAGAATTATATGAGCATTCCCATTTTTCTATACCCTCATCAACACCTGTTTTGTCTTTTTTTTTTCTTTTCAATGTTTATAACGACATTGTAGTGAATATAAGTGGTACCTCAGGGTGATTTTGATCTCCCTAATGGCTAATGGCGTTGAACATCTTTTTCATGTGCTTGTTGGCCATTCATATGTCATCTTCAGAGAAATGCCTATTCATTTGCCAAGTTTTTTTTTTTTGCTTTTTGTTGTTGTTGTTGAGTTGTAAGAATTCTAAGTATTTTAGATGCTAGATTGTTATATATTTGATTTGTAAATGTTTCTCTCATTCTATATATTGTGAATGTACTGTATGTCACTGAATTGTTCTCTTAAAATGGTTAAATCTGTGTTATGTGAGTTTCCCCACAATTAAACAAAACAAAACCCAAACCAAAAATCAAAACAAAAGAACCAAGCAGCACAGAGCTTGGGAATTGCTAGACTTGAGTTAGTGGGTGTCCTGAAGAAAAGACCCACCCACTGTTGCTGTTGTGACCCCAGGACTTTGTTGGTCGGTCCCTGTTCTTCCTGCATCTCGGTTGTTCTCTTCTTTCCATTTCTTTTCCTTATGCTTCAGCCAGTCAGTTGAGGGACATTAGGGCCATTTCTAGTTTTTGGTGATTATGAATGAAGTCACTAGAAATATTACTTACAGGTTTTTGTGTGGTAAGTTTTCCTTTCACTTGCATAAATACCTAGGTGTATGATTGCTGATTGGTATGGTAAGTGTATGTTTGACTTTACGAGGAACTTAAAAAGTGTTTTCCAAAATGGATGTATCTTTTTGCATTCCCATCAGCAATGTACAAGTGCTCCAGTTGTTCCACATCCTCTCCAGTACTTGGTATTGTCAGGTTTTTGTTTTGTTTTTAGCCATTATAAGTATGTATTGGTATCTCATTGATTTCATTGGATTTTATAGTGAGTAATGATGCTGAACTTTTTTCCTTGTGCTTATTTGCCATCCATTTAACATTTAAAAAAAAAGATTATATTTATTTATTTGATAGAGAGAGAGAGAGAGAGAGCATGCATGAGCACGAGGCGGGGGGGAAGAGGAGCAGAAGGAGAGGGAGAAGCAGACTCCCTGCTGAGCAGGGAGCCTGACTCAGGGCTTGGCCTCAGCCAAAGGCAGATGCTTAACCAACTTAGTCACCCAGGAACCCTCCATTTAACATTTTTGATGAAGTGTCTGTTCAAATCTTTTGACTGTTCTAAAAAATTGGGTTTTCTTCTTATCTTTGAGTTTTGAGAGTTCTTTATATATTTTGGATACAAGGTCTTTTTTAGTTATGTGATTTACAAAAATTTTCTCCCTATTGATAGCTTGTCCTTTAATTCTCTCCACAGTGTGTTTTGCAGAGTGGAATTTTTAATTCGATAAAATCTAATTTATCAATTTTATTTTTTATGGGTTATGCTCTTGGTGCCATATCTCAGAAATCTTTGCCTAACCCAAAATCACAAAAGATTTTGTCCTGTATTTTACAGAAAAGAAGGAAAAGAAGTTTATAGTTTTATTGTTTACACTTAGGTCTATGATACATTTTGAATTAATTTCTGTATAAAGTATGAGGAATGGATTGAGATTCATTCTCTTGCATATGGTTGTCTAATTGTTCTCGCATCCTTTGTAGGAAAAACTTTCTTCTTTGAATTACCTTTGCACCTCTGTCAAAACTCAATAGTCCATTTTTGTGTGGGTCAATTTCTGGACTCTCTGTTCTGCTTTATTGATCTATGTCTTCATCCTTTTGTCCTTACCACATTGTCATCTGTATTAGTATAGCTTTATAGTAAATCTTAAAACTTGGTGGTGTGAGCCCTTCAATTTTATTCTTTTTTTTTCCTTAAGATTTTATTTATTTATTTGACACAGAGATCCTGAGACCCTGGGATCATGACCTGAGCTAAAGGCAGCGGCTTAACTGACTGTACCACCCAGGTGCCCCAACTTTTTTCTTTTTCAAAATGGTTTTGGATATTCTAGTTCTTTTGCCTTTCCATATACATTTTAGAGTCAGCTTGTTGATTTGTACAAAAAATCCTGCTTGAGTTTTATTTGGAATTGTGTTAAATCTTTAGATTAGTTTGGGGAAAATTGTCATCTTACAAACCCATGAACATGGTATATCTCTTAATAGGTTTCCTCTGATTTCTTTTTTTGGAGTTTTAGATCCTGCACATATTTTGTTATACTTAGGTATTTCATATTTTTGTGCAGTTTTCATAATTTCAATTTCTGATTATTCATTGCTAGTATAGAGACATACAGTTGGTTTTTTATTACGTTTGAATCCTGTGACCTTGATAAACTCATATGTTAGTTCTAGGAGCTCTTTTTTTTGGTAGATTCCTTGAGATTTGTCAATCTGAGTGAGCTTAGAAGTTTATTCTTTCTTAATGATACTATTTCCTATTGCTGCTGTAACAAATTTCCACAAATTTCGTGGCTTAAAAACACACAAATTTATTATCTCATAATTTTGAAGATCAGAAGTCCTAAATGAATCTTATGGAACTAAAGATCAAGGTGGCAGCAGGGCTGTATTCCTTCTGGAGGTTCTGGGGAAGAATCCATTCCTTGCCTTTTCCAGCTTCTAGAGGCCACCTGTATTCTCTGACTTGTGGCCCCTTCCTCTGTCTTCCAAGCTAGCAATGGCAGGTTAAATTTTGTCACATCATATCACCTTGACTTCTTCCATTGTCACATTTCCTTCTCAGACTTGCCTGCCTGCCTCTTTCTCTTATAAGGACTCTTGTAATTACACTAAGCCCACCTAGATAATCCAGAATAATCTCCCACTTTAAGAATCTTAATTTAGTCACATCTGCAAAGCCCATTTGCTACCTAAGGTAACATATTCTCAGGTTCTGGGGATACAGGCATTGGCATCTTTGGAGAACCTTTATTCTGCCTAGTATGCCAGTGAAACCCTCATAAAAGAACATAGCCCAGCCAGCATCTTGATTGCAGTCTTATGAGATACTAAATAACATCCAGCTAAACCAAGCTTGAACTCTTAACCCACAGAAAGTGTGAGGTAATAAATGTGTTATTTTAAGCCACCATGTTTGTGTTCATTTGTTTTTTTTTTTTTTTAAAGATTTTATTTATTTATTTGGCAGAGATAGAGACAGCCAGCGAGAGAGGGAATACAAGCAGGGGGAGCGGGAGAGGAAGAAGCAGGCTCATAGCTGAAGAGCCTGATGTGGGGCTCGATCCCATAACGCCAGGATCACGCCCTGAGCCGAAGGCAGGCGCCCAACCGCTGTGCCACCCAGGCGCCCCCTGTGCCACCCAGGCGCCCCTGTGTTCATTTGTTAAATAGTAGTAGGAAACTAATGCAATGGGCATGTAGTTCATGATGTTTCTTCACTATCCTTTTATTTATTTATTTATTTATTTATTTTTTAAAAAGATTTTATTTATTTATTTGACAGAGAGACAGCCAGTGAGAGAGGGAACACAGCAGGGGGAGTGTGAGAGGAAGAAGCAGGCTCCTAGGGGAGGAGCCTGATATGGGGCTTGATCCCAGAATGCCGGGATCACGCCCTGAGCCGAAGGCAGACGCTTAACAACTGCGCCACCCAGGCGCCCCTCTTCACTATCCTTTTAACATCTGTAGGATCTGTAATGTTGTCCCTTATTTTATTTCCTTTTTTTTTTTTTTTAAGATTTTATTTATTTATCCGAGAAAGAGAGAGAGATCATGAGCAGGGGGGGAGCGGTAGGGGGAGAAGAAGACTACCTGCCGAGCAGGGAGCCAGATGCAGGACTCGATCTCAGGATCCCGGGATCACAACCTGAGCCGAAGGCAGATGCTTAACTGACTGAACCACCCAGGTGTGCTATTTGATTTCCAGTATTAGAAATATGTGTCTTTTTCCCCACTCTTGGTTAGTCTGGCTAGAGTTTTGTCAATTTTATTGATCATTTAAAAGAATCAGCTTTTGTTTTCATTGATTTTTCTGTATTGTTTTTTGATTTATAATTTTATTATAAAACTGCTCTTGGGGCACCTGGGTGGCTAGGTTGGTTAAGCATCTGCCTTCAGCTCAGGTCATGATCCCAGGGTCCTGGGATCGAGTGCCGTGTAGGCCTCCCTGCTCAGCTGGGTGCCTGCTTCTTCCTCTGCTCCTCTCCCTGCTTGTGCGCTCTCTCTTTTTTTTTTTTTTAAAGATTTTATTTATTTATTTGACAGAGATAGAGACAGCCAGCGAGAGGGGGAACACAAGCAGGGGGAGTGGGAGAGAAAGAAGCAGTCTCATAGCAGAGGAGCCTGATGTGGGGCCCGATCCCATAACGCCGGGATCACGCCCTGAGCCGAAGGCAGACGCTTAACCGCTGTGCCACCCAGGTGCCCCTTGTGCGCTCTCTTTAACTCTCTCCTTCAAATGAATGAATGAATGAATGAATGAATGAATGAATAAATAAAATCTTTTAAAAAACCACTGCTCTTACCTTTATTTTTTTCTTCCTTTTGTTTTCTTTGCGTTTAGTTTGCTCTTCTGTTTTTAGTTTAAGGTGGAAACTTAGATTTTTGTTTTGAGACATTTCTTCTTTCTTCTATGATTTTAAATTGAGATATAATTCACATACCATTAAAAAATGCCGTCCAGTGGTTTTAGTATATTCACATTGTTGTGTAATGGTCACCACTATTTAATTTCAGAACATTCTTCTTTATTAACGTAAATATCTCCAAGTTTTGATATGTTGTATTTTCATTCAATTTAAAAATATTTTCTCATTTGTCTTAGGTTTATGCTCTGGTGCATGATAGTTACAAAACTCTATAAATGTACTAGAAATCACTGAATTGTACACTTAAGTGGATTCTGGTATGTTAATTAATTCTCAATAAAGGGGTTATTATTAGATTAGTTTGGGGAAAATTTGTAGTCTCTTGTTTAATTTTCAACTATTTTAAGATTTTCCCAGATACTTTTCTGTCATTGATTTCCATTTTATTTCATTATGGTCCAAGAACAGACTCTGTATGATTTCAATTCCTTTAAATTCATTATAGTTTATTTTATGGCCTAGAAATATGAAATGTGGTCAATCTTGCTGAATCTTTCAAGTACTCTTTTTTTTTTTTTTCTGAGAGAGAGAGTGTGTGTGCATATGCGCATGAGTCAGGGAGGGTTGGGGAGGGGCAGAGGGAAAAGGGGAGAGAGAGAGAATCCTAAGCAGGTTCCACACCCAGTATTGAGCCTAACTCTGGGCTCCATCTCACAACCCTGAGATCATGACCTGAGCTGAAATCAAGAGTCAGAAACCCAACAGCTGAGCCACCCAGGCACCCCTCAAGTGCTCTTTAAAAGAATTTTGTTAGCTGCAGTACTCTATAAATGTCATTTGGGTCAAGTTGGTTGATAGTGTTCTTCAGGTCTTCTATATCCTTACTGATATTTTTATTTATTTGTTCTATTGATTACTGAGAGAGCAGTGTTTAAGCTTTCAAATATACTTACGAATTTGACTTCTAGTAATGTTTTTGCTCTATGTATTGTATCTGTTATTAGGTGCATACACTTTTAGGACTGTGATGCTACCTTTGTGAATTAACCTTTTATCATTATATAACGTGGCTCTTTTTCCTGGTAATGGCTCTTGTTCTGAAGTCTACTTTAATGATAATATAGGCACTCCAGATTTCTTTTAATTACTTTCCACTGGTATTTATTTTTCCATCTTTTAACTCTTGTGTATCTTGTTATTTAAAGTGGATTTCCTATAGATAGCATATAGTTGGGTATAATTTTTATTTAGTCTGACAATGTCTATTGTTTAATTGGTGTATTTATAATTTGTATTTAACATAGTTATTGATATGTAGATTTAGGTCTCTTCCTTTCCATTTTCCTTATTCGGTCATTCAGCAATTTTTTAACCCCTTTATTGAGAATTAATTAACATACCAGAATCCACTTAAGCGTACAATTCAGTGATTTCTAGTACATTTATAGAGTTTTGTAACTATCACCACAGTTCAGTTGTAGAGTAGTTTTACCATCACAGAAAGATCCCTTTTGCCCATGTACAGTTATTCCTTGTTCCTAATCCCAGTCATCCATGAATCTCTTTCTGTCTGTGTAGATTTACTTTCTCTGGACTTTTTTTTTTTTTTAAGATTTTATTTATTTATTTGACGGAGAGAGAGACAGCCAGCGAGAGAGGAACACAGGCAGGGGGAGTGGGAGAGGATGAAGCAGGCTCCCAGCAGAAGAGCCTGATGTGGGGCTCAACCCCACCTGGGATCACGCCCTAGGCCGAAGGCAGGCGCTTAACAACTGAGCCACCCAGGCGCCCCTGGACTTTTAATATAAACGGAATTATACAATTTATGGCCTTTTGCACCTGGATATTTAAATGTAGCATATTTCTGAGGTTCATCTATGTTGTAGTATGTATCACTTCTTTCCTTTTTATTACCTCCTAGTAAGTCCATGGTATGGATGCCATGTTTTTTGTTTATCCATTCACCAGCAGATTGACATTTGGATTAATTCATGAAATTTTTGGCTATTTGGCCATTTATTTCTGGACTATCAATTCTCTTTTATTGATCTATATGCCTGTCCTTACACTAGTATCATGCTGTCTTGATTACCATAGCTTCACATTAGTTTTGAAATCGGGAAATGTAAGTTTGTTCTTCAAAATTGTTTTTTCTATTTTGAGTCCTTTGAATTTTCATATAAAACTTAGTATCGACTTGTCAATTTCTGCAACAAAGGCAGCTTGTATTTTAATACGATTGCAGTGAATCTATAGATAGATTTGGAGAGAATTACTATTTAATAATATTTCATCTTCTAATCTATGAACATGAAATGTCTCTCAATTTATTTAGCTCTTTCTCTTGGCAATGGTTCATAGTTTCCTGAGTTGTTTTCTTAGTTTGATTTTTGGATGACTCATTGGTGGTATTTAGAAATGCAGTTTCTTTTTTGTGTATTGATCTTGAATCTCATGAGCTTAACAAACTCATTCATTAATTTTACTAATTTTTTGTTGGTTTTTTGATTCCTTAGGGATTTTTTTACCTACAAGATCAAGTTATCTATGAAGAAAGATAGTTTTACTTCTTCCTTTCCAACATGGGGATGCCTCTTATTTCTTTTTCTTGCCTAGTTGTACTGGCTAGAATCGCCAGTATAATGTTACATAGCAATGGTGAGTGCAGACATCATTGCCTTGCCTTGATTTTGGGGGAAATCACTCAGTATCTTATAATCTGTATTAGTATGATATTAGCTATGGGTTTTTCATAAATGTTATTTATTAGGTTGAGGAAATTTTCTTCTCTTTCTAGTTTCTTGAAAATTTGTTCTTGAAGATTTAGTTATTTATTTGACAGAGTGGCAGGCAGAGGGAGAGGGAAAAGCAGGCTTTCTGCTGAGCAGGGAGCCTGTTCTGGGGCTCAATCCCAGGACCCTGGGATCATGACCTCAGCTGAAGGCAGCCACTTAACCAACTGAGCCACCCAGGTGCCCCTGAAATTTTTTTCACAACAGTACTTGAACCTTGATGAAAAGGGCTCTGTCAGGTTCTATTTTTTCACACAGCAGTTCAATTACTTGAGTGATGTCTCTCAATTGAAGAGAATCCTCCCTGTTCCTCAACTATTGGACTTGTAAACCTATGGCAAACTTAAAATTAAGGATTTTCCGGGGGAAAAAAAAACTTCCCTCGAAGCAGACTATTAATAAGGCAAAGCAGATAGCTTACACCCAAGACCACTGAACAAGATTCTACTAGATCCCCTGTCCTTTTCCCAGAGCTCATTTTAAAAAACAATTACTGTGATATTACTGTTTTATGAACTAACACAAAACATTCATACTCATGTTCCTTTTTCTGTTAGAGATTTTCTCTACCCAAGGCCCACTGCTCAATGCAATGGGCCTTTATTAATCAAAATGATCGTTGGTTATGCAGCCACTTAAATGCTTCGGAGATTCTCAGTTAATATTAGAACCAGCTCCTATACGTGCTTGGATGACAGGAAAAATGGCTTTACAAAAAGGAATGGTATCCATCGCTTGGCCATTTAACGAATACTTATAACCAATTAATCTGGTACTGGGAGGAAGCTTGGAAGCCAAAAGATAGCCCATAACCACTCAGACTTTGTTGGTAGCAGTCTGTCCCTTTGCATAGAAAACCTTAAAATTACTGGACCTAATTTCGGGCATGTTCTAGACTCACTCTATAATCACACAGTTTGGTTTGACTCAAATGATGGAGACTGGACTTCTATATATAATAACACAGATTTTAGAATAATGACAATAGATAATTTTTATTATGCTATTAGGAAAATTACTGTATGCAACCTCAACTTAGCTTATTCTGCAAAACAAGTGAAAATAACACAGATTTAGAATAATGACAATAGATAATTTTGATTATGCTATTAGGAAAATTACTGTATCCAACCTTAGCTTATTCTGCAAAACAAGTGAAAATTACCTTGGGCTACTTCTTGTATATGCCTCTGAAAATCGTAGATAAAATTCAAGCTGTTCCCCCTAATTGGCATGAGGTGGTCACTTTTAACCAATCCTCAATCATTAGGAAAACTCTAATGATATAATAAATATTGAAAATAATAAGCAACCTCTTCATTCTCACTATTTAAGGTGTCTTATAACAGTATACCTTGGAGTCTCATTCCTTGTTAGTTTGAGAGCTCCCAATTGCAAACTATTTTTATGTACACAATAAACTCTGACTAATTAAAAAAAAAAGAAATTTCTTCTCATGAATTGCTGTTGGAGCTTGTTGAATGTTTTTTCTGCATCTGTTTAGGTGATCATGTAGTTTTTGTCTTTTTTTATATTACCATGAGATATTACATTAGTTGGTTTTTATATGTTAAATCAGACTTGTATTGCTGGGATAAATTCCATTTGATCAGATGTTTAATCTATTTTATATTTTGCTAGATTCAATTTCCTATTATTTTGTTGAGGATTTTTGTGTTTGTATTTATGAAGGAATTTGGTTAATGATTTTTTTCTTTTGATGTCTTTGTCCAGCATATTTGTATCATGGCAATATTGACCTAGCAGAATAAGTTGAGAAGTGATCCTTCCTCAGCTAGTTTCCAAAGAGTTTGTGAAAGATTGGTATTACACACTCTTGAAATTTTGATAGAATTCACCATTGAAATTATCTGGGCCTGGGATTTTATTTGTGGAGAGATTTTAAATTATTGATTCACCTTCTTTATTTGTTATGGGTCTAGTTGGATTTTCCATTTCTTGTTGAGTTAATTTTGGTAATTTGTGTCTTTTTAGGACTTTATCTGTTTATGTAAGTTGTCCAAATTATTGGCATACAGATGTTTATATCATTCCTTTTATAATCCTTTTAATTTCTCTAAGATTTGTAGTGAAGTTTCCTTTTTCATTTCTATTTTAGTCATTTGTATCTTCTTTCTTTTTTTCTTGGTTAGTCTCACTAAAGGTTTGTCAAATTTATTCTTTTCAAAAGACCAACTTTTAGGATGCCTGCATGGCTCAGTTGTTAAGCATCTGCCTTTGACTCAGGTCAGATCCCAGGGTTCTGGAATCAAGTCCTGCATCAGGCTCCTTACTCAGCGGGGAGCCTGCTTCTCCCTTTGCCTGCTCTGCCTGCCTGATCCCCCTGCTTGTGCTCTCTCTCTCTCTCTGATAAATAAATAAAATCTTTAAAAAGCAAAAAAAAGAACCAACTTTTGGTTTTATTGACTTCCTTCATTGTTTTTGTTTTCTGTTTCATCAATTTTTATTGCGTTCTTTATTTCCTTTTTCCCTGCAAGCTTAGCATTTATTTATTTATTTTATTTTTAAAAGACTTTATTTATTTATTTATTTGTCAGAGAGAAGGAGAGAGCACAAGCAGGGGAGTGGCAGGCAGAGCAGGCAGAGGGAGAAACAGGCTTCCTGCTGAGCAAGGAGACTGATGAGGACCCTGGGATCATGACCTGAGTCAAAGGCAGTTGCTTAACAAACTGAGTCACCCAGGTATCCCACTGCTAGCTTAGCATTTAGTTTGCTCATCTTTTCCTACTTTCTTAAGTTTAAAGCCCAAAGTTATTGATATGTGATTATTCTTTTCTAATATAGGCTTTCTTTTTTTAAGATTTTATTCATTTATTTGATAGAGAGAGAGAGCACAAGCAGGGGGGCAGCAGGCAGAGGGAGAGGGAGAAGCAAGCTTCCCCCCGAGCAAGGAGCCTGATGCAGGGCTTGATCCCAGGACCTTGGGATCATGACCTGGGCCAAATGTAGACGCCCAACTGACTGAGCCACTGAGGCACCCCCTAATATAGGCTTTAAAAAAAATTAGCTATGCATTTTCTCTTGCTTTCTCATCTCCTTAGAATGCTGCTATAGTGCCTCTTTTTTTTTTTAAGATTTTATTTTTTAGTAATCTCTACACTCAATGTGGGGCTTGAACCTACAACCCTGATATCAAGAGTCGTTTCCTTTACCAACTGAGTTATCCAGTTGCCCCATGCCTCTTTTTTTAACTGTCAGTATTGGAATCTCCTTGGTATGGTTTAGGAATCATCAATTTTATGAATTTTGAAGGTTGCAGAGGGGCAACCAGTGTCTTGCACTGGACATCCAGTATCTAGTATCAGCATCCACTGTTCAGTGCCAGCATCCAGTATCCATTAGAGCAACATTGGCAATTTAAGCTAAAGAACCCAGAGTTCAATGATGGCAGCAGCAGCACTTTCATTGGACGCATTCTCTGGTATGATTTTGACTGTGTTTACTCTGAGCGTCATCTTTTTGTTTTCTTTCTATTTTTTAATCTTGCATCATCAGTCTTTCTAGGGGTTCTCTGAGCTACACAGAACCTTTTAAAATAAACTCTTTTTCTAATTAAATCAGCCAAAGTTGTTTTTTGTTGATTCATGGGTAACATGACTGGTCTATGCACCTTGCCTTACTTTGCCTGTCAGTTTTGCTGTCTAAAACTTATCTTTTTAAAAAGTCAGGTCAAATATTATTTCCTCCATACCAGCTAAGTTAGTATCTATCCTCTGGATTTACATAGTACCCTGTGCTTATCTCTATCATCATTTGGCCATTTTGTACCATTATCTGCAGGATTTCTGTCTGTATTACTAGCCTATGAGTTTCTTAAGGGCAGGGACCATGTTTTATTCAATGTCTGAAATTTAGTGGCTCCTCAAATGCACAAACATAAATGTTTGGTGGATATTACTTTTAATATTCTTAAATTCTTTGTTTTCCTCAAAACTGAATTATTTGCAGTGTGGAACTCATCAATGATGTAGAGCTATGAGGCAATGGAAGCTTGTGGAAGTCCTTAGTCATTCCTTAGAGCTCAGTTGCTTAGTTTCCGGCAAATGAAATTTAGCTAATTTCTAGGATACACTGCCTGGTTCTAAGGTATTAAAAAGGCAATTTTCTCTGTTTGAGTATGTCACACTTAGGAGAGTAGTTAATAAGTATGCTCCTTTTTTTCCCTGCAGTTATTTGTAGTTTGTGCCATTAGCATGTGACTTATTAATGGGACTGGTTTATTTTTTATTTATTTTTTTAAGATTTTGTTTGTTTATTTATTTATTTATTTATTTATTTATTTGACAGAGATAGAGACAGCCAGTGAGAGAGGGAACACAAGCAGGGGAAGTGGGAGAGGAAGAAGCAGGCTCATAGCGGAGTAGCCTGATGTGGGGCTCTATCCGCCGGGATAGTGCCCTGAGCCGAAGGCAGACACCTTACGACTGTGCCACCCAGGCGCCCCGGGACTGGTTTAAAGTTCAGTAAAATCCTAGAAAAATAAAATGTTCAGAGCTGAAGAAAGGAGGGAAAAATAATACCATAGGTAAGAAAAATCTGGCCATGGAAAGACTTTTTTATATGATCCTTGAGAACTGGGATGTGTTACTCTTCTTTGTTTTCCTCACAATGGCTCACACATAATAGATATACTAATATATGATTTTTTTTTAACTCTCAGTTCCTTCTTGCTTTAAAATCTCTTGATTGTCTGATTTTGGGCAGCTCAGGAAATGTTTGGATCAATAGAGTATATACATCCAGAGGAAAAAGCCAAAGTGATTTGGACCAAGAAAATTGCAGATTTAGGTAGCCTTAAAGTCCTAAATATAGACTGAGTGAGGAAGTCAGAAAGAATTTTTCTATATCTGGACTCTGGGTCTGCTCTTTGTACGTGTGACAGCCCCTATTGTAAACAGTTTTGAAATCCTTTGGTGATTGTTGGGAACACCCTCGTACAAGTGATTAATCTGCTTTAAGAGGTCCTGTGCCTTATGGAAATAGACTGCCCTAATTGAAGTGTCTGGAAGCCCCTGGAGAGCCAGGGAGCCAGAGTCTTCTAAGAGTGTTTCTACTTTCAGTAAACATGCAAAATTGAAATTAAGTGTTAGAACTAGTGATTCACTAGCTCAAGAGCAAGTTCCATAAGAGAAGACAGGTAGATAGAGCTCCTCGGCAAGATTCTTGTTCTGTAGTAGCCTTTGTGGGCAAGCACTAAACAAAGATTGTGAGAAAGGACTCTGAGATGGCACAGAGTGGAGGTATAGAAACAAAAGGTTCATAGTCTATTGGAAAAGATGGGTAAATAGGAATGGATTTACCACGAAATAATTTGCATAGGCCCCTTCCAAGACTCTGCCTGGAAAGGGCTTAGCAATATTATATTAATAATATTTTTCTTAAAGATGCCCCCTCAGATGCACAAAACCAAACTGCATAAGCTTTAGGGCTCATAAAACCTAGATCTACCCTAGCATTCAAGTACATCAACGATTATGGCATGTTGTGATGAAGTAGTATAAAGATATTCTGATAGTTCTGTAGAAGCACTGAAGAAAGGCATCCAGTTCAAGGTACCATTTGAATAGAGAGAGAATTCACCAGGAGGGCAGAGATTTTTGTCTTTGTATTCATCACATAGTCTCTAGTACCTAGAACATTGCCTGGCACATATCAAGTGGTTAATAAACATTTTATAAAAGAATAGGAGTGAGTTACGATAGACGGTTGGAGATTGTATATGTGTGGAGGGACTAGCAGCCTAATTTAGTAGGTGCCCGTCGGGGAGTGGTGAGTGATGTGGGTGGAGAATAGGTAGGCAGGAGCCAAAGCATGGAAGTTTCTGTTATACCCTGCTCAGGTTTTGGACTTTCCTAGGGCTATAGTGAACTCACTGAAGTCATTAAGCTTGGGAGTGTTATGATCTAATTTGATTTTAGAAAGATCATTCTAAAGGCTGTGTGCAGAATAGAGCAGAAGGGATTGAGGTTTGAGTTAAGAAACTGCTTAAGTAGCCTGGTCACAAAATGATTGGAATCTTAGCTCAGACAATGGCATTATAGATAAGATATGGGAACATATTCAGTAAACAATTTTGGAAATAAAATGGCACATGAAAGGCACAGTACATATTGAACTATAAACATTATTGAACTGTTGAATCTATCTGAAGTTTTAGTGATTCATTTGTTCACTCCTTCAACAGATATTTAATGAGTACCTACTATGTGCCAGGGATTATGTTAGACATTGAGGATTTAACAACGAGAAATTTAGACAAGGTCCACTCTTGGTGTCTGCAAAAGTTACAGACAAGTAACCCGGCAATATCAGTACTGTGTTGTGATAAGTACTGTGAGAGGGAAAGTTTAAGGTGTCCTAGGAACACATAGAAGGAATAACGTATATAGACTTATGGGGTTGGCAAAAAGTTCCTGGGGAAAATGATGTCCAAGCTGAAACAAGAATGAGTAGCAGTTAGATGAGTGAAGATACATAGGTGAGATTGAGGAGGGAGAGGAAGGACTCTGGAATGACTTCTTGAAGACAGGGCAAGGTGACTATGGACCATGGGGATGTTAAGGGAGTTAGAGACAGAAGGTGATGGTCCAGGTACTGGTGAGAAGATGAGTTCATTTATGTTGTGTTAGATTTGAGATGCCTGTGGGACATCCAGATGCAGATGAAGGATATATGGGTTGGGAGTTCACAAGAGAGGTCAGGCCTGGAGATACAGATTTTGGAGTCATCAGGGTAGTTCTTGAAGCCATGGATATAGTTGAGATCATCCACAGAGAGTGAGTAGAGAGAACATAGAAGGAGACCAAAGACAAATTCTTTTAAAGGGCCAGAAAAAGAAGAAAAGCCTTTGAAAGAGACCAAAGGAAGGACTGGACAAAAAGAAAAACTGGGAGGGAATGTGACCAGAAGATGGAACAAGGAGACAGAGAAAGGCAGGAGAATAGAGCAAGAGGTGACCAACTCAATAACTGTTGCTGAGTTCCAGAACAATAAGCATTAAAAAACAGTCATTGGATTAGGCAATGTGGGTGTTGCTGGGGACTGGGAAAGAGCAATTTTAGTGGAAGGACTGGTGGCAGGAGCCAGACTGGAAGTAATGAAATTCTGAGATGTGTCCTGCCAATATCTAGCAAAATGATAGATGTTCACATTAGAGGGAATTGGTGAGCACATTACGCTCAGCCAAGGTTTTCACATGCCTAATGGATTCTCATACAGAAAATATCTTTCAATGAGATTATAAATGACAATGAGGACTTATACTAAATATCCTGGAGACAGAGAAGAAATGAAGAGTCTTTACTATATTCCAACTATTGAGGACCTTCTTGTGTTTCTGGTTTCTCCTTTATATGATATAAATTTCTTTTAAATACCTTGGACAAAGTGATTGCAAAGGGCAGGGAAAGAGTGACTGTATATTTTCCAGTCTTCTGGGGATTCTGATGAAAAGAGGATAAATCCCTCAGAAAATAACAATAAACCTTTGTGTTCCTGGTGCCTCTACACAAGATTTACCATTTATATCAAATCAGTTTGCACTGTTAGACTTCAGGTGGAGTAGAAGCTCCATATTCTAGCCCTCTAAGTTATTAAATACAGCCAGAAATTTTATTATCTGAAAAACATATTCATAATTATTCCATAGTTTTTAAGAACGCCAGCGAGTATAGGGATTATGAATGTTAGTGAAATGACATCTGTGAATTTTAAAGCATTTTAGCCTCAGGTAATAGACACAAATTGACTTCAAGAGAGGCCATATGATATGCTGGTAAAGGGCATGGGTTCTGGAGTCAGAGAGATCTATATTCAGATCCTAAAACTGCATTTAGTAAATATGTGTCCTTGAGGGTGGTTCCTTTTTTTTTTTTAAGTTTATTTTTAAGTAATCTCCGCATCCATTGTGGGGCTCAAACTCATGACACCAAGATGAAGAGTCACATACTCCTCCAACTGAGCCCACCAGGCACCCCAGGGGTGGTTTCTTAATATCTGAGTCACAGTCTTCTCCTCATCTGTGAAATAGTGGTTAAATAAAGTAAGGCATATAAAGCTCTTAGGGTCATGCTTGGCATAAAGTATTCACTTAATAAATATCAGTTATTATATTACCCAAGATTACAAAATTGTTCAGTGCTGGAATCTAAATTTCACAAACGATATTCTCTTAAACCTATAAGCATGTGTATATGTACCATATGTGCTTATCCGTTAGTTTGGAAATATAGGCTTTCTTATTCTGACATTTTGACATTGACTCCTTTTAATCTTCCTTTCATTACCTCACACTTACTTATCAAATCAATTCTCTCCTTAGGTATCTGAGTTCTCTTTCACTTACAAATGACAGAAGCCCAATTCAAACAAATTTGAAGAAAGGAAAACAAATTCAAGCAAAGGTTTATTTTGTAACTGGGATGTCAGGGGTAGAGCTGACTGTAGGTTCTTTACAAATGTCGTCTCTTAGGTCTGGTTTTTCTCTCTGCATAGCTCCTTCCACCCACATGCTGCTGCACTCTGAACCTACCACTGCATTTGCACTAAGGCCACACTTCCCACCGACTATTCTTAGCCAATGACTGAGCACATCAGCCTTACTAAGGCAGGCCAGTCCTGCAAGATGTAGGACTCCTTTGGCAGGTTCCTTTGGCTTAACGATCTCCCATTGGCCTTGCCAAAATTTTCTTTGGACTGAATGACCATCTAAGATTCTTCCTACCCAGCCTTTCTTTTTTCTGCCTCTCTTACACAAGGCGACAGACCTATATCATGTTCTGATAGCTCTCTCACCCTTTTCTGGTTCCCTCCCCATTTTTCCTGACAGGAGTTCATCTTGCTCCCACCACAGATCTCTTGTGTATCTAATTTTATCTTGACATCTACTCCTTAGGTAATTCAACCAATACACATGGCCCAAGAAAACAGGTGGTAAGATGGAATTCTGGATATGGTTCACCCGTTTCCCAATGGGTAAAGATTATTCCCTCCTGGGTAATGTGTGAAGTATGAATAGTCCCTGTTACACAGTTGTGGGCCAGTTGCTACTGGGAAAAATTCCTGGTTGAGAGGCTTGACTTTGCTGATTTTTTTACTTCGATTCAATCATTTAGAAGATATGGGGGAGAACAATGCATACAAAGACAGTGGAGTTGATTGGCTACTGCTACACTGAATGAACACTCACTTGGCAGAGGGATGAGAATCAGAAGGCTATTAAATAGTTAACGTCTAAGTATGAGAGCCCTTATACACTGCAGTGGAAGAGAGGACATAACTGGGCAGCAAACAGATGATTTGATTAGAATGGCAGAGCTCCAGAGACATTTTTTTAAAAGATTAATTAATTAATTTATTTAAGAGATAGAAAATGCTTGAGTGCACATCTGAGTTGAGGGGAGGGGGGAGGGGCAGAGGGCAGGAGAGAATCTCAAGCAGACTTCCTGCTGAGTGTGGAGCCCAACATGGAGCTTGATTCCATGACCCTAAGATCATGACCTGAGTCAAAACCAAGAGTTGGATGCTTAACCAACTGAGACACCCAGGTGCCCCACGCTCCAGAGACATTTAAATTATCAGTCAAGACAGTTATGGTAAGGTAACGGTCCTGGCTGGGAAAACCTGGGACCCTGATTTATGGGATAGGGACATCTGAATGGATGCTTCTAAGGATTTTGGCTCTAAAGACTCCCCTGAACCCTAAGAATTTGCAGAGTGGCCTACTCTTCTATAGTAAAAGCTAGCACTTTTGCATTGATAGACACTGTATTATAATGTAAGCTGTATAATCCCTTCTCCCATAAGGCAGCAGGTGCCCCCTCAGCAGCCCTACCTCCTCTCCTAGCTGGTAGGTCAATAACTTAGGGTTAATACTAGTACAACCTGGCCAGGGAAATGCTGGACCTGGTAAGGGAGGAAAGATGTTATACACTGAAGGAACTGCAAGAATTAGCTAGCAGAAGCAGGGTGTAAACCTGGGATTGTGTTTTGAGGGTACTTTATCGGGGGTTAGACTATAAGACTGGATAATCAGGAATTTGTAGACTTACAGACAATTTTTTGGGGGTCACAGGATTTAACACACTGGCAAGAACCCTAGAGGATGAGGTGGTTCTTAGAGTCTTTAAGAAAGGAATGCCCAATGTTGAATGAAGTAGAAATGCTTGAGCTATCCTGGCAGATAGTAGAAGGAATAAAGAGCCTAAGGAAAGAAGGTAAGCAGGAATGGCTGTGTTATGTGAGGCCATGAAACATACTGGTTGATTTTGTTCTATGGGAGGGCTCAGAAGACACACCATTTATGAAGCCATCAGGAAAGCACTGGTGGGAATAGCATCAGCATCATAGTGATGGCTCTTCTCTGCAGGTCAGGCCTGATTGCAAGAGAGGTGGTTATAGAGTGGGGCTCATTAATATCCGTAGGGATGATGACTTTCAATGTAATAGAGGCTACAATGATTATAATGACCTTCAAGATCTGAGGGTACAGCCAAGGGACTTGAGCTGCACAGAATTGTAGAGATGGTAATAGAGCATGATGTCTCTGGCAGAAAAAGAGGTAGCAACACCATGGCAAGTACATACTATTCCCCTAGTTCTTTTTTGAAAGGTACCTCTGACAGTTTACTTGGGTGATTGTATACTGGGGAAGAGAAAATGCTCAGACATTTTGAGAACTGTTAGACACACAGTCTGGGTTGTCATTGATACCTGGAGACCCAAAGCATCATTATAGTTCTAATAAAGGGGGGGGCTACAGGGACTGGGTAATAAATTAACTCCTCACTAAAGTCTGCTCAGAATGGGCCTGCTAGTTCAGTGGATACACCCAGTGGTCATTTTCTCTGTTCCTGATTGCATTGATATACTTGAATGATATACCCTCACATTGGTTTCTTAGTCTGTAGGGTAAAAGAGTGAGGAAAGCCAAGTAGAAACCTTTGAAACAGTTCCTTCACCTCCCTTCCTTTCCCAACCAAGATAGCAAATCAGAAACAATATCACATCCCTAAAGAATGACTGAAGACTTGCTGGCTTAAACAAGCAGTAGCCTTCATCATAGCTACTGTGCCAGATATGGCCTAATTGCTAGAGCAGATCGATTAGTCTTCAGATTCATGATATATGGCCATTGATCTGACAAAAGCAATTCTTTTCAATTTCAGTCAGGAAAGAGCATCAGGAACAGTTTGTATTCATGTGAGATGGCCAACAGTATTCATTTACACTTTGTCCTCAGGGCTATGTCAGCTTTCCTGCCCACTGTCATGATATAGTTTGATGAGATCTGGACTGCCTCGGTATCCCACAGAAGCATCACACTGACCCATTTCATTGATGGCATGCTGATGTGCTCCAGATGATGGGAGATAAATCCTACAAAGAATAAGGAACCTGCCATTTCAGTAAAGGTTTTAGGAATCTAACGGTGAGGAGTATATTTTCTCCAAAGTAAAAAATTGCAGCATCTTTTAACCCCTACCACAAAGATGGAAGCACAGTGCCAGTAGTCCTCTTTGGGTTCTGGAAGCAATATATTCTACACCTAGGATCATTGCTTTGTTTCATATACCAGATAACGTGGAAGTCTGCCAGCTCTGAGTGAGACCTGGAAAAAGAAAAGGGTTCTGCCAGTAGGATCTGGAGAACGTTCTGGTGTTGGAAGTGTTGATGATGGGAAAAGATACAGTATGGAGATTCTGTTAAGCTCCAGTGGGGGAATCACGAATTCTGACTATTGGTGCCTCTGAATGCTTAACTTGTCAACAGTAGAGATCAATGCTGAGCCCTTGATGGGGCACTATTCTTTGAGGAAGCCAACGAGCTATTTGGTGGCAAGTCAACTACCTTGGGCCTTACCTATAATAGAAGGGCCAGTGGTTAGGTATATGTAGATAGGGATAGATGGGATAGGTGACTTATTTTGGGAATGAGTTTGCATTTCCTACCTGTAGTGCCTTGGCCACCATCGCTATTCAGGGACTTATGGAATGCCTAATCTACAAGCAGGATTCTCACTCATTCAAATATGGAACCCCCTTCACAGTAGAGGATGTGTGAAGTGGGCATGGGGCAACTGGTCATATATTGTACCATTTGGGGGCAGCTGGCCTTAGAAAATGTTAGAAGAGTCTTTTAAAGGCACAGCTTAAGTGTCAGCTTTGTGATAACACTCTAAAAGGATGGGAAATGTATAGAGAAAACTTTTGGTGCTAGGTCCCCAAAGGGAAGACTAAACGGGTCTGGGAACCAAGAGGTGCAAGCAGGAATAACCCCATTTACCAATTACTCACAATGACCCAATGGGGGGTTTTGTACTTTCTGTTCCTACAGCTCTGAGCTTTGCAAAGTTGGAGGTCCTGATTGTCTAAGAAGGTATACTCTTGTTAGGGGACACTGTAAGGCTCCCACTGAACTATAAGCTATGGCTGCCGTGAGGACAGTTTTGGATTCCTTGTATCCAGGGACCAGCCTGAGAGAAGAGGAGTCACCAATATTCACAAAGGCAGTTGACCCTGATCAGCAGGAAAGGGTAAGGCTGCTCTTATACAATAGGGACAGGGAGGGAATATGTGTGGAATCTATGTGATGCAGTTTGGTGTCTCCTGGTATTGCCTTGTCCCATTGGATGGACACATGCAGCACCTCAAGCCTGAGAAGGGTGTGATTACCAACTATATGATTACTTCAGGAATGAAGGCTCAGGTCATACCACCAGGTAAACCACCAAGACCAGCCAAGGTGACAGATGACAGTGAGGAGAATTTAGAATGGAGAAGGCAGAGTATGAGTATCAGTCGTAGGCCTGAAATCAACAGCAGTGATGAGGGCTGTAGTTCATTCCACTAACCTGGCCCTTCCTCAAGAAGAAAGGCCCCTGGGAACCAAGGAGGAACTGCTCCACAATCCCCTGTAGAGAGGGAGATGTGTGTAACTATGAGAATGTGCCTCTCAGATCTCCTACTGTGGGGAGCATAATTGACTGATGCCCCCAGCTGCTATATTATAAAGACGCCACTGCATTTGCTCTGAGGCTATGTTTCCTGTGGTCTCTTTTAGCCAGTGAGGTGCACAGCAGGGATATTGCAGCAGGCCCACTCCTGTGAGACAGAGGACTCCTCTGACTGATGGTTTGGGCCCGAGGATTCTATATTGGCTTTGCAGAAACTTTCTGAAAGCTTCATGGCAATCTAAGGCTCTTCCTATCCTACCTTCTTGCCCTTTCTCCTTCCTATGGGTCAGATGTATGTCATTGTCTGACAGATCTCATCCTTCTCCAACTCCCTCTCCATTTTCTTTCACAGGCATTCCCACCAATTTCTTGCAAGTCTGATCTAATCTTGGTGTTTACTTCTTGGAGGACCTGAATGAACACATGTAGGTATAAATTTACCCATTGTATAGATGAAGAAACTATGCTTCAGAGAGGTTAAGTAACCTGCACAAGGTCATACAGCCGCTTAGTGGCAGAGCAATGATTTAAATCCAGGATTATCTAGCTTCAAAGCCTGTGTGCCTAGATGTCATATTCCTGCTTTCCTGCCTCTGCCCTTTCTGTTTGCTTCATTCTTCCTTAGTTTCCTGGAAAGGCTTTTGAATATTCCAGTCTGTCTCTACCTTGCAAAGGTAGGAGGAGTTTTTGACTATACTTGCACCAGAATGTGAAAGGAAGAATATTTGTATTCCTGGGGTCTGTGACAGTTCTTGAAGTTGAAGAGTCTCCCTGGGGAAAGAGAAACTCAGAGAACACAGTTGGGGCAGCTTTGCTGAACTTGCCCTTTCCTTCCTGGAAAGTCTCCTTGGAGAGTTAAATTATGAAAGTTCAATTTTGTTTTATAAGAGAAACCATATGCCTTTATACTCATTATCTTATTAGAACATGTCTCCCCACACAAAAATCTATGATTTTATAAGGTTTCCTCTTTTTTATTAAACACAAAATTTTAATCGTTGACACTGAAATGAAAACCAAGGGCTATCTGGATTTTGTGGCCCAGGTGCTGTATCTATGGAATTCATTCACCTTTTCCTGATCAGTTTCTCTGTTCTCCTTTCTAGCAAAACTCTTACTGTCTCCACTACCTCTCTTCCCATTCTTTGTTGAACTCCCACATCATTTCCTACCGTTCCAAAGAGAATGTTCTTGTGAAGGTCCCCAGTGGCCTTTAGGTTATGAAATTCAGCATTCATTTTCTCAGTTCCCATTTTGCTTGTCCTCTAGGCAGTATTAACACACTTGATCACTCCCTCTTACCTTAAAAATGGTCTTTGTCTTCACCTATCATTGGAGATACCACATTTCCCTGGTTTTCTGCCATATCATGAACTGCTCCTCTCTCTCTATATATTTTTAGAGAGGGAGAGTGAGAGCAGGAAGAGCAAAGGGAGAGGCAAAGAAAGAATCTTTTTTTTAATTCAGTTTAATTAACATACAGTGTATCATTAGTTTCAGAGGTAATTTAGTGATTCATCAGTTGCATATAACACCCAGTGCTCATTACATCAAGTGCTCTCCTTAATGCCCATCACACAGTTACCCCATCCCCCTACCCATCTTCCCTCCAGCAACCCTCAGTTTGTTTCCTTTGGTTAAGAATCTCTTATGGTTTGTTTCCCTCTCTGTTTTTTTTCTTATTTTTCCTTCCCTTCCCCATGGTCATTTGTTTGGTTTCTTAAATTCCATATATGAGTAAAATTATATATTCCTCTTCCTCTGACTGACTTATTTCGCTTAGCATAATACCCACTAGTTCCATCTACATTTTTGCAGATGGCAAGATTTCATTTTTTTAATGGCTGAGTAGTATTCTGTGTGTGTGTGTGTGTGTGTGTGTGTGTACATACACACAGTACATCTTCTTTATCCATTCATTTTGTTATTAGTTATTTTTGTTGATCTCTTAGTGTGCCTGATTTTTATTTTTTTTGAAGAATTTTTTAAAAAGATTTTTATTTATTTGAGAGAGCAGAAGTGGGGGTGAAGGGTAGAGGGAGAGGAACAAGCAGACTCCCCACTGAGCAGGGAGCCTGATGCAAGGGCTCGATCCCAGGACCCCGAGAACATGACCTGAGCCAAAGGCAGACACTTAACCGACTGAGCCACTCAGGCGCCCCTGATTTTAATTTCTTAATTTAAAAAATTTTTTAAAAAGACTTATTTATTTTAGAGAGAGAGTGTGAGCAGTGGGAGGGGCAGAGGGAGAGGGAGAAAGAGAATCTCAAGCAGACTCTGTATTGAGTGCAGAGCCCAATGTGGGACTCCATCTCACCACCCCAAGATCATGACCTGAGCCGAAACCAAGAATTAGATGCCTAACTGACTGAGCCACCCAGGCGCCCCATCTTCTCTCCATATCTTAACTGGATTACTTATTTATTGGGTGTTGAGTTTGATAAGTTACTTATAGATTTTTTATATTAACCCTTTATCAAATATGTCACTTGCAAATATCTTCTCCCATTCTGTAGGCTGCCTTTTAGTTTTGTCCATTATTTCCTTCACTGGGCAGGAGCTTTTTATCTTGATGAGGTTTCAATAGTTCATTTTTGCTTTTGTTTCCCTTGCCTCTGGCAACGTGTCTAGTAAGAAGTTGCTGTGGCTGAGGTCAAAGAGGTTGCCGTCTGTGTTCTCCTCTAGGATTTTGGTGGTTTCCTGTCTCACATTTAGGTCTTTCATCCATTTTGAGTTTATTTTTGTGTACGGTATAAGAAATTGGTCCAGTTTCATTCTTCTGCATGTGGCTGTCCAATTTTCCCAGCACCATTTGTTGAAGAGACTATCTTTTCTCCATGGATATTCTTTCCTGCTTTGTCAAAGATTAGTTGATCACACAGTTGTGGGTCCATTTCTGAGTTTTCTGTTCTGTTCTATTGATCTATGTGTCTGTTTTTGTGCTTGTACCATACTGTCTTGATGACTACAGCTTTGTAATATAGCTTGAAGTCCAGAATTGTGATGCCTCCAGGTTTGCTTTTTTTTTTTTTTTCCCCCAAGATTGCTTTGGCTATTTCAGGTCTTTTGTGGTTCCATACAAGTTTTAGGATTGTTTGTTATAACTGTGAAAAATGCTGGTGGTATTTTGATAGGAATTGCATTAAAGGTATAGATTGCTTTGGGTAGCACATGCATCTGTTTCTACCAGCATTATCAACAATAGCCAAACTATGGAAAGAGCCCAAATGTCTATCAGCTGATAAATGGATAAAGAAGATGTGGTATACAAAATATTAGCCATCAAAAAGAATGAAATCTTGCCATTTGCAATGACATGGATGGAGCTAGAGTGTATTATGCTAAGTGAAATAAGTCAGTCAGAGAAAGACAAATACCATATGATTTCACTCATGTGTGGAATTTAAGAAACAAAATAGATGAACATAAGGGAAAGGGGGGAAGGGAGAGAGGGAAGCAAACCATAAGAGACTCTTAACAATAGAGAAAAAACTGAGTGTTGATGGTGGGAGGTGGGTGGGGGATGGGCCGAATTGGTGATGGGTATGAAGGGGGGCACTTGTGATGAGCACTGGGTGGTATATGCAAGTGATGAATCACTAAATTCTACACCTGAAACCAATTTTACCATATATGTTAACTAACTAGAATTTAAATAAAAACTTAAAAAAATGAAATTCAGGGATTTTGAAAAGCTCAAGTCTCAGTCTGAACTCTTTTTTTTCTGATTCATGTCAGTATTCAGCCTTTGCTAATCACCTGGAAGTAGGAAGTGTGTAGGGGTGGGGAGGAGAAGAACTTCAGCAGCTGGGGGACATGTGGGGCAGCTTCTTCGTAGGGTCTGAGAAAGAAGGAGGTTACATTATTTGTTGAGATGTGATTAAACCCTTAAACTGAATTTTGAGAGACAGCTGCACATAGAAAAGAGATGATGATTAAAATTAATTACTGTTTTTGTAGATGTTTTGCATTTCTACAGCAGTTTGTATTTACTAAGAATTTTGTAATCACTTATTAACTCTCCCTCACAAGAGCCTTGTGACATGGGCAACATTACTACAAATGTTTGTTTTTGTTTTCTGGGAAGAAATAGGATGTGCTCTGGCCACATATTAGGATTAAGGAATCAAAATCCTTACTGTAGCTCTTTCACTCACTGTGATTTTGAGAATCCAAATGAGAACTTGAACATTGTCTTACTCTGTAATTTTATTATGAAGAACAACTCACAAAGATGGATCAGGGGTTTGGTAAATTAAAAAAGATATATGTAGGGGCACCTAGGTGGCTCAGTTGGTTAAGTGTTGGACTCTTGGGTTAGGCTCAGGTCATGATCTCAGGATCATAGATGGAGCCCCTCATCAGGCTCTGCACTCAGTGCAGAGTCTGCTTGAGATTCTCTCCCTCTCCCTCTCCCCCTCCCCATCGTGATCTCGGGGTCATGAGATCAAGCCCTGAGTCAGGGCTTCTCACTCAGCCAGAAGTCTGCTTCTTTCCCTCTCCCTCTGCCCCTCCCCCTGCACACACACTCTTTCTCTCTCTCTCAAATAAATAAATCTTTACAAAAAAGATATATGTAGGTATGTAATAACAATAGTAACCTCTCAAATTCATTTTCCTCCAGGTTTTTAAAAAATAAAATTAATAATACTACCTATATCATATTTTTACATATCAAGTATTTAGCCTAGTGCCTTGCATATTAATAAATGCTTAGTAAACATTACCCATTATCAATACTGTAATAAGACCCAGGTAATATATGCTTTCTTTTTGCTTCCATTTGATTACATTAGTGTTCCTGTCTTTGGATAAAGATGCATGCAGACATACATTCACTTACTCGGCAATATTTATTGAGTGACTACCATTTATCATGCAATGTTCCTGGAGCGAGGAATGTAGTGGTAAACAAATAGGACTTCCTATTCTCATGAAGTTTATATTTTGGTAGGAGGGAGAGGACTCACATTATCATGGTAGTGGGCTTATATTCCAGTGGGAGTTAGGCCAAGATAGAGAGGATAGAAGCATGATTAGGGTATATTTAGAAAATATGTGGGAAACTTTTTTCTGACTTTTATGTAAAAATAGTTTTTTATTATAGCAGCAGATTAAGTGTATATAAGCTATTCATTTTTATAAAAGTATTTAAAGATATAATTATATATTTTATTTTAAAAATAAATACACATGAATTTAGAAAATTTTGAAAAGCAAGTATTATTTTATTTATGATTATGTAAATAAAACCACTATGCTGAATTTTTTAAAAATAGAAAAGTTATCCATAATTTCACTACAATACTATTCTTTTTAAATTGCCTTAGGAATTTATATGTATATAGATATATATAGATAGATAAATAGATAGATATATAGATATATATGTATTTGTATATAGTTTATTCAGCATACATTTCCTAAGCATTTTCCCATGCTGTTTCAGCATGGAAAAAATGGGTTCAGTTTCCTGACATTTGGCCATGGCTTGGGGCTGCAGACAGTGCAGTGGGATGGCAGCAGTGGGAAGGAATATCACATAAAGGCATTCTGAACTTAGCCCAGAGCCTGCTTAAAGGGATGAGATGAAGAGAGAGGTATATTGGCTATGCTGAAAAGATGAGTAGACAGAAGCAGAATTCAATCCCTGGATATGTCAGGTGCTTGAAGACCAAAGAGAAGGTTCTGGAAGTAGAGAGGAGCCTCAGATTCTCACTGTCGCCTTCTCAACCTTAGGTGATTTCTGGAGAAATACTGCCCCTACCGCCACAACATAGACTTGCACTTTTCTTTCTGTTAGGATATTGGAGCTGTGGATTGAGATGTAAGCCAGAGTCCCTTCCAAGATAATTTTGAAACAAGTTAATTTTGAGTTTGAGCATGGATTTGGCCTCTTGCTTTCTTTTCCAACTGCCACCAATGTTTTCTTAGGCTGGGTTCTTGCCTAGGTACATTTAAATTGGGAGGCAGTTTCATAGCTTATTCCTTATTCTTCAGGTACAGAAATGAGTTTATGAACAATTTTTAGATTTTTAGGGTAAGATTAGAGTTATAAAATTGAAAAAGATGTCAAGAAGATCATCTGGGAATTTCCTCTCTATGTCCCTGATCCTGTCTGAAAAGTTTATTGTTTTTTTTTTTGTTCTGCTTAAAATGTTAGTTCCCTAATGGCAGAATTATATAAAATAAGAACAACAGTCACACAATTATGAGAAATCTTCCTAAGTACCAGGGGTAAATGTCCCTGATGTTTATGGAAATGTGTTTAAAGCTCTTCTGGTTCCTTCTACCCACTTTCCTGAGACACTACCTTGATTCTGCTCTGGACGTGAGCACTAGCTGCAAAACCCTCAGGCTTTTTTTCAAAAAATTTTATTTATGTATTTAGTTCCAGTATAATTAATGTACAGTGTTATATTCATTTAAGGTGTACAGTATAGTGATTCAACAATTCTATACATTAGTCAGTGCTCATCAAGATATGAGTACTCTTGGGGCACCTGGCTGGCTGTCTGTAGAGCATGTGACTATTGATCTTGGGGTTGTGAATTTGAGCCCCATGTTGTGTTGTGTTGAGATTACATAAAAATAAAATCTAAAAAATAAAAAAGCATACATGTATGCTTAATCCCCATCATCTCTTTCACCCGTCCCCTACCCCCCCAACCAGTAATCACCAGTTTGTTTTGTATATTTAAGAGTCTGGTTCTTTGTTTGTCTCTTTTTTCTTTGTTTGTTTTGTTTTTTAAAGTCCACATATGAGTAAAATCATATGGTATTTGTCTTTATCTGACAGACTTCTTTCACTTAGCACCATACCATCTAGATCCATCCATAGCTGCGGCAAATGGCAAGATTTCATTCTTTTCTATGGTTGGGTAACATTCCATTTGTATATATAAACCATATCTTCTTTATCCTTTCATCTGTTGATAGACACTCGGGTTGCTTCCCTAATTTGGCTATTGTAAATAATGCTGCGCTAAACAAGGGTGCATATATCTTTTTGAATTAGTGTTTTTGTATTCTCCGGGTGGGATTATTGAATCATACAGTGATTTTTTTTGAGGAACCTCCATACTGTTTTCCTTAGTGGCTGTAGGAGTTTGCATTCCTACCAACAGTGCATGAGGGTTCCTTTTTCTCCACATCCTAACAAAACTTGTTATTTCTTGGGGTACCTGGGTGGCACAGTCGATTAAGTCTGGCTGTTGGTTTTGGCTCAGGTTGTGAGATCAGGCCCTGAGTAGGGCTCTGCACTGGGTGTGGAACATACTTGAGATTCTCTCTCTCTATCTCTCCCTCGGCTCCCCTCCCCACTTCCTCCCTCCCTCTTTCTCAAATATATAAATAAATCTTTTAAAAAACTTGTTATTTCATGTTTTTGATTTTAGCCATTCTGACAGGTGTGAGGTGGTAGCTCATTGTGGTTTTGATTTGCATTTCCCTGATGATGAGTAATGTTGAATTTTTTCATGTCCGTTGGTCATCTATCTGTATGTCTTCTTTGGAGAAATGTCTGTTCATGTCATTTTTTTAATTGGGCTATTTGGTTTTTAGGTGTTGAGTTGTAGAAGTTCTTTATATATTTTGGATACTAACTCCTTCTCAGATGTATCATTTGCAAATATTTCCTCCCATTCAGTAGGTTGTCCTTTTGTTGATTGTTTCCTTTGCTGTGCAGAAGCTTTATGCTTTGATGTAGTCCCAATAGTTTATTTTTGCCTTTATATCCCTTTCCTTAGGAGACATATCTAGAAAAAACCTTTAAGCTTTTTTATTCTAGACATGAGGCCCACAGGATTCCTAGTGCCTCCTTTAATGGAGACGCATCCATGCTCTGCCCTTCTGTTGGAAAATCGTGTAAGAGTAAGGAACAAGAGAACATTTCAGAAGAATACTCCCAGATGATGTCTCTGATCTCAGGTTCCTTCCATTTTACCAAAGGAAAAGTCAACCAGGTCACCCTCTGATACAAAGAAACCCAGGTATAAGTCCATAGTGGCACTTAAGTATGCTGAGAAACCTTCACAAAACATAGGTTATCTTAGGCACTGAGAACTTAAATTTCAAGCTTGGATTAAGCCCCTGGACACATTAGGGAGACAACCAACAATTTTTCTATTTTACACATTAATGCTAATTTCACTTGCAAAAGACAAGTACTAAAATAGTATTATGATTTTAACAGTAGAAATGTAGGAGTATGAAATTTGTAATGTTATACAAATTAAGCATGAAAGGCAAATACCACATCAGAGTGGGCTGGGTATCCAGATTTCAGCTGAAATTCTCTGAAAGGGTTACCATGGCTAGCTAGTTCCACTAACTAAAGGGCCCTAGTGTTAGGAGAAGGAGGTAAAAAGAGGATATAGAGAGAAAGTGAGGCAGTTTTAATGTTTGTGACATCTTCTTAGTTCTTCTCAGGAGGTTCTTCATGGATTTGAATATTTATAGTAGTATATTCTCTCACTGGAGTATGGGTACTTGAGAGCTAATTTAATAACTTTTACTTGGGAGGATAATATAGATTGCTGCTTATGCTGACTGTGATAGCTTGAAGACTATCTTATTTTGCTTGGGCTTCTATATGAAAATACAATAGACTGAGTGGCTTACAAACAGCAGAAATGAATTCTTACAGTTCTGGGGCTGGGAAGTCCAAGATTAAGGTGCTGGTAGATTCGGTGTCTTGTGAGGGCCTGCTTCCTGTCTTCTTGCTGTAACCTCAGATGTCAGAAAGCAGAGAGGGAAAGCAAGTCATTTCATGACTCTTAAAGGGAATTAATCCCATTTGTGAGATCTCCACACCCCTGACCGTATCTAACCCTACTTATCTTCCAAAGGCCCCACTTCCTAATACCAGAACATCGAGATTAGGGTTTCAACATATGAATTTGGAGGAGGGGAACACAATCATACAATTCATAACAAAAATATTTGATAACCTGCAAATCTGATTGTTTCAATCCTCTGCTCAAAATCCTCCAATGGATCCCAGTGCCAACAGCACAAAATCGCTCATTATCTGTTTGTTTGTTCATATTATTTCTTCATTCTTTCTACAATGAGTAACAGGTACTGGCGATACAGCAGTTAAGAAAACAGACAAAGGAGACCCATCCCTCTTGGAGCTTGGAGCTTGTGGTTAGACAAACAATTTAATTGGAGATGATATTTTGACAATAAACTAATGTAGCTTTTTTTCATGGACATCCATCCTATAACCCCAACATGTTTTCCAAATCCAATCATATTCCCCTGCAGCCATTCCACCAATATGGTCCCTACCTAAAGAAGGTACATTCCCTCCAGAGAAGATGAAGTAAAAGGAAGCACTTTTATTGAGAGTAGGGATATGGAGGTGGGAAGATACAGTAGAAATACTGACATTGAGTGAAGGAGGACCTGAGATCTTTTGAGCTTGGTGGCAGGTACAAGCCTAGGAGAAGCTCTGTGTTTGACATGGAGATAGAGAGGGGAGAGTGGGCAACAGGGGAGCATCTGTGAAGGCAAGTGTCTAGGTAGACCTTCCCAAAAAATGCTGCTGGTACCCAGTGGTCTTTATCTAGAATGTAAGAGATTCAAAAGTTCCTCTATGGCCCCAGAATATTGTGAACACAACAAGACCCAGGAACTCCTGGGTTACTGAAATGATGGCAATAATGGAGGTTGGTGCCCCCAGAGTTCTGGTGGTGGTGTTTGTTCGTCCCAGATGGATTTTAGAAGGATAGAAACTGACAGGGATGGATTAGAGATAAACGGGATGAAATACCTCAACTGAAGGCCAGCAGAAAAAGAGCATGGAGACCAGCTGTACCTCCATGTTACAGGGAAGAGTAATAAGCTTCCTTTACACCAAGACATTGTGCTTCAGAGGGAGGAAGGGGAGGAGAAGAATACCCCTATGAGGCTGAACTTTGAATTGACTTAAAACTTACCAGAAAGCGACTATCACGCATGAAAAGATCAAGGGGCAAAGGAGAGAATGAAAAGAAGGCTGAATTGATAGGAAAGGTTTAGCTCATGAGAGTCTTTTTGCCACAAAGTAGAAACATAATATTTGTTGATTAATGTTTTAAAACACAGGTTTCAGGATGTTAACGCCTCTGATTAAAATTCTTCAGTGGCTTCCCATTGCATTTAGGATGAATCCTAAATTCTTAATAGAGCGTAGATGCCTCCATGATACTATGGCCCTGCCTACCTCTCCAACACCTGTACCACCATTCTAGTTTAACCAGTTCTTATAATAATAAACTATTTATTGAACAATTACTCTCCTCACAAACACCCTATGTGGTAGGTATAAATGAAGAAACTGAGGTCCAGAGAGGTTATGTAAATTATCCAAGGTCACACAGCAAGTGGAGGGTATAGCTGGGATTCGAATCCAGGCCATTTGACTTTGGAACCTGGACTCTTCACCATCACGCTGTACTGCTTGTTTCACTTCCTCATGTGCAAGCTCTTTCCACTTCAACACCTATGGTGTTTGTTTTTTTTTTTTAAGATTTATTTATTTGAGAGAGAGAGAACGGGGGAAGGTGCAGAGGGAAATGGAAAGAGAGTCTTCTTTTTTTTTAAAGATTTTATTTATTTACTTGAGAAGGAGAAAGAGAGGGAGGGAGAGAATGAACAAGCAGGGGGAGCAGAGAGGGAGAGGGAGAAGCAGACTCCCCTCTGATCAGGGAGCCTGACGTGGAGCTCTATCCCAGGACCCTGGGATCATGACCTGAGCCGAAGGCAGACATTTAACCTACTGAGCCACCCAGGCGCCCCAGGGAAAGAGAGTCTTAGGCAGACTTCATGCCAAGCGCGGAGCCCGTCATAGTTCTCAATCTCACGACACTGAGATCATGACCTGAGCCAAACCCAAGAGTCAGATGCTTAACCGACTGTGCCACTCAGGCGTCCCACTTCAACACCTTTGTATACAATATTACCTCTGTGTAGAACGCTTCTCTTCAAATTAACTCACTCTTTTGGTCTCAATCTAAATGTCACATTCTCTGCAAAGCTTTCTCTGACAGCCACATCCCCAAGGTTAGGCTATGTTCCAGTGCTATACGCAGTCAGAATACCCTACTTTTTCCCAAGTAGAACTTTTTTGTGTGTGATTTTATATTTATTTGTGTGATAATGCAGTGCTGGTGGGAGGCTGGATCAAAATTTTAAGACTCAAACACATACACCAAAGAAAAGTAGCTTTTTTTAAAAATTGATCTAATCTTACTTTCCAGCCTCTTGTTTGTATTTCTGACTTTTGTTTTGAACAGCATTAGTAAAGTTTTTTTTTTTTTTGAAGATTTTATTTATTTATTTGACAGAGAGAGGGGGCAGACAAGCAGGGGGAGTGGCAGGCAGAGGGAAAGGGAGAAGCAGGCCTCTGCTAAGTAGAGAGCCTGATGTAGGGCTTGATCCCAGGACACTGGGATCAGGACCTGAGTCAAAGGCAAATGCTTAACCAACTGAGCCACCCAGGCACCCCAAAAGTTCTTATACATATTGCTAAGTTTTTGTAAATGGTAACAATTTATATTTATCCACTGTCTTACAATCTCAGGATTTTTTTAAGACAGGGATATTGAAAGAGAAGCTTTGTTCCAATTTTTAAAAAACTTCATAGTTTGGTAGTTTCCAGTTTGTTAAAAAAAAATTAGTAGAGGGCCTGTTAGAGAGTGTGTGCTATTGTGTATTTATTTTAAAAAATTTTTAATTATAGTTGAAAAAGTATTACCTCAGTTTCAGGTGTACAACAGTGATTCAACAAGTTTATATATTATACTATGCTTTATGCTATGTTCATAAGTGTGGCTACTGTCTGTCACCATACAACGCCATTATAATATTGTTGACTGTATTCCTTATGCTGTGCCTTTTAGTCCTGTGATTTGCTCATTCCATAATTGGAAGCCTGTATTTCCCACTCTCCTTCACACATTTTGCCAATCCCCCCAACCCTTGTGCCTTGGTAACCATCAACTTGTTTTTTGTAAAGGTCTTTATAGGTCTGATTTTTTGTTGTTGTTGTTCATTAAAAATTTTTTTCTTCTTATTTATTTATGTATTTATTTATTTATAGAGCCTATGCTTCCATCTTATTATGATCTTAAAATTTTATTATTTTTACAATTTTATGTATTATTTATTTTAATTTCATTTTAATTCCAGTGTAGTTAACATACAGTGTTGTATTATTTCAGGTGTAAAATAGAGTGATTCAACAATTCCATGCATTACCCAGGGCTCATCACAACAAGTGCACTCCTTAATCCCCATCACTTATTTTACCCATCTCCCACCCACCTCCCCTCTGGTAACCATCAGTTTGTTCTCTATAGTTAAAAGTCTGTTTCTTTGTTTCTCTTTTTTCCCCTTTGCACATTTGTTTTGTTTCTTAAATTCACATATGAGTGAAATCATATGGTATGTCTTTCTCTGACTGACTTATTTCACTTAACATTATACTTTCTAGCTCCATCCATGCAAATGGCAAAATTTCATTCTTTTTTATGGCTGAACAATATTACATTGTGGATATATAACATCTTCTTTATCCATTCGTCTGTGGGTGGACACTCAGGCTACTTCCATGATTTGGCTATTGTAGCTAAGGCTGCTATAAACATAAGGGTGCAAGTAACCTTTGGAGTAGCGGTTTTAGGGTTTTCTTTGGGGTAAATACCCAGTAGTGCGATTATTTTTAACTTTTTAAGGAACCTCCATATTGTCTTCCATAGTAGTTTGCATTCCCATCACAGTGCAAGAGGTTTCTTTTTTATCCAATTCCTTGCCAACACTTGTTTCTTGTGTTTTTGATTTTAGCCATGCTGACAGGTGTGAGGTGATATCTCATTGTAGTTTTGATTTGCATTTCCCTGATGATGAGTGATGTTGAGTATCTTTTCATGTGTCTCTTGGCCATCTGCATGTCTTCTTTTTTTATATATAAATTTTTTATTATGTTATGTTAGTCACCATACAGTACATCCCTAGTTTTTGATGTAAAGTTCCATGATTCATTACTTGCATATAACACCCAGTGCACCATGCAATACGTGCCCTCCTTAATACCCATCACCAGCCTATCCCGATCCCCCACACCCCTGCCCTCTAAAGCCCTCAGTTTGTTTCCCAGAGTCCCTAGTCTCTCATGGTTCATTCCCCCTTATTTTTACCCCCTTCCTTCTTTCCTTTCTTCTCCTAAATCTCCCTGCTATTTCTTATGTTCCATAAATGAGTAAAACCATATGATAATTGTCTTTCTCTGCTTGACTTATTTCGCTTAGCATTATCTCCTCCAGTCCCATCCATGTTGCTGCAAATGTTGAGAAATCGTTCTTTTTGATGGCTGAGTAATATTCCATTGTATACATGGACCACATCTTCTTAATCCATTCGTCTGTTGAAGGGCATCTCGGCTCCTTCCACAATTTAACTATTGTGGACAATGCTGCTATGAACATTGGGGTGCATATGGCCCTTCTCTTCACTACATCTGTATCTTGGGTAAATACCCAGTAGTGCAATTGCTGGATCATAGGGTAGCTCAATTTTTAACTTTTTAAGGGAGCTCTACACTGTTTTCCAAAGTGGCTGTATTAGTTCTTTATATATTTTGGATACTAACCCTTTATTGGATATGTCATTTGAAAATATCTTCTCTCATTCAGTAGGTTGCGTTTTAGTTTTGTTGATTGTTTCCTTTGCTGCAGAAGCTTTTTATTTTGATGTAGTCCCAATAGTTTATTTTTGCTTTTATTTCCCTTGTCTCAGGAGACATATCTAGAAAAATATTGCTATGGCTGATGTCAGAGACATTACTGCCTGTGTTCTCTTTTAGGATTTTTATGACTTCAGATCTCATATTTAGGTCTTCAGTCTATTTTGAATTTATTTTTGTATATGGTATAAGAAAGTGGTCCAGTTTCATTCTTTTCAATGTAGCTAACCAGTCTTCTCAGCACCATTTGTTGAAGAAACTATCTTTTTCCCATTGGGTATTCTTTCCTGCTTTGTCAAAGATTCACGGACTGCATAATTGTGGGTTTATTTTTGAGTTTTCTATTCTATTCCATTGATCTATGTGTCTATTTTTGTGCCAGGACCATACTGTTTTGATTACTACAGCTTTGTAGTATAACTTGAAGTCTGGAATTATGATACCTCCAGCTTTGCTTTTCTTTTTTCAAAACTGCTTTGGCTATTTAGGGTCTTTTGTGGTTTCATATAAATTTTAGGATTATTTTCTTCTAGTTCCGTGAAAAATGCTGTTGGTATTTTTATAGGGATTACGTTAAATCTATAGATTGCTCTGGGCAGTTAAACATTTTTTCTTTTTTTCAAAATTTTTATTTAAATTCTAATTAGTTAATATATAGTGTATTATTGGTTTTAGGAGTAGAATTTAGTGATTCATCATGGGTGGTATAGACATTTTAACAATATTTGTTCTTCTAATCCATGAGCATGGAATGTCTTTCCATTTCTTTGTGTTGTCTTCTTTCTTTCATCAGTTTTTTATAGTTTTCAGAGTACTGGTCTTTAACCTCTTTGGTTAGGTTTATTCGTAGGTATTTTATTATTTTTGTTGCATTTGTAAATGGAATTATTTTAATTTCTCTTTCTGCTGTTCCATTATTAGTGTATAAAATGCAACAGATTTCTGCACATTGATTTTGAATCCTGTGACTTTACTGAATTCATTTATCAGTTCCAGAAGTTTTTTGGTGGAGAGAGGGAACACAAGCAGGGGGAGTGGGAGAGGAAGAAGCACGCTCCCAGCAGAGGAGCCCAATGTGGGGCTCGATCCCAGAATGCCAGGATCATGCCCTGAGCCGAAGGCAAACGCTTAACAACTGAGCCACCCAGGCGCCCCTGCCCATTTCTTGATTGGATTATTTGTTCTTTGGGTGTTGAGTTTACTAAGTTCTTTATAGGTTTTGGATACTAACCCTTTATCTGATATGTCATTTGCAAATATCTTCTCCCATTCTGTCAGTTGTCTTTTGGTTTTCTTGACTCTTTGCTTTGCTTTGCAAAAGCTTTTTATCTTGATAAAGTCCCAAGAGTTCATTTTTGCCCTTGCTTCCCTTGCATTTGGCGATGTATCCAGGAAGACATTGCTGCAGCCGAGGTCGAAGAAGTTGCTGCCTGTGTTCTCCTCAAGGATTTTGATGGATTCCTGTCTCAAATTAGGTCTTTCATCCATTTTGAGTCTGTTTTTGTGTATGGTATAAGGAAAGGGTCAAATTTCATTCTTCTGCATGTGGCTGTCCAATTTTCCCAACACCATTTGTTGATGAGACTGTCTTTTTTTCCACTGGACATTCTTTCCTGCTTTGTTGAAGATTAGTTGACCATAGAGTTGAGAGAGAACAGTTGAGAACTCCATTTCTGAGTTCTCTATTCTGTTCCATTGATCTATGTGTCTGTTTTTGTGCCAGTACCATACTGTCTTGATGACTACAGCTTTCTAATAGAGCTTGAAGTCCAGCATTGTGATGCCACCAGCTTTGGTTTTCTTTTTCAACATTCCTCTGGTTCCATACAAATTTTAGGATTATTTGTTCCAGTTCTGTGAAAAAAGTTGATGGTATTTTGATAGGGACTACGTTGAATGTATAGATTGCTCTAGGTAACATAGACATTTTAACAAGATTTGTTCTTCCAATCCATGAGCATGGAACATTTTTCCATTTCTTTGTGTCTTCCTCAATTTCTTTCATGAGTGTTCTAAGTTTTCTGAGTACAGATCCTTTGCCTCTTTGGTTAGATTTATTACTAGGTTTCTTATGATTTTGGTTGCAATTGTAAATGGGATTGACTCCTTAATTTCTTTCTTCTGTCTCATTGTTGGTGTATAGAAATGCAACTGATTTCTGTGCATTGATTTTATATCCTGCCACTTGGCTAAATTCCTGTATGAGTTCTAGCAATTTTGGGGTGGAGTCTTTTGGGTTTTCCACATAAAGTATCATATCATCTGCAAAGAGTGAGAGTTTGACTTCTTTGCTGATTTGGTTGCCTTTTATTTCTTTTTGTTGTCTGATTGCTGAGGCTAGGACTTCCAGTACTATGTTGAAGAGCAGTGGTGATAGTGGACATCCCTGCCATGTTCCTCACTAAGGTGGGAAAGCTCCCAGTGTTTCCCCATTGAAAATTATATCCGCTGTGGGTTTTTCATAGATGGCTTTTATGATATTGAGGTGTGTACTCTCTATCCCTAAACTGTGGAGAGTTTTAATCAAGAAAGAATGCTGTAGTTTGTCAGGTATTTTTTCTGCATCTATTGAGAGGATTATATGGTTCTTGTCCTTTCTTTTATTAATGTGGTGTATCATGTTGATTGATTTGCAGATGTTGAACCAATCTTACATCCCAGGAATAAATCCCACTTGGTTGTGGTGAATAATCCTTTTAATGTACTATTGGATCCTATTAGCTGGTATTTTAGTGAGAATTTTTGCATCCATGTTCATCAGGGATATTGGTCTGTAATTCTCCTTTTTGGTGTGGTCTCTGTCTGGTTTTGGGATCAGGGTAATGCTGGCCTCATAAAATGAGTTTGGAAGTTTTCCTCCCATTTCTATTTTTTGGAACAGTTTCAGAAGAATAGGTATTAATTCTTCTTTAAATATTTGGTAGAATTCCCCTGGGACGCCATCTGGCCCTGGGCGCTTGTTTATTGGAAGATTTTTGAGTACTGCTTCAATTTCCTTTCTGGTTATGGGTCTGTTTGGGTTTTCTGTTTCTTCCTGGTTCAGTTTTGGTGGTTTATACATATCTAGGAATGCATCCATTTCTTCCAGATTGTGTAATTTGTTGGCATATAGTTGCTCATAATATGTTTGTATAATTGTATTTCTTCGGTGTTGGTTGTGATCTCTCCTCTTTCCTTCATGATTTTATTTATTTGGGTCCTTTCTCTTTTCTGTTTGATAAGTCTGGCCAGGGGTTTATCAATCTTATTAATTTTTTCAAAGAACCAGCTCCTAGTTTTGTTGATCTGTTCTACTTTCTTTTGGTTTCTATTTCATTGATTTCTGCTCTAATCTTTATTATTTCTCTTCTCCTCCTGGGTTTAGGCTTTATTTGCTGTTCTTTCTCCAGCTTCTTTAAGGTTGGGTTAGGTTGTGTATTTGAGCTTTTTCTTGTTTTTTGAGAAAGTATTGCTATATACTTCCCTTTTAGGACCACTTTGCTGCATCCCAAAGATTTTGAATAGTTGTATTTTCATTTTTATTTGTTTCCATGAATTTTTAATTTACTTTTTATTTCTTATTTAATTTTTTATAACAGAATCCTTTTTTTATAAAGATTTTATTTATTCATTTGAGACAGAGAGACACAGAGAGAGAGAGAGCACAAGTGGGGGGGCAGCAGGCATTTCTTATTTATTTTTTTATAACAGAATCCTTTTTTTATAAAGATTTTATTTATTCATTTGAGACAGAGAGACACAGAGAGAGAGAGCACAAGTGGGGGGGGGGCAGCAGGCAGAGGGAGAAGCAGGCTCCCTGCTGAGCAAGGAGCCCGATGTGGGACTCGATCCCAGCACCCCGGGATCATGACCTGAGCTGAAGGCAGAACACTTAACCTACTGAGCTACTCAGGCACCCCATCCATGAATTTTTTAAATTCTTCTTTAACTTCCTGGGTGACCCATTCATTCTTTAGTAGGATGCTCTTTAACCTCCATGTATTTGGGTTCTTTCCAAATTCCCTCTTGTGACTGAGTTTGTTTCAAAGCATTGTGATCCGAAAATATGTGGGGAATTATCCCGATCTTTTGGTACTGGCTGAGACCTGATTTGTGACCCAGTATGTGATCTATTCTGGAGAATGTTCCACATGCACTTGAGAAGAATGTGTATTCTGCTGCTTTAGGATGGAATGTTCTGAATATAGCTGTGAAGTCCATCTGGTTCAGTGTGTCATTCAAAGCTCTTATTTCTTTGTTGACCTTCTGCTTAGATGATCTGTCCTTTGCAGTGAGGGGGGTGTTTAGGTCCCCTACTATTATTGTATTATTATTGATGTGTTTTAAAAATTTTGTTATTAATTGGCTTATTTAATTGGCTGCTCCCATGTTAGAGGCATAAATATTTTCAATTGTTAGATCTTCTTGTTGGATAGACCCTTTATTTTTTTTTAATTATGTTCAGTTAGCCTCTGTAGAGTACATCATTAGTTTTTGATGTAGTATTCAATGTTTCATTAGTTATGTATAATACCCCATGCACATCACCCTTTAATTATGTTATAATGTCCTTCCTTATCTCTTATTACAGTCTTTGGTTTAAAATCTAATTTGTCTGATATAAGGATTGCCACCCCAGCTTTCTTTTGATGTCCATTAGCATGATAAATAGTTTTCCACCCCCTCATTTTAAATCTGGAAGTGTCTTTGGGTTTAAAAATGAGTCTCTTGCAGACAGCATATCAGTGGGTCTTGCTTTTTTATTCAATCTGATGAGCGTTGTGTCTTTTGATTGGGGCATTTAGCCCATTTACATTCAGAGTAACTATTGAAAGATATGAATTTAGTGCCATTGTATTACCTGTAAAGTGACTGTTACTGTATATTGTCTCTGTTCCTTTCTGGTCTTTGTTACTTTTGGGCTTTCTCTCTGCTTAGAGGATCCCTTTTAATATTTCTTGTAGGGCTGGTTTGGTGATCACAAATTCTTTTAGTTTCTGTTAGTCCTGGAAGCTTTTTATCACTCCTTCTATTTTGAATGGCATCCTAGCTGGATAAAGTATTTGTGGCTGCATACTTTTCTCAGTTAGCACCCTGAATATATTATGCCAGTCCTTTCTGGCCTACCAGGTCTTTGTGGATAGGTCTCTTGCCAATCTAATGTTTCTAATGTCAGTAACCTACAACGGTTGTCCTGAGCTGCTTTCAGGATTTTCTCTTTGTCTCTGAGATTTATAAATTTCACTATAATATGTCAAGGTGTTTACCCATTTTTACTGATTTTGAGAGGGGCTTCTCTGTCCTCCTGGATTTTGATGCCTGTTTCCTTCCCCAGATTAGGGAAGTTCTCTGTTACAATTTGCTGCAATATACCTTCTGCCCCCTCTCTCTTTCCTCTTCTTCTAGGATCCCAATTATTCTTATATTGTTTTGCTTTATGGTATCACTTATCTCTCAAATTCTCCCCTCGTGATCCAGTAGTTGTTTATCTCTCTTTTTCTCAGCTTCTTTATTCTCCATCATTTGGTCTTCTATATCACTAATTCTCTCTTCTGCCTCATTTATCCTAGCAGTTAGAGCATCCATTTTTTATTGCATCTCATTAATAGCCTTTTTTATTTTGACTTGGTTAGATTTTAGTTCTTTTATTTCTCCTGAAACAGATTCTCTAGGGTCTTCTATGCTTTTTTTCAAGCCCACCTAGTATTTTTATAACCATTATTCTGAACTCTAGTTTCAACATTTACTTATGTCCATACTGTCCCTGCTCTTGTTTTCTTTTTTGAGATGAGTTTTTCCATCTTGTCATTCTTGCAGAAAATGGTTGCTTTTCTATTTGAAGAGTTGCAGCTCTTTTCTTAGATCTCCAGTTGAGTTCACAGGTGTTCAGAATGATTTGATTGTTATATAGCTGAATTCCTGGGACCAGATGAAAGTAAGGTCTCCTATTCCTCCGCCATCTTGGACTCCTCCCCCGGAACCTGTACTTTTAAATGTCGCAGTGTTCTCCTGGGGCACTGCCACCTCTTGATCTTGCTCCCCCAGCAGCCAGCAGAGCCTGGCTGGAGTGCAGGGACCATGGCGCCACCAAGAGGCTGTTATTATATATTCATTAAAAAAACAGCTAATTGCAATAAAAATGGCACTTTACCTGTGTCATCTTTCTCTCCAAACCCCATAACCCCAGTTTATTCATGAGACCAATAGACAAATTCCAGTAAAGGGGCATTTTACAGTGTGCCTGATTAGTACTCCTCAAAACTGTTAAGGCCATCAAAAACAAGGGAAGTCTGAGGAACTGCCACAGTCAAGAGGAGCCTAAGAAGACATGACAACCAGGGGCGCCTGGGTAGCGCAGTTGTTAAGCGTCTGCCTTCGGCTCAGGGCATGATCCCGGCGTTATGGGATCGAGCCCCACATCAGGCTCTTCTGCTGGAAGCCTGCTTCTTCCTCTCCCACTCCCCCTGCTTGTGTTCCCTCTCTTGCTGGCTGTCTCTGTCAAATAAATAAATAAAATCTTAAAAAAAAAAAAAGAAGAAGACATGACAACCAAATGTAATGTGGTATCCTAGATAGCATCTAGAAACTGGAAAGGAGCATTAGTTAGAAATTATGGAAATTTGACTAAAATGTAGACCTTAATTAATAACAATGTATTAATATTGGTTCATTAATTGTAACAAGTGTGCCATTTTAATACAATAATAATAGTAATAGTAGTGGTAGTATTAATAATAATAATAATAAAGTAACAAGGGAAAATGTGTGAGGGGGCTGAGGAAGGGAGGGGACTTTTTGCACTGTTACTTCAATTTTTCTATATATCCAAAACTTCCAAAATATAGTTTGTTAAGAAAAATAGTTAAACTACATTTTACAAATGAAATTAAAACCAACACTTGTGAAATATTTGAATGCCCCAGAACACTTTGCTAGAACCCAGGATTTTGCAGAACACAATATGAAAACTACTGGTCTAATCAATATAAATGATTTTAAGGTAATTCAGTTTCTAGCACAGGCGGTTCTTACTTTGCATAGTAGCCTGGGACCATAAAAAGGACTGTGGAAGCTGAAACCATGTAAAGTGATCTTAAATAATCAATGGGGAAAATTACAATTGTT